>NW_006921663.1:3381440-3382229 GCF_000298275.1 Orycteropus afer afer
CTTGCAGGAATAGGCCTTGGGTTACTGCTGGTAATCCTGTCTTCCTCTTGTGGGATTAGAGGAGGTCAGAACATGTGGCCTCCTTGCCCTTTTTGGATCTTTATCATTAAGTGCTTCAAGTCACAACCTTCAGCAACCAAGATTGTGTCGTCTGCATATTGAAGGTTGTTAATGAAACTTCCTCCAATCCTGATGCCACGTTCTTCTTCAGCTTAGTCCAGCTTCTTGGATTATTTGCTCAACATACAGATTGAATAAGTATGGTGAAAGGATACAACCCTGAGGCACTCCCTTCCTGATTTTAAACCATACACAGGGTCACCATGAATCAGAACGGACTCAATGGCTACAGGTTTGGTTGGTTTAGCAGCTCACTGATCCTTAAGATAAATACCTAAAACCTTAACATTAATTTCTAGGTTCTAAAGGGTGATCCTTATCTACCTCTTCAGCCTCATCTCATACTCTTTACTATGATGGAACACAGTGGCCTTCTTTGTATTCATAGAAAATTCACCTTGTTTCTTCATTACACAGGGCTTTCGTACATGCAGTTCCCTTCGGCAAGAATGATTTCTTGCATAATTCACATGTCTGAAAAAAAAACAGCATAATGCATTTTTTTAATAAAGAATAAAAAACCTTCCCTTAACTTTTACAATAACAGACTAATACAGTATTTGTCCTTTTGTGGTTGACTTATTTCCCTCAGCATAATGTCCTCCAAGTTCATCCACGTTATGCGGTGTTTTGCAGATTCTACATTATTCTTTAGCGTTGCATAGTATT
>NW_006921663.1:3384276-3409408 GCF_000298275.1 Orycteropus afer afer
CTGCCAGACTGCAGCTCCATATGTCTCCTTTTTTGGTATTTTCATGCCAATTCTTCTGCTAGTTGGGGTTTAGTCCACTTCTATATCCTTCCCTTCAAGGCTCAGGGGTCCAGGATTATCTTCTGTGTTTGTGTTAACTGGTTTCCCTTTTCTTTGTTGAAGAGCATCTGTGCAGTCCTTCTGCCTAGTCTGCCATCTTGCCAGAACCTAGCATAATGCATTTTGATGTTTATTTGTTTTCCCTATTTAATACACTCTGTTTCCATCAATTAATACAATTCTTCCTTTCGAACATTAAGCAAAATATAAGTCAGAAAGCAGACTTTATATATACATATACATATACATATATATGTACACACATACACACACACATATGTATGTATATTTTTGTTGTTGTTGTTTTTAGGTGCTGTCAGTTTGGCTCCAACTCATAGTGACCCTATGTACAACAGAATGAAACACTGCCTGGTCCTGCACCATGCTCACAATCCTTGCTATACCTGAGCCCAGCCATTGTTGCAGCCACTGTGTCAATCCATCTTGTTGAGGGCCTTCCCCTTCTTTGTTGACCCTCTACTTTACCATGCATGATATTCTTCTCCAGGGAATGTTTCCTCCTGACAACATGTCCAAAGTCAGTGAACAAAGTCTGGCCATTCTCACTTCTAAGGAGCATTCTGGCTGCACTTCTTCCAGGACAGATTTGTTCATTCTTCTGGCAGTCCATGGTACTTTCAGTATTCTTTGCCAGCACCACAATACAAAAGCATTAACTCTTCTTCAGTCTTCCTTATTCATTGTCCAGCTTTCACATGCATATAAGGCAATTGAAAACACTATGGCTTAGGTTATGTGTACCTTAGTCTTCAAAGAGAATCTTTGTTCTTCAGCACTTTAAAGAGGTCTTTTGCAGCATATTTGCCCAGTGTATATGTCATCTGATTTCTTAACTGCTGCTTCCATTGGTATTGATTGTGGAAATAAGTAATATGAAATCTTTGACAACTTCAATCTTTGCTCCATTTATCATGATGCTGCCTATTTGTCCAGCTGTGAGGATTTTTATTTTCTTTATGTTGAGGTGTAATCCATACTGAAGACTGTAGGCTTTAACCTTCATCAGTAAGTGCTTCAAGTCACAACCTTCAGCAACCAAGGTTGTGTCGTCTGCATATTGAAGGTTGTTAATGAATCTTCCTCCAACCTGATGAAGTGTTCTTCTTCATATAGTCCAGCTTCTTGGATTATTTGCTTGGCATACAGATTGAATAAGTATGGTGAAAGGATACAACCCTGAGGCACTCCCTTCCTGATGCCGAAGGCATTTGACTGCTAACCAGAAGGCTGGCAGTTCAAACCCAACAGCCACTCCTTGGAAGGAAAGTTGGTCAATCTACTTCCAAAGGGATACTGCCTCGGAAACCCAAGGAGGGGTCACTATGAGTTGGATCCAACTTGATGGCAGTGTGTTTGGTTTTTTTGGTTTGAGTATCCCCTTGTTCTACTCAAACAACAGCCTCTTGATCTATGTACAGGTGCCTCATGAGCACAAGTAAGTGTTCTGGAATTCCGATTCTTCTCAGTGTTGTCAATAATTTGTTATGATCCACACAGTCAAATGCCTTTACATAATCAATAAAACACAAGTAAACTGCTTTCTGGTATTCTTTGCTCTTAGCCAAGATCCATCTGACATCAACAATGATATCCCTTGTCCCACCTCCTTTTCTGAATCCAGCTTGCATTTCTAGAAGTTCCCTGTCAATATATTGCTGCAGCCATTTTTAAATTATCTTCAGCAAGATTTTACTTGCATGTGGTATTAATGATATTATTCAATGATTTCTGCATTCTGTTGGATCACTTTTCTTTGGAATGGGTACAAATGTAGATCAATTCCAGTCAGTTGACCAGGTAGCTGTCTTCCAAATCTCTTCCAAGTGAGTGTTTCCAACGGGGCATCAATGGTTGAAACATCTCAACGGGTATTCTGTCAATTCCTGGAGCCTTGTTTTTTGACAATTCCTTCATTGCACCTTTGACTTCTTCCTTCAATATCATTCATTCTTGATTATATGCCACCTCCTGAAATGGATGAACATTTTTGGTATGGTGACTCTGTATTCCTCCATCTTGTTTTGATGTTTCCTGCATCATTCAATATTTTGCCCATAGAATCTTTCAATATTGTAACTCAAGACTTGAATTTTTTCTTCAGTTCTTTCAGTTTGAGAAATGCTGAGCATATTCTTCCCTTTTGTTTTTTTCTCCATGTCTTTGCATATTTCATTATAATAATTGACTTTGTCTTCTCAAGCTGGTCTTTGAAATGTTCTGTTCAGCTCTTTTATCTTGTCATTTCTTCCATTTTTTTTTTTTTTTTTTAGCTACTCTCCATTCAAGAGCAAGTTTCAGAATCACTCCAACATCCATTTTGGTCTTTTCTTCCTTTCCTGTCTTTTTTTAATGACATTTTGCTTTCTTTTTGTGTGATGTTCTTGATGTCATCCCACAGTTCGTCTGGTTTTCAGTCATTGGCATTCAGTGCATCAAATCTATTCTTTAGATGGTCTCTAAATTCAGGTGGGACATAATGAAGGTTGTATTTTGGCTCTTGTGGACTTGTTTTAATCATCGTCAGCTTCAACTTGAACCTGCATATGAGCAGTTAATGATCTGTTCCACAGTTATCTGCTGGCCTTGTTTTGGCTATAGATATTGAGCTTCTCCATCGCCTCTTTGCACAGATGTAGTTGATCTGATTCCTGTGTATTCCATCTGGTGAGGTCCACATATATAGCCATCATTTATGTTTTTAAAGAATGGTATTTGCAATGAATAAGTCATTGGTCTTCCAAAATTCCATCATGATATCTCCAGCATCATTCCTATCACCAAGGCCATATTTTCCGACTACCAGTGGTTCTTCTTTGTTTCTGAATTTGGCATTCCAATCACCAGTAGTAATCAACATATCTTGATTACATGTTTGATCAATTTCAGACTGCAGAAGTTGGTAAAAATCTTCAATTTGTTCATTTTTGGCTTTGGTGGTTGGTTCATAAATTTTAATAATAGTAGTATTAACTGGCCTTCCTTGTAGACATATAGATACATACATGCATGAACATATATGTGTGTGTGTATATATATATATGTTGTTGTTGTTATGTGCCTTCGAGTAGGACCTGACTCATAGCGACCCCTCCTTGGGTTTCCAAGGCAGTATCACTATGGAAGCAGATTGCCCCATCTTCCTTATATAATACATATACACATATATGGTATAAATAGGCATGTAAAATACTGAAGGAAAGAAGATATTCACATAAAAGTCACAGATAGAAAAAGTTGAATGTATTTTATTATTTTCAGAAATTTATAAAAAATAAATTTATAGCCAGTTACTACTACGGAATCATGAATCAGGGAAAGAAAAAAAAAGGAGACTTTATTTGAGGTTAACAACCCATTAAAAATTATGGGTCATACTTAAAAAGAAAGTGAAAATATGTACAGCTTTAACCTCTATTTACATCTATAGAAAATAATAATCTCTATCCAAGAATACAAGGACCTTGAAATGCTGTGATTTTGATCCCTCCCTCATTCTCTCGCCTGACTTACATGAGTAGTGTTCAGGATTTGGGGTCTATCTTGTTGTCATTTTTCTTCAATTTTTTTTTATTTTGGAAATTTTCAAGCCCACAGAAAAGTAAAAGAATATTTCAAAGAACATCTCACCTAGTTTTTCAGTTAATAGCTTCTCTCTCTCTTAGAGATATTTTTTATTTTTTTGGAAGCTCAGTTATGCACTTCAAAGAACATTATTATATTTTATACAAAGTTTTTAGATGTTATATGGTAATTACATGAGGTAATTGAAAATACCATGACTTGGGTCAGGTGTATATTAGTCCTTAAAGTAATATCTTTGTTTTTTTACACTTTAATGAGGTTTTTTGCAGCAGATTTTCACAACGTTGTTTGACTTCTTGACTGCTGTTTCTGTGGGCATAGATTATGTAACCAAATAAAATGAAATCCTTGACAACGTCAATCTTTTCTCCCTAAACCATGATGTTATTGGCCAAGTAGTGAGGATTTTTGTTTTCTTTATGCTGAGGTGTAACCCATGCAGAAAGCTGCAGGTTTTGATCTTCATCAGTAAATGCTGCAAGTCCTCTTCACTTTTAGCAAGCAAGGTTGTGTCATCTGCATATCACAGGTTGTTAATGAGTCTTCCTCCAATTCTGATGCCACGTTTTTCTTCATATACTCCAGCTTCTTGAATTATTTGCTGAACATACAGATTGTATAAGTATGGTGAAAGAATAATACCCTGATGCATATCTTTCCTGATTGTAAATGATGCAATGTCCCATTGTTCTGTTTGAATAACTGCCTCTTGGTCTATGTACAGGTTCTTCATGAGCAAAATTAAGTGTTCTGGCTAAATATATTCAGAGTAATTTTGTTTTTGCTAGTTGCTCTTGAGTTGATTTCAACTCATGGTGACCCCATGTGTGCAAAGTAGAATTGCTCCATAGGACTTTCAGAAGTAGATCTCCAGGCCTTTCTTTTGAGGTACCTCTTGGTGGGTGTGGTAGTTTGGTTTGTGTGTCAACTTGGCTGGGCCTGGTTGAGTGGCTGGGCAGCTGGTGGTAGTTAATCCCCATGAGGAGACTGGCAATCAACTCCATGGTGGGACCTACCACAACCACCTGAGTAGCTGCCTTTGGTTATGTGTGTGGTCTGCTTCCTGTATATAAGGAGAAGCCTTTGGGTATGGTCTCTAGCCTTTGGCACGCTTGGACCCTGCATGTAGCCGTATTGTTGCTCAGCAGCCTGCTATGCTCTGCCAACCTTGGGGCTTACATTGAACTTAAGTTAATGGCCTGCCGTGTGATTTGGTAACATCAGGACTGTGCCTTTTTACTCGTCAACCTTGGGGCTTCTCAGCCTCAGCAGCCAACAGCTGTCTGAGTGAAGAAATGCCCAAGGTCAACAAATAAAATGGCATAGTCCCAATGTTACCAAACCACACAGCAGGCCATTAATTCAAGTCCATTGTAAGTCCCTAGGTCAGCAGAACATGGCAGGCTGCTGAAAAACAACACGGCTGCATGCAGGGTCCAAGAGTACCATATGCTAGAAACCATTCCCAAAGTTGTTTCTTATATACAGGAAGCAGACCACATACCCGAAGCAGCTACTCAGCTGCTCCAATACATTCCACCATGGGGTTAATTACCAATTAGTTATCACCATGGGGAATAACTACATTCAGCTGCCCAGCCACTCAATCAGGCCAGCCAAGTTGACACACAAATGTAACCACCACATATTTTTTAAGAATAAAAGTAGTACAGTTCATAAATGTAAATGCTCAAATAAATTCCAAGTAGTTTTTCCTCTTCTGTTTCTACCTTAGCCCTGTCCATTTGCAAAGTGTGAAATCACTGTACCTAGAAGAGAAAATGAGTGAAGGCTAGAGAACAGTTGCACTTTTTCCTCTTGTGTAAGCAGTTAAGATTCTGCTGTCTGTAATAGGATTCCAGTACGCACAAAAATATTGCAGTGAAACTTTCAGCCTAAGATGGACTAGGAAGAAAGACCTGGCAATCTACTTCCAAAACGCATCCAATGCAAATCCCATGGATCACAATGATTCAACATGCAAGTGATTAGTGGGACAATGCAAAACTGAGCAGTGTTTCATTCTGTTGTACATGGGGTTGCCATGAGTTAAGGGACAACTCTACTGCAGCTAATAACAACACCACCCAGAAAATCTATTGTAATCTTTTCATCTAGAAGTTAGAAATATATGGCCTATTCCTTTCAGACAGGAAGAGCCACATAGAGAAAAGCGTCATCATTTCCATCTTCAATTGGAGTGAAAAAAAAGGACTCTTTTAGGCTGAGTAGACATTAGGGATAGAGAAGCACCTGTGATCAAAGAAGTACCCTAAGGCCATGGAACTCAATATCAAAGAATTCTTCTCAATTGCAGTACTCAAGATGAACCCTCCTTCAGATTCTTTCAATATTTCTCTTATTTTTTTCGTTCCTTCTCAGCAAATCATGTCCATTATTTCTAAACTTTGCACTAAGGCACTGCTTCCATCAGGTTTTAGTAAAATACATAAGTGCATATGTAAACTTTTTTAGAGGTATGAAGGCATGGGTGCCTCCCGGCCTCAAAGATGCACAGAACCTTTTTTGTAGATGTTATGTAACCCACAAGCACAAAAATGAATCTGAGAGTCTCTGAAGCTTTTAATATTGAAATATGTATCCTGACCCAAGTTCTTTCATCAAGCCTCCTGTTTGTACAGTTATGAACATTTGCCCAGCTCTGGAGGTACTCAAAAACCATTTTCAAAATAATCTAGATTTTAAAATGCTAAAATTCTGGTTAGTGTGCAAGGCAGGCACTCTCAAACACTGGTGTTGGGAATTTAATTTTGTACAATATTTCTGAAAGGCAATTTGATAAATAAAAATTTTTAAATTGCTTACCTTTTTATATAATTCTTCTTGGTACAATTTTCAAAGAAATGATCATGGATATTCACATGAATATAAATATAAGGATATTCACATAAATATAAATACAAGGATATTCTTTGTAGTCCTATTTGTAAAATGGAGAAAATAGAAACATATCTAGGAATGTGTGCCTAAATAAATAAATTAAGATAAAGATACATAATGGAATATGATAATCATTTAGGATGCTGGAGAAAACAATTAAAACATGAAAAAAAAGTCATAATATATCTTTAAGTGAGAAAACAAAGTTATAAAACAGTGTACATAATATGATACAGTTTAAAGAAAAAATATAGTTATGCATAAAAAAAGTAGGGATGGATTTATTTATTTTTACACCAAAATATTAATAGTAATAACATCAAGGTAATAAACTAACTGGCAATTTTTAGTTTCTTATTTTTGCTTTTAGGAGCTCTAATAGCATAGTGCCTAAGGCACTTGACTGCTAACTAGAAGCTGGTGGTTCAAACTCACCAGCCACTCCTCGGAAGGAAGGTTGGGCAATCTACTTCTGTAGTGATACTGCCTCGGAAACCCAAGGAGGGGTCGGTCTGACTCGAGGAGGGCACATAACAACAACAAACAACATTTTTGCTTTTATGTCTTTGTTTTCAAAAATTTCATAGTGAATATGTATTGATACTGTTTAGAATAAGAATGAAGCCTATAAAGTTTGTTGTATTCTTAAAAATCTGAGCTTGATAGACTGAAATGTTAAAGTGAAAAAATAAATAAGGCTTGCATTTATGTTCAAAAATTTAATTTGTTCAGAAAGGGAGCACACTACTTTAATAGCAATGACTTTGAGTAATTATAAACTCATGTAGAGGCTAGCTTCTAACCAAGCTCCTAGTTTCTTCTTGGTTGTGCCCACAGGCAGATTGTTCTCTTAGCCATGTCCACAGACAGGCCCTTCTCTTGGCCATGCTAGCTGACAGCCTCTGCCTCTGGGACCCTCTTGGCCTCTGCCTTGCTCAGGCAAGTGTTATGACTCTTTAGCTCTGCCAGCAAGCCTCTTGTCCAAAGTCACCTCAGCTCTCGCTCTCTCACTGTGGGCCGGCAAGCCCACCGGGCCTCCTTGTGCCACTCTCCTGGTTCCTGTTGCTCATATTGCTGCTGCTGTTTCTCTGCCACTGGACACTGTTATACATGCTGCCAATTCGCTTTGTTTTCACTGTTATAACTCTCTCTTCTGGGTCTAGAAATTTCTCAGCATAAGGATCCTGGGTCCAAAGGACATGCTCTGTTCCAGACTTTTTTGTTGGTAGAAAGGTCCATTCCAACTTCTCTTGGATTGGCCCTTATATTCAATTTTAAGGCCTTCCCATCCAGGCTACAAACCAAGCAATCCCCACAAGATCACTTACTCCTTATTGAGTAGTTTTACATACCCTATTTGTGTAGTACACTGATTAATCCATGCAAGGTGCATAAAACAGACTGATCATAGGGCAGGCTGCAGCCAAACTAATTATTTTTGTCAGAATTATAATCCTAAGGCCAGAATGGCCATATATAAAAGAAAATCATTGCACTGCAGATGAGAAGAAGTTGAGTAAGGACTAAGACAAAGCAGATGTCGAAAGTTGTATTTCTGGTGGAAAATTGGGCCAGGTAACTAGTGTGGTCCATTTTAAGGTAAGAGTTTGAGTTATTTTTGAAGCATGTCTCTGAACCCAGTTGTCGTGGATTGGATGTGTCCCCCCAAAATATGCGTAAACTTGGCTAGGCTTCCCAATATTAAATGGCTGTCCTCCATTTTGTGATCTGATATAATTATCCTCCATTTTGTGTTGTGTTGTAAATCTCAACTTCTGTATGTTAATGAAGTAGGATCAGGGTGGGATATCTCTTTTTTGTGTGTGTGTGTGTGTGATTTGGGTGAAGATTTACAGAGCAAATTCACTTTCCATACAGCAGTTCACATATACTTTGTCTCATGTCATTGACCACAGTTTACTAAAATGCAACAGCTCCCCTCCCACTTCCTCCCCATAGTTACCTCTTTCCAGTGTCCATCTCTCCATACACTCCTGCCCCCTGAGCTGTCTCCCTGTGCATAAGTAGCCCTTCTTTCTCCCATGATTGTTCTCTCCAAGGAGTGTTATCTACTTGAGGTAAATGTTCAACTCATATGCTTGTATTTTGTTTGGTTGGAAACTACGGGTGTGGGTTCAATTCCAGACCTGAAGGGCAGCTAGGGGCCATAGTCTCAGTGGTTCCACCAGGCTCTATCGGACCAGCAAACCTGGTCCAGGATGGGATATATCTTGAGTTACAGCTTTACAGGAGGGCATGACTTAAGTCATAACCTTACTCAATTCCCACCCTTATTAAATCCCACCCTTACTCAAATCATACCCTTATTTGAGTCACATCTTTTATCTTACAAGAGATAAAAGGAGGGAGAAGCCAACAGAGAGAGGAAGTACCTCATTACTACCAAGAAAGAAGAGCCAGAGAAGAGCACATCCTTTGGACCCAAGTTCCCTGAGATGAGAACCTCTTAGACCCAGAGGAAGACTGATGCTAAGACACATGGAGATCTCCAAGGAACATTGGGCCTACAGATGTTGAAAGGAGAGAAGGACCTTTCCTTAGAGCTGGTACCCTTCTAGCCTCCCAAACTGTAAGAAAAATAAATTTCTGTTTGTTAAAGCCATCCACTTATGGTATTTCTGGTATAGTGTCATTAGATAACTAGGACACCAGAGGACTGGGCGATGTTCACAATAATGGTACAGCTCTCAGAGTGGTCAACAGTGGTCAATCAGACAGCCCAGGATTGCTGCCTCCAAGGGAGTTCAGCAGAGCTTCAGGTTACTTTTACCTTTAAACTTCCTTTAGAAAAAATAAAGGAGGAAAACAAAAGGGGTCTGCGTATGAACCTGCAAGGAGAGTGTGGGTAAGGTGCAAAGAGCTCTGATAAAAAGCACTGGTTTAGAAGAGCTTAAACATTCCTCTCTCCACAGATGAGGGCCCCTCTGACAAATGAAACAAAGTTCCTTAAGTGTAATGCTTGGCAAGGTCAGCAAATAGCAGTATGAGCTTGTTATGCTTGCTTCCAAGTTATCAAAAGGCAGTAAGAACATGAAGGAAAGTGACAAACGTACAGTTTATACTTTATGCATAAAAAGGACAAATACACGATTTAAACAAAGACAGTACACACAGACTATTCAAACACAACACACACAAACCATTTAAACAAAGACAAGGCCACCCTTCCTCTCCCAAGGAATCCCTCACAGGATGGCCAACTAAGCCTGCCCTCCTCCGCGGAGGAATGGTACTATTTTCCCACCCGGGTTAAAACAGATAATTAGAAAAGATAGGACCCCAGATGGGAATACATAAGTAAACTTAATTACCCTCAACTATTTCCCCACCCTGGTTAAGACAGTTGAGTAAACACAATAAGCTCAGTTCCTTAAGAACTGAATGGAACAAAAAACATTCTTTCCTACTATTTCCTTAGGCACAGGTGATAAATGAGTTAATGTGTCTTAGAAAACAACTTGAAAATTAACTCTGACCTGCGGGACATTTGCAGTAGGACAGAGAGGAACAAAGTTCCTGGGAACTAACACTCTCCCCTCTGCCTAAGCCCTGATCAACTGATGACAGGAAGCTGGTATGACTCATCTGGTAAGCAAGTGCACTGGATTACAATGCTACTGTACCTTTAAACCCCAGTGAAGGAAATTTCAGCCCATAGTCAACCACCGCATGCCCAAATTCCTGAAATTTTTATGAATATGCATGATCCTCTCTTCTGAAATCTAAAAAACTGTAATTCGATGGCGTTTCGGATAGTCAGATCTAGGGACGGACCCCTGCCTCCATGCATTGTCACTTTGCAAGAAATAATTTTCTCTCCTCTTAATCACTTGGTATGTAAACTGTTTTGGCCTGACTACGCACTGGTCAGGGACCTGCGTTTGGTCCTATTTCAGTACTGTTGTGACTAAGGGTGAGCCTCTCTTGCCCCCTGTATGGTCAGTAATTGCAACCCCCCAAAATGGGTCTCAGACCCATCTCCTTCAGCCATGCTTCTAATAAAACTGCAAGCCTTTTCCCTTCTCACTCCCTGTTATGTAGTAACCACCTCCCACCTGTCAGGTGTTAACTTGTCCTTAGGGTAGCTGCAGGCAATTAAGCTCCTAACCCACAGTGTTTTTATCAGAGCAAATACAGCCAGCCATTGCTATCGAGTAGGATCTGACTCATAACAACCCCTCCTTGGGTTTCCAAGGCAGTATCACTATGGAAGTAGATTGCCCAACCTTCCTTCGGAGGACTGGCTGCCGGGTATGAACCGCCAGCCTTCTGGTTAGCGGTCAAGTCCCTTAGGCACTACACCACCAGAGCTCCCAGAGCAAATACAAGCGGTTCTGAAAAGTGAAAAGCGCTGCCTGGGACCCCGTCCCAAGTGGCCAGACACCACTGAATCTGAAACCAGTCTCATAGCCTTCCAGTCCCAGTCAGATAGACTCTGTGCCCAATTCCTCAGACTCAGGTATAAGTATTCCCCTTAGAAATGGGTGAACTCAGTAGACATCTTGAATCCATTCCAGCCCACCGTCTGCTGGATCCTGAACTGCTTTGTTGTTATTGTGTGCCATCGAGTTGGCCCCGACTCTTAACTCTTAACTCTTAACTCTTAACGACCTCTCCTTGGGTTTCCGAGGCGGTATCAGTTATGGAAGTAGATGGCCCAACCCTCCTTCCAAGGAGTGGCTGGTGGGTTTGAACCGCCAGCCTTCTGGTTAGCAGTCAAGTGCCTTAAGCACTATGCTACCAGAGATGCCACTTCTGACACACAGCCTGAACTGCTAGCAGAGACTATAAGCCTTCTTCCCTCTTGTCTACTATCTTGTAAATCCTTTTTCTCTTAACCCTCCTTTCTCCTATTCTAATTAAACACTAGTGCCAGTTACAATGCTTCCAGAGTCTTTGGTTTCTCCAAATTTACTCAAGGGAGAGCTTTAAGATCCCTGGGAAATTCCCATGACACCCCCTCAGTCCTTGTCCTGTGGCACCAAGGAAAAGGATAGGGGCTCCACAAAAGCCGGCTCCTAAAATTGTCTTTTTGCTTTTCCCCTTCTGTGAAAAATGGACCTGGTCATGCCACCTGTGGAAGGAAGCAGTGAGCCGTCTGCCTGGGAAAAGAAAATCTGAGCAGATGCTTAGAGCAGACCACTCATGCCTCAGTTGAAGACTGAGACTCATGTCTCAGGGGGACAAAAGCCCACCTGGAGATGCCAGAAATCTGTTGTAGGCACAAAGTCTTTACTCCCTGCCGTGTAAAGCCAACAATCACAACAGGTTGGAGTGGGAAAGCAAAAGGTTTATTGAGGATCCATACCCAACAAGACAAGAGAAATTGCTTCTCTAAAATGTCTGCCTCCCTGAGCAAAGAGATTAGTATGATTATATAGGGAAAATGTTGAAGATCCTCTGGACTGTCAGGAATGTCTTTGTTCTCCTTTTTCCATGGTTACTCCTGACTTGGTGTCCCTCTGCCAAGGGTCATCTTGCTTCTTGGACTATGGTCCTCAGCCAAAACCGGTCACGAGAGAGGGTTGTATATAAAAAAATGTGTAATGGAAAATAACAAACCTAAAGAACTCAGCATCTGTGAAAACAAAAGGGAGGGAAAAACAGCAGGTCAGTCACTACTAAGGTCTGTTTTCATCAAGTCTGTTAGTCTGTTAAAGTTCTGCAATTTTCATTGAGGACTCCCATTGGCCCTCCACTTCAGCCTTCCACACTCCTGTCCTAAGATTACCTGATTCAGGTAATTTTTGTAACCAGACCAGCCTCCACTAATTTGCATATATTCGCAAGTATTGTTTGGTGGTTTTAGATAACAAAGACACCTGCAACACCCAGGAAATTCCAAGGATTATCTATCAGGAACCAAAGACAAATGACTAATTTATTTTGGGTGAGGTAATTCATTACTACAGAGACCCTCTGGGTTATGTCTGAAAGAGTAAGTGGATGGGGGTGGGGAGAGAAATGAAAGCACTAGGCGTCAGGGGACTTGGGTAGGCTCTTATGTATCTTTGTTGAATGACAGTACAAATACATGAGTGAGTGAATGAATAAATAAATGAAAGGTGCCAAGAGAAAGTATGAAGGAGACAAGTAACTCAAGTTTGGATAAATATATATATGGTCACTATAACTCAGAATCAACTTGACGGCACACAACAGCAACAACAATTACATGTATTTCAGTTTCTTTAAGACATAAAACCAAACCAAACTTACTGCCGTGGAGTCGATTCTGACTCATAGTGACCCCTCCTTGGGTTTCTGAGGCGGTATCTCTACGGAAGAAGATTGCCCAGTGTTCTTTCCATGGAATGGCTGGTGGAATTGAACCACCAGCCTTCTGGTTAGCAGTCAAATGCCTTAGGCACTATACCACAGAGCATTAGGTTTCTCTAAGCTGGTGGGGATAATTATATTGGCTACATTCCTTCTAAACTTACTTATTTATTGTGATTTGGGTGAAAGTTTACAAAGCAAATTCATTTTCCATATAGCAGTTTATACACATTTTGTTTCATGACATTGACTGCAATACTCACAATGTAACAAACAGCTCTCTTCCCACTTCCTCACTGTAGTTACCTCTTCCCTGGGTCCTTCTTTCCTATGCATTTCTGACCCCTGAGCTATCTCTCTGTGCAAATACTGCTCTTCTGTTCTCCCATGATTGATCCTTCTAAGGAGTGTATCTACCTGATGTAAATGTTCACCCTGTATGCCTGTCTATTGATTGGCTTAGAAGGAAGACTAGGCAATCTACTTCTGTAGAGATACTGCCTCAGAAACCCAAGGAGGGGTCGCTATGAATCTGGACCAACTCGATGGCAGTGAGTTTATTTATTTATTTGTTTATTTATTTATTTATTTCTCTTGTTTGGCTGGAAGCCACGGGAATTAATTCATTCCAGATCTGAAGGGTAAGTAGAAGCCATAGTCTTGGGAGGTCTTACCAGGCTCTATCAGACCAGTAAACCTGGTCTTTTTTATGATTTTGAGTTTTGTTCCATATTTTCCTCCTACTCTATCCAGGATCTCCCCAACTAAACTTTTACAACAAACAAAGCTCTTTTACTAGGCAAAATATTAGATTTGTTTCCTGAGTGGCTCCACTTATAAATCTAAAAAATCTAAAAAAAAAAAAAAAAAAAACTCACTGCCATCGAGTCAGATCTGACTCATAGCAACCCTCCTTGGGTTTCTGAGGTGAAGGGATTGTTTAATATTATATTTGGTTAGTATAGTACTTGGCATTATAGTTTAAAAATCACTTTCAGATGTTATCTTATTTGAGCCTCCCCAAAACAAACTTTGAGGAAGATGAGGCGGGCGTTATTATTTTCATTTCATAAACAAGGAAATTAGGGCTTAGAGGTATATATGGCTTGTCACAAGCCACACATCCAGTTTGCAGCAAATCTGGGTATTAAATCCTTGATCCCTTAACTCCCAGGAGATAGTGCTGACACTGAATGTAATATATATAGTATATATTGACTAACATTCATTTTAGCAACCTTAACGATTATATTTTGGTAAAAATCATAATTTCATGAGGAAAATAACTTCTCTCTTAACTATGAGAATCATATCCATGGAAAGTATCACATTTTGGACCATGAGAAGTAATCAAGGCATTTTGCTTCACTAGTGGTGACACTGTTTAATTGTGGCTAAAGTATCAAGAAGGACACTTTACTAACTCAAATATATGAAAACAAAAACAAAAACAAGTCACTGCCATCAAGTCAATTCCAACTCATAACAAACCTCATTGGATTTCTAAGGCTGGAAATCTTTATGGAAGCAGATTGCATCATTTTCCTCCTGCAGAACAGATGGTGGGTTTGAACCATCAACCTTTTGGTTAGCGGCCAAATGCCTTAACCACTACACCATCACAGCTCCTTCAAACATGTAAAGTGGTGGCTAATTTACCTTCATTTCTCATAGTACAGAGCATCGAGTCTGGTAGTCTGGGACTGTGCTTTGTCCATTTGACTTTGGGTCACAGAGGATAGCAGTGACCTCAAAGGACATGCCAGAGAAAGAATCCTGAGTGCCATTCACAGTGTGGCCTTGAAGATGCTCCCATTCTCTATTCTATGAATGCCTGTGCCCAACACCTTCTGGACAGACTTTTTACCTTTCCCGCCCAGTTATAATCTGATTGGAAGGGAGAATATTGTCCTTAGACAATTGTCAGAACAACTTTTTAAATTTCAACATTATATAATGAGAGAGGTAATATACCTGTTTAATAAGAGAGCAAACTTTCTTTTGTTGGCCTATAAAAGAGTGCTGGCATTTAGTAAATCAGAAACACTGGGAATTTATAAAATAGTGTAATTATGGAAAAAGAAATAAGACAAGTCTAATTTTTGGAGGTACTGTTGTCAAGATAATGAATGTTCAGTTCTTTTGAATTCCTTTGATTTCCTCACATTTATTAGAGCTTCAGTTTATAAATTTTCACCTTGTAGACAGGCAAACCTAGTAGGTTTCCTCCCCTTAGTTTGAAGCTCTTTGAGGCTGCTCAAGAACAAGGAAACTTGCATGAATGTGCACTGAAACTTTTAAACAGAAGAGGGCACTAAGTCAGAAAGCTTCAAATACCATATTCACTGGTGGGGTGGGAGAGTTAGAAAATTGAAAATTGAAGCAGAAAAATAGAGGGGCAATTGATTGATGGGGAGTCAGAATTAAGCACAACTGCAACCACAAGTCAGGAAGAGAGTGAATATTCATATCACTGCTCTTCTGTGCTAGAAAGCAATTGGGATTTGGTGCAAGGCATTGGGTTTCAGAATTTGTGAGTGATGCTCCGAAGAAGAGGCTGACTTGAGAATACCAGAAGAGGTAAACTTCATACTAATACACATGCTAAGTAAACAAAAATAAACAAGGAATTGAAAAGATTCTTCATGCATGCTCATTTTATAAATAAAAGGACAAAGGGTAGATTAAGTTATTATGAAAAAAAATAGTTCTGATCTTACTGCCACTTTAATATCCATTTTCAAAAATTTTGTTTTTTGTACATGTAGGAGTCTTTCAGTAGTCAAATTCTATTATAGATGGAAAAGTATTATGCTTTACTTCCCCTTCGCTCCCCACATTGGAAAATTCCTTTGCAAATATTTTTGGTAAATTATTAATCAGGAAAAGAATTTAACTTTTCTGGCTAAACCTAAAAGTAAAACTTCATAAAATGATGGAGCTGGAATATACTTTAAGGTCATGTAGTTCAAAGCAGTATTCCATTATAAGAATAATTTCTTGGTTTAGACTGGAGGTTTACCTTTTCTGGAAGAACTGTCCATATATTGACCCCTGTCTTTCCAGGATATGTGGACAAGGGCTAAGCTCTTCCTGTCCATGAAAGTTTGTCCAGAATAGCACTGTACAGCATGTTGTTGTTGTTATGTGCAGCATATAGTTCAGTAATATGTGTGGTTTTCAGTGTTTTAGTAGCCACATTAAAGAAAAAGTAAAAAAAAAAAATAAATTAAAAAAAGGCGATGTTAATTTTATTAATACATTTATTTAACTCAATATATCAAAAATATTATGAAGTCAACAAGCCATCAAAAGAAAGTATTAATGAACTATTTTATATTCTTTTCGTTAGCTAAGTCTTCTAAAGCTGGTGTATTTAGACACTTATAAAAAAACAAACAAACCCACTACTATCGAGTTGATTCCAACTCACAGCTACCATGTAGGACAGAGTACAGCTGCCTCAGAGGGTTTCCAAGCCTGTAAATCTTTACAGAGGCAGTGTGCCTCATCTCTCTCCCACAGAGTGACTGGTGGGTTCAAACCACTGACCTTTTTGGTTAACAGCTGAACGTGTTAACTACTATGGCACCAAGCTCCTCATTTTACATTTATGGCACATCTTAATTTGGACCAGCAGCATTTCAAATGCTTAAAAGCCACACGTGGCTACCATATTGAACAGCAAAGATTTAGACATACATGTCTTAGGTTTAGACATGCCATGTTTTGGACATGGAATAATGTGGAATCAATCAGTTGAACGGTAAATTTAATAATGCATGTAAAATACACTGCTACGTATAAGTCTATAATTTTACCTTGTTGTTGTTGTTGTTGTTGTTGTTATGTGCTCTCGAGTCGGCCCCGACTCATAGCGACCCCTCCTTGGGTTTCTGAGGCAGTATCACTACGGAAGTAGGATTGCCCAACCTTCCTTCCGAGGAGTGGCTGGTGGGTTTGAACCGCCAGTCTTCTGGTTAGCAGTCAAGTGCTTTAGCCACTATGCTACCAGAGTTCCTGTAATTTTACCTTAATATGTAAAATAATTTATTGAACAGGTACTGAGATCACGGAATATCCTTTTCACTCAGAATGTTTATATATATATGTATGCTATATAGAAGCACTGCACCAACAGAGCCCCTTACCATTTACAATGTTGTTGTTGTTATGTGCCGTCAGGTCGCCCCCCCCTCTCCCCCCGACTCATAGCAACCCCTCCTTGGGTTTCTGAGGCAGTATCACTAGGGAAAAACCCACCAGCCACTCCTCGGAAGGAAGGTTGGGCAATCCTACTTCCGTAGTGATACTGCCTCGGAAACCCAAGGAGGGGTCGCTATGAGTCGGGGCCCACTCGACGGCACATAACAACAACAACAACAATCTTCCCTCTGAGGAGTGACTGGTGGATTTGAACCACTGGTTAGCAGTGAAGTGCTTTAGGCACTATGCTACCAGAGCTCCTACCATTTACAATAGCTACCAAAAAAAAAAAAAACAAACAAAAAAAACCCAATTTAGGAATAAATCTCACCAGGGACACAAAAGACATGTACAAAGAAAACTTCAAAATATTGCTTCAAGAAACCATAAGAGATCTACATAAATGGAAGAATATACCATGCTTGTGGATAGGAAGATTGAACAATGTGAAACTGTCAATACTACCCAAAGCAATCTATACAGTCAATACAATCCCAATCCAGATCCCATCAACATTCTTTAAGGATATGGAAAAACCATTCACTAATTTTAGATGGAAAGGAAAGAGACCTCAGATAAGCAAAGCACTATCGAAGCAGAAGGAAGATGGGGCAATCTACTTCCCTAGTGATACTGCCTCGGAAGCCCAAGGAGGGGTCGATACGAGCAGAGGCTGATTCAACGGCACATGATAACAACAACAACTTATGGCATAAATAGATTATCAAACATCACCCAAAATACACAAACAGCAAAAGATAAACTAGATGATTGAGACCTTCTAAAAATTAAATATTTATGTGCTTTACTCTTTCTCCAAAAGAGTAAAAAGAGCCTACAGATTGGGGGGAAAAATTCAGCATGGGACTGATGAGGGACTTATTTCTAAAGTGTATAGAAAATCCCAATACCTCAACAACAAAAAGACAAACAATCCACTTAAAAATGGGCGAAAGACATGAATAGACACTTCATCAAAGGAAATGTTCAGGCAGCCAACAAACACATGAAGAAATGTTCGTGATCATTAGCCATTGTTGTTGTTGTTGTTGTTATGTGCCATCGAGTTGGACCTGACTCATAGCGACCCCTCCTTGGGTTTCTGAGGCAGTATCACTGCGGAAGTAGATTGCCCCATCTTCCTTCTAAGGAGTGGCTGGTGGGTTTGAATCACCAGCCTTCTGGTTAGCAGTCACGTGCCTTAGGCACTACACTACCAGAGCTCCCCATTAGCCATTGTTGTTGTTGTTGTTATGTGCCGTCAAGTCAGACCCGTTAGCCATTAGAGAGATGCAAATCAAAATAATAATGAGATACCATTTCACCCCAGCACTAAAGTTCAACAAGACAGAAAATAGCAAATGCTGGCAAAGCTGTGGAGAAATTGGGACTCTCCTGCATTGCTGGAGGGACTGTAAAATTATACAACCACTGTGGAAATCAGTATGACAATTCCTTAAAAAGTTAGAGTTAGAAATACCATTTGATCAAGCAATTCCATTACTAGGTATATATCCTAAAGAAGTGAGAGCCAGAACATGAACAGATATATGTACATCCATGGTCACCGCAGCACTATTCATAGTATTAAAGAGATGGGAACAACCTAAGTGCCCATCAACAGAAGGATGAATAACCAAACTATGATCCATACAGCCAACGGAATACCATGCAACACTAAAGCATAATGTAGAATCTGCGAAACACCACATAACAAGGATGAACTTGGAGGACATTATGCTGAGTGAAATAAGTCAATCACAGAAGGACAAATACTGTATTAGTTCATTATTGTAAAAAGTTGTTGTTGTTATGTGCCATCGAGTCGGACCCAACTCATAGTGACCCCTCCTTGGGTTTCTGAGGCGGTATAATTATGGAAGTAGATTGCCCAACCTTCCTTCCGAGGAGTGGCTGGTGGGTTTGAACCACCGCCAGCCTTCTGGTTAGCAAGTAAAATTTTATATATGGGAGGAAATTTTCTTCATTGCTTACTAGGGAGGAGAGGGAACACTGCTAGATAGGTAGAGACAAGTATTGATTTGGTTGAAGGGAAGGACAATATACCAAAAGTGAGTGATCAACACAGTGGCATTGAGGAAGAGGATGATGTAGAAAGGTACACGGGAGATAAAGACAACAAAATGAACCCTTTTGCATGTATGGTACTGCACTGTCAGTGATGGCAAGCATTGATCTACGGGGGATAGATGAGTGGACTGGCTGAATAATCAGGTAACTCTAGGCAGTGGGGAGTGTGCCCATGACCTTTTATAAGGCTGGCAGACAATATTTCTGCATACATATTTGTATGTGCTATAAGAATATCCAGATGTATAGTAGATATATATATACACAGATTGTGGAAATTATAGAACAATATCATTAATATCACACACAAGTAAGATCTTACTGAAGATAATTCAAAAATGGTTGCAGCAGTATATTAACAGAGAACTTCCAGAGGTACAAGCTGGATTCAGAAGAGGATGTGGAACAAGGGATATCATAGCTGTTGTCAGATGGATCTTGGCTCAAGGCAAAGAATACCAGAAAGATGTTCACTTGTGTTTTATTGACTATGAAAAGGCATTTGATTGTATGGATCATGACAAATTATGGATAACATTGAGAAGAATGGGAATTCCTGAACACTTGATTGTACTCATGAGGAATCTGTACCTTGACCAGGAGGCTGTCGTTCAAATGGAACAAGGGGACACTGCATGGTTTAAAATCAAGAAAGGAGTATATCACAGTTGTATCCTTTCCCCACACTTATTCAATCTATATGCTGAGCAAATAATCCAAGAAGCTGGACTATATGAAGAAAAGCGTGGCATCAGGATTGGAGGAAGAAACATTAACAACCTGAGATACGCAGACGATACAACTTTGCTTGCTGAAAGTGAGGATGACTTAAGGCACCTACTGATGAAGGTTGAAGAATACAGTATGCAGTATGGATTATGTCTCAATATAAAGAAAACAAAGATTCTCACAACTGGACCAATGAGCAGCATCACCATCAATGGAGAGAAGATTGAGGTTGTCAAAGAATTCATGTTGCTTGGTTCTACAATTGATGCCAATGGAAGCAGCAGTCAGGACATTAGATGACGTGTAGCATTGGGAAAGTCAATTACAAAGGAACTATTCCAAGCGCTGAGGAGCAAAGATGTCTCTTTGGGGACTAAGGTGCGCCTGACACAAGCCATATTTCCAATCGCCTCATATGCATGTGAGAGCTGGACAATGAAAAAGGAAGACCGAAAAAGAGTTGATGCTTTTGAGTTGTGGTGCTGGTGAAGAATGCTGAAAGTACCATGGACTGCTAAAAGAACTAACAGGTCTGTCCTGGAGGAAGTGCACCCGAAATGCTCCTTGGAAGCAAGAATGGCCAGACTTCGTCTCACCTATTTTGGTCATGTTGTCAGAAGAGACCATTCCCTGGAGAAGGATGTTATGCTAGGTAGGGTGGAGGGTCGATGAAAGAGGGGGAGGCCTTCAACAAGATGGATTGACACGGTGGCTGCGATGGGCTCAAATGTAGCAGGGATCGTGGAGCTGATGCGGGATAGGGCAGTGTTTCGTTCTGCTGTGCATGGGGTCGCTATGAGTCGGCAATGACTCGACTGCACACAACAACAACAAAAACAAGATAGTAGAGCTGACAAGGGTCAAGGTTGTGGTGGCTTCTTGGCCACAGCCAGCTACCTTGAGGGACTGAGTAGTTGGACCTGTGGGCTCTGGACTATGGTGTCAGGGGGCATCAAGCTCAATTTTCATAACATACTACATACACAAAAACATTGTTCTATATCCTATCATTGTGAGTAGAAACTGGCGTCTTAAAAGCTTGCAAGCAGCAATCTAGAAGGCCTTTCCTAATCCAAAGAAGAATGGGCAAAGAAGAATGAAAAATACCAAAGACGCATGGAAACAATTAGTCCAAGGGACTAGTAGGCCATGCAGTCCTCAGCCTATATGACCATGAGACCAGAAGAAATAGATAGTGCCCAGCTACCACTGTCAAGCACTCAAAGGGGATCGGTACAGGAGATCCTGGATAGAGTGGGAGAACAATATGGAACAAAACTCAAAATCATAAAAAAGACCAGGTTTGCTGATTTGAGACTATGGCCACTAGTTACCCTTCAGATCTGGAACTGAGCTCACTCCTTTGGCTTCAGCCTAACAATGGACAGACATATGGGGTTGTGTAGTCAGTAACTGTAACCCCCCAAAATGGCTTCCAGACTCCATCTTGTTTGGCCAAGCCTGTAAAAACTGCAAGTGATTCATCTACCTCCCCTATCAAGTATTAACCACCTCCCCTGTAATGTATTAACCCATTCTTAGAATAGTTTCAAGCCATTAAGCTTGCTAACAGCAGTGTCTTATCAGAACATCCACAAATGGTGGTCGCAAGGTATTGTCCAGGGCCCCCTATCCAGTCTGGGACTGGTCACGTGTCCCCCATCCCCAATTCCTCAAACTTAGGTGTAAGTATCCCTGTAAAATGGGAGGGGGTTAGCAGTCATTTAGGATTCATTCCGGCCCACTGCCACTGGATGCTGAACTGCTAGCGACGTTTTGAAGCCTGCTTTCTTTGTCTTTTTATTCCTCTCTCCCTACTCTTTTGTTTCTCTTCTGAATAAAGGTTCATGCCTCTGACTACACCTCCTGGGAAGTTTTTTTGGACTCTTGCTACCTATTCAAAACCAAAAAAAACCAAACTCACTGTCACTGGGTAGTTTCTGACTCACAGCGACCCCTCCTTGGGTTTCCAAGGAGGTATCTCTACAGAAATAGATTGCCCAGTCTTCCTTCTGAGGAGTGACTGATGGGTCTGAACCACCAGCCATCTGGTTAGAAGTCAAATGCCTCAGGCACTATAGCACCAGCGCTCCCTGCTACCTACTTAGGAGGAAATTTTAACCTCCTTGGAAAATTCCCAGAACAAGGGAATTTACATCAGGTAGATACACTCCTTGGAGTGATCAATCATGGGAGAACAGAAGGGCAGTGTTTGCACTAGGAGCTAGCTGGAGGGGGGATGGAGCAGGGGGAGTGCATGGGAGGGAAGGACATAGGGAACAGTTAACTACGAGGAGGAAGTGGGGAGAGAGCTGTTAAATTGTGGGAAACTGCAGTCAATGTCATGAAACAAAGTATGTATGAACTGCTGTATGGAAAATGAATTTGCTCTGTAAACTGTCACCCAAATCACAATTTTTAAAAAACAGATAAATGAAAAGAAAATAATCTTTGCATTTTAGAGATAAGTCGAAAGAGACTTGACAGCAGTGGGTTGGGTTTGGTTATTAGTTAGTAGGGTAGGTCCTGATTCAATCTAAATGGTGTTCTTATAAGTGAAGAGAGACACAGAAAGACACATAGTGGAAGACCGGCCATATGAAGATGCATCTATAAACCAAGGAACTCCTGGGAACTACCAGAAGCAACTACTGCTAATTCAATGACACCTCACAACAGCAACTCTGGAGGTGTAGTGCCTAAGGCATGTGACTGCTAACCAGAAGGCTAGTGGGTTTGAACCACCCTGTCACTCCTCCAAAGGAAGGTTGGGCAATCTACTTCCGTAGCGATACCACCTTGGAAAGTATGAGTCAGATCTGACTCCATGGCTGTGGGTTTGGTTTTTTGGTTTTAACAATAACAGCAACAACATTGTAAAAGATAGCAAGCTCTGGTTTCTTTTCCCCATCCCATCTGTCTTTCTTCTTTATCTCTAGTTCTATCTCTCTCTTTGTTTCTTTTCTTTTCCTTCCTTTTATAATCTTCATTTAATTTAAATGCCACTGGATTCAGTAATGTTCAAGCAGCCTCTGAAAATGTTTGGACTGAAAAAACTCACATATGGAAACTACAGCAGCCTGGCTCTATCTATAAATTAATAATTCTGACCATCCAGCCAGGATATTTATTGACATATAGAGCATTAGTAGTACCCTTTACTAAGCTCTCTGCAGGGTTAAATACTCTGAATCTGCAAAGAAACTTATTACACCTCTTAAGGAAGATACAGTGTTTGCTCTGAGTGTATTTTTTATTTCCCCCCTTTCATGGGAGCCACTTTTATAAACAGGAATATTCTTTATCTTATTTTTTTCTCCACCTTTGTATATTTACAGGTATTGGGAGTATACAGGTTTATTGTTTATATGTAAATTGTAAAGAAACGAGGAGCCATACATCCTGATCTTAAACTGACATCACATAGGGACCTGACACTAGAAGAAGGGGGTGAGTGGCTCCCAGCACAGTAATATTGCTATTGTTGTCAGGTCCCATCCAGTGAGTCAGTTTTCAACTCATAGTGACCCCATATGATGGAGTAGAACTACCCCATATGGTTTTCTAGGCTGTAATCTTTATGTGAGTAGATCGCCAAATCTTTCTCCCCTGGAGCCACTGGGTAGGTGATATTGAGAGCTCTGGTGGCATAGTGTCTAAGTCACTTGACTGCTAACCAGAAGGCTGGCAGTTCAAACCCACCAGTCACTCCTCAGAAGGAAGACTGGGCAATCTACTTCCGTAGAGATACTGCCTCAGAAACCCAAGAAGGGGTCACTGTTAGGCATGGGCATTTTTAGATGGTATTTGGCAGTTCAAAACAACCCAGTGGCTCAAGAGGAAAAAGAACTAGTGAGCTGCTGCCATAAAGACTGCAGTGTAAAAGCCCTATGGGACAGTTCTACTCTGTCTTATGGGTTGTGTTGAGTCCAAGTGGACTTGAGGGCACCTGATAACAACAACATATATAGAAAGAAGGATATGTGTACAAGTGTGTGGGGTGGGGAGGAGGAATGAACTACCCTGAACTTTTATTTTCTTCAAACATTCTTCTATTCTACTATAAATAGCAATCCTGTTTTTAGTGAGAATTGATCCCCACTCATTCTAGCCATCCACCATTTGTCTGTCAGTTTGTCATACTGTGGTGGCTTGCTTGTTGCTGTGATACTGGACGTTATGCCACTGGCATTTGAAATACCAACAGGGTCACCCATGTGGACAGGTTTTAGCAGAGCTTCCAGACTAAGACAGACTAGTAAGAAGGAAGAGTTAGTCTACTTCTGAAAAAACTGGTCATGAAAAACTTACTAACAACAGTAGAACATTGTCTGATATAGTACTGGAAGAAGAGACCCTCAGATAGAAAGGTACTCAAAATATGACTGCAGAAGAGCTATTGCCTCAAAGGAGAGTCAGCCTTAATGAAGTGGATAGAGTAAAAGCTTCTGGCACCTTCATTTGTTGATGTGGCATAACTCAAAATGAGAAAAGACAACTAAAACATTAATCCATTGATTGGAATGTGGAATGTACAAAATACAAATCTAGGAAAATTGGAAGTTGTCAAAAATGAAATGGAATGAATAAAGATCAATATCCTAGGCATAAGTGAGATGAAATAGACTGGTATTGACATTTTGAATAGGAGAGTCAGATGGTCTACTGTGCCTAACATATCAAATTGAAGGGGAATGGTGTTACATTCATAGTCAAAACAAACATTTCAAGATCTACGCTAAAGTACAATGTTGTCAGTGATATGATAATATCCATAGGCATACAAGAAAGACCAGCTAATACAACTATCACCAAACACTAAAACCAAAGATAAAGAAACTGAATATTTTTACCAACTTCTGCAGTCTGATATTGACCAAACATGCAATCAAGATATATTGATAATTACTGGCAATTGGAATGTGAAAGTTGGAAACAAAGAAGAAGCATTGGTAGTTGGAAAATATGGCCTTGGTGACAGAAATGATGCTGGAGATAGCGTGTGTTGTGGTTACCTAGTGCCGCTCTGACAATAATATACCACAAATGGGATGGCCTTAACAAACAGGAGTTTATTCTTACAATTTGGAGGCTTTAAGTCCAAGTTCAAAGTGCCAGGCTTTAGGGGCTGGGTGAAAGCCCTTCAACCTTGGGGTCCAGCTCTGCCTCCTGCTCCTGGCCCACTGGAGCTAGAGGCATTTCT
>NW_006921663.1:3409673-3410371 GCF_000298275.1 Orycteropus afer afer
GACCATTCTCAAAGCTTCTCCTTATATACAGGAAGCAGACCACATACCCAAAGGCAGCTACCCAGCTGCTCCCAGTAGATTCCACCATGGAGTTGGTTACCAGTCTCATCATGGGGAATACTACATCCAGCTGCCCAGCCACTCAACCAGGCCTAACCAAGTTGACATACAAACATAACCATCACAGTGTGATAGAATTTTGCAAGCCAACAACTTATTCATTGCAAACACCTTTTTTCAACAAGATAAACTGTGACTACACCCATGGACCTTCCCAATGGAATACACAGGACTAAAATACACTACATCTATGGAAAGAGGCAATGGAGAAACACAGTATCATCAGTCAGAACAAGGCCAGGGGCTAACTGTGGAAGAGACTATCAATTTCTCCTATGCAAGCTCATGTTAAAGCTGAAGAAAATGAAAACAAATTCACAAAAGCTAAAATATGACCTTGAGTATATCCCACTGGAACTTGGAAACCACATGAAGAATAGATTTAACACATTGAACACCAGTGACTGAAGACCAGATGAGTTGTGGGATGACATCAAGGACATTACACGCGAAGAAAGAAAAAGGTCATTAAAAAGACAAGAAAGGTAATTCCCAAGATGGCGGACTAGGCAGAAGGATTGCACAGACCCTCTTCAACAAAGAAAAGGGAAACCAATTAACACAGACACAGAAGATAA
>NW_006921663.1:3415036-3416197 GCF_000298275.1 Orycteropus afer afer
AATCCAGATCCCATCAACATTCTTTAGGGATATGGAAAAAATGATCACTAACTTTATATGGAAAGGAAAGAGACCTCGGATAAGCAAAGCATTATTGAAGAAGAGAAACACATAACAACAACAACAACAAGCCCTTGTAATATTCTTCTTTCTTAGCTTGGTTAGAAGGATTGTTGTTTTCTTTGTGGTTACCCTGAAGTAAATTCTTATCTCCCTAAGTTTAGAACAGTCTGTTCTATAATTTGTAATTAAAACTTCTATTCACTCTATTTGCTTTGTTGCTGGTGTCATCTGCAGATTGACTCCCCTGTTTCTCTAGGTACATTTTTTTGTGCACTTATTTTGAGAATCCATTTCTGGTTTGGTTTGGTTTCTAGGTGGTGGTGGCAAGTGTCTTGATTTTAATTTGTTGTTCTTTGTTGTGGGCTATATTGGAAGGACTCCTGTTAGCATTTCTTGTAGGGTTGGTCTGGTTTTCACTCCTTGGAAATTCCCTTAATTTCTGTTTGTCTGGGAATGTCTTGATTGCACCCTCATATTTGAGAGAAAGTTTGGCTGAGTATATAATTCTTGGTTGGCAATTATATTCTTTCAAGGTTTTGTACATGCCATCCCATTTCCTTCTTGCCTGCATGGTTTCTGCTGAGAAATCAGAGATTATTCTCATTGGTCATCCATTTGTAGGTGACATTTCATTTTTCCTGAGCTGCTCCCAAGATTCTTTCTTCGTCTTTGGTTTTGGAAAGTTTCCTTATGATATGTCTTGGTAATTTTCTCTTCAGATCTATCCTGTATGGGATTCATTGAGCTTCTTGAATGGATATCCTTTCTTCCTTTACGATATGGGGAAATTTTTCTGTGAGCAAGTCAGTAGGGTTTTTTTTTTTTCCTCCTCTTTTTCTGGTATTCCAATCAAGCATATGCTGTTTCTTTTCATGTCATACCACATAACTCTTAGGTTCTCAATTTCTCTCTCTCTCTCTTTTTTTAATTGTGATTTGGGTGAAGATTTACAGAGCAAATTCACTTTCTATACAGCAGTTCACATATACTTTGTCTCACGTCATTGACCACAGTTTACCACAATGCAACAGCTCCCCTCCCACTTCCTCCCCATAGTTACCTCTTCCCAGTGTCCATCCCTCCATACACTCCTGCCCC
>NW_006921663.1:3416472-3419764 GCF_000298275.1 Orycteropus afer afer
GGATTTGCCTTCTAGCTGGGAAATGTGTTCTTCAACCAGTTCTAGTCTGCCCTTTTGTCCTTCCACTGTGTTATCTATCTCTGTAATTTTAGTGTTCATCTTCTGGATATCTAATTGCTGTTTTTGTACGAGTTCCAGTTGTGTATTGATCTTGTTATTTTGTTCTTGAATGATTTTCCTGAATTCTTCCAGTGTAGGTCTGTTTTCTCGCTGCTTCTGTTTATGGTTTCCTTGACCTCTTGGAAGGTCCTATGTAGATATCTTCAGGATTCTTTATCAGATAATTTTATTGCTTCTTCTTCTTCCTATCCTAATTTTTTAGCCTGGGCATTACTTTCTACTATCTTGTCCTTTTCTTTTTTTTTCATTTGATTTGAGGTTGTCTGTTGTTTCCTAGGCATTTTGAAGTTGTTGTCTTTCTTTCTTAGTTATGTACTGATTTGTTTCACCCTGATTTTATGTTTTCCTGTATTTGGAAGTGTGGAGCAGGTGTACTTATTTGGTTTTTAACTCAGCTGCATTGGATCACTCTCCAGCTTTCTCTGTGTTGGTGGAATCACTTATGAGGATGTGGGTGCAGGTGTCTGTTCATCATGAAGAGGATCTGCCATTGCAATGAGCAGGTGTTATCCATTGTCTGTCATTGATCCTGTGCTGCAGGAGCTATTGGTGTTACCTGTCTGTTGAGTAAGATGTTCAGTGTACTAACTACGGTTGACTGACTAGTAGAGGGCTAATATGTTCCTCTTAATGCATGAGACAAGGGAGAAAAGAAAAAAGAAAAAGAAAAAGTGCCAGAAGTGAACCCCAGGATAGAAAGGCAGAGGCCGTTTGCTGTGCTTATCACGAGGTAATTTAGTCAGTGTTGTAGCCCTGGGAAGGGGAGCCTCTTCAGCCCCTGCCTCTGTCTAGGGCCTTCTGCCTATCATGGCACCCAGTCATCAATCAAAGCCCTGCAGTTCAGACCCAACAGTCACTCCCAAGGACAAAGGGCCACTCTCTTCCATGCAGATCCACAAGTCGTGAAATCCCATGTCCCAAATCCATTCTGTGCTATAAAGTGTTTCTAAGAGTTGGACTGCAATATGCTAATGACACAACTTTGCTTGCTGAAAATGAGAATGACATGAGGCACTTATTGACGAAAACTGAAGAATACAGATTGCAGTATGGATTACATCTCAATATAAAGAAAACAAAAATCCTCACAACTGGACCTATAAGCAGCATCACAATAAATGGAGAAAAGATTGAGGTCGTCAAAGAATTCACATTGCTTGGTTCTACAACTGATGCCAATGGAAGCAGCAGTCAGGACATTAGATGACATATAACACTGGGCAAGTCAGCTACAAAGGACCTCTTTCAAGTACTGAGGAGCAAAGATGTCTCCTTGAGTCCTAAAGTGTACTTAGTACTTGTATGCCACAAGCCATGATATTTTCAATCACCTCATATGCATGTGAGAGCTGGACAATAAATTAGGAAGACTGATGAAGAGTTGATGCTTTTGAGTTGTGGTGCTGTCACAGAATACTGAAAGTACCATGGACTGCTAAAAGAAGTAACAGATCTGTCCTGGAGGAAATGCAGCTGAAATGCTCCTTGGAAGGGAGAATGGACAGACTTCGTCTCACCTACTTTGGTCATGTTATCAGAAGGGACCATTCCCTGGAGAAGGATGTCATTCTCGGTAAGGTGGAGGGTCAGTGAAAGAGGGGAAGGCCTTCAACAAGATGGATTGACATGGTGGCTGTGACAATGGGCTCAAGTATAGCAAGGATCATTGAGGTGGAGCAGGATTGGGCAGTGTTTCGTTCTCCTGTGCATAAAATTGCTATGGGTCAGAAACTCGACGGCACTTAACAAGAGTTGGACTGCTATATATCTGATTTGGGGTTCTGTTTATTTGTAGAGAGTTTTTCATCCCTTTACTTCCTCCTTTGCAGACCTTGCTGCAGTTTAAGCTAAGAGGGTGCTGTTCTGTTTCTCAGAATGGTATTTGTCCCCACTCAAAGCTGCACCTCACCTTGAAAAACTCTCAGTGTGGCTATTCTGAATCTTTAACACCTGTGGGTTCTGTGGTGTGATTTTTTTTTTTTCTTCCTTCCTCCTTGACTTCCTTTATATTTCTAATGACTCCTCTTCAGCTCTGCTGTCTGGGCAGGTTTCTTTATTTTTCCCAGTCAAGTGACCCGCTCTCTTTCACTGCCTTCACTGGATCTAATACTTTATCTTCTCATTAGCTACTCATAACTCCAATATCATTATTTGCATCTGCTTTACTTAGTTTCTCAACTTCTCTGTTGATAGAGGGACTAGGCTTGTGTACTGTCAGTACAATGGCATCTTCCTACCCTGCAGTTTTGTATTGATTCTTATGATCAAAGTTGTCCTTTCATTTGCTTACAAAGAAAGTTCTTCTATTTCACCACTGCATACAGTGACTACAAAGTAAGGCAAAATGTAGTGTCATTGGTGAAGAAAGAACCAAAAGCTATGGTGATTCAAAAAATGTGATTTACCTTGAGGATGAGGGGTGGTTTGGGAAAGCAGGAAATGCTTTTTGGAGGGGGTGATATTTGAGATAGTGTTTGATAGTCTTTTAATCTGTTGTTCTTTGTTGTGGGCTATCTATTGGAAGGACTCTCTAGCATTTCTTGTAGGGTGGGACTGGTTTTCACAAATTCCCTTAATTTCTGTTTGTCTGGAAATGTCTTGATTCACCCTCATATTTGAGGGACAGGTTGTAATAGAGGAAGGGGGAAGTTATATGGAAGAAAAAGAGTCTGAGCAGAGGCATACAGTATGCTTAGGGCACAAGCAGTGAGTGAGTAGCCAGTCATGCCTGATGCCAAGACTCCATCAAGAAAAGTAGTGGTCACCCAACAACAACACAATGTACACTCTTCTCCAGTGCACATGGAACTTTTTCCATGATAGACCATATGTTACGCCATAAAGCAAGTCTTAATAAAATTAAAAACATTAAAATACTGCAAAGCATCTTCTCAGATCATAATGCTATCAAATTAGAAATCAACAATAGAAAGATCAACAAAAAAAAGAGTAAACACATGGAAACGGAACAACATCCTCCTTGAGAAAGACTGGGTAAGAGAAGAAATAAAAATAGAAATTCAAAAATTCCTTGAATCAAATGAGAATGAAAACACAAGGTACCAAAATCTATGGGACACAGCAAAAGCAGTGATCAGAGGCCAATTTATAGCAATACATGCACACATCAAAAAAGAAGAAAGAGCCAAAATCAACACTTTAAACCAACATC
>NW_006921663.1:3423248-3424099 GCF_000298275.1 Orycteropus afer afer
CTGTTGCATTGTAAATTTTGGTCAATGACACGAGACAAAGTATATGTGAACTGCTGTATGAAAAGTGAATTTACTCTGTAAATCTTCACCCAAATAAAAAAAAAAATGTGTAATGGAAAATAACTAAGCTATAAAGCATAAAATGGCAAAACCAAATAAAATGGAATAAGTTTCAGCTTCAATCTAAAATAATGTCTGCTTATCCACTGGTGAGGCTTCTCTTGTAAAGCCACTTATGTCCTTCCAATGGAATTGCCTCCCAGTGTTCTGAGGGACTGTACCAGATGGGCTCTGCTGATTGATCTCTGGTGCAGGAGCAGTCTTAATCCTCCTGTGGTGTGTCCACACTCCTTTGTCATTCATTTTCACCACAGTAGGTATGGGCAGCAAGACTTCATAGGGTTCTTTCCACTTTTCTGTGAGGTCCTCAGGATTTCAGGCCTTCACATAGTCCCAACTCTCAGCTCAGCCATGTGTAGAGGGACCTCTGGAAGTGGGCTGTAGGGCTGAGGAAAAGCATTAGCCTCTCACAGGATCTGTAATATCTGACCTGTTATCTGCAAATATTGTTTCATAAACAAGTTACTTTTTTCATGAATATCCACAGCCCCTAAACTCACATCAGCATTGGTGTAATTTTTAAAACATTTTATCAGTATTTACATATTTAGTTTTCATAATAATTTTATAGGTTGTTGTTAGCTGCTGTCGAGTCAGCGCAATCTTACAAAGTAGGTACTAATATTATCCTTAAGAGCTCTGGTAGCATAGTGCCTAAGGCACTTGACTGCTCACCAGAAGGCTGGCGGTTCAAACCACCAGCCACTCCTCGGAAGGAAGGTTGGGCAATC
>NW_006921663.1:3424799-3430112 GCF_000298275.1 Orycteropus afer afer
CTCTAAGCACCTGAGAGAGAGTGGGCACCTCCCAGAACATTATATTGTGCCACGCCCAACAGAAATACTCCACTTGGATAACATTTACAATCAGCTCCTCAGTTGCTCATTCCACCACTGAGTTTACAATGACTTATGGGTAGAAAAGCCATACTAAGTAATTTACTACACTGCACCGAGTCAGGATATTTTTTCTTATTTTTCTTTCTTTCTTTCTTTCTTTTTTTAAGCATTGATACAATTTAAATCAGTGGTGTTTAGATTTTGCACTAGGGGTCCCTGTACACCATCTCAAAGGGACTTGCCTTCACTTTTGTTTTGAGAGCAACTCTGATCCTAAAGAGGGCCATGGGGAGGATTTCTTACCTAATTTAATTTAATTTCTTGAGATAATTTGGCTATGTGAGTCCTTAAACTTTGATTCATCCTTTCTACTTTACCACTAAATAGGGATCTCCAAGCAGCATAAAACTTTCACTCAGTCCCCAAATATTGAGACACCAACTGGGTTATTATGCCAGTGAAATTGGTTCTGATGTAGACCCCAATCATCTGGGGAATTCCAAACCTAGGAATAATCTCTCCCAATAGTCTTTGGGCCACTTCCATGGCTTTCTCAATCCTGCAAGGGAAGGCCTTTCAAACACTATATACCATCACCTTTTATCCCTGTGCCATTCTCAATACCTCAGTGATCATACCTGGATCATGGCAATTAGCTCAGCCATCTGCTCTGATGCTCCATGACAGAGCATCTGTGTTTCCAAGCCTTGATAAGGCTAATGATTGCATAGATCACCTTCCATTGTCTGTTCTCCACAAAGCTACTCCCATCTATGAAATAAGTGAGATCTTATTCACACAGTGGCTGGTCAGAAAGATCTGACCTGTTGGTGCACACCAGGTTGAGGGTCCTGACACAACTGTGATGAATTAGGTCTACTTGGGGCAAAGTGGGCAACAGGGTAGCCAAGTTTATGCTAGATGCTGGCTAGATCTGCACACTTGGCTTAATCCCCTAAGGAGGCCTACTGTTGAGAAATTTTTGCTCGGGGCAGCCAGTGAGTGGTTCTTTGGTCTAGGACTGCCAGAATTGAATGAGCAGTATAAATCTGAATGGTATGTCCTAAGGTTAGCTTGTTAGCAGCTTTCAGCATCTTCACTGTTGCTGCTATAATCTCCATTCAGGCAGGCCAGCCCTGTGTCACTGGATCTAAAGTTTTCAAAAAGTATGTTACTGGTCTGCTCTAAAATCTCAGGAACTGGATAAGAACTTGGGCCACTATGCCTTGATGCTCATGCATAAACAAATCAAAAGACTTAGTAAATCTGGCAATCCTAAGGCTGATGCCTCCAGTAAGGCCTGCTTTAATTTACCAAAGGTATATTGCTCTAATTTTCCCCACAAAAAGGGGTCAGTCTCTTTTTCCTTCCAGGAAGGAGTAAAAGTGTTTAGTAACAAGTCCAAAACTAGGCATTCAGATCTGACAAAATCCTGCCATACCTGGGAATCCTTAAGCAGTTTGCCTATGTGTGGTGAGGCTAGCTGGCAAATGGCTTTCTTTCTTTCAGTTTCAATTTCTTTTGTCCATTGCTGATGATAAGCCTCAAATACGTCACTTTCTTTTGGACTGTCTGGGTTTTAGTTTTAAAGACTGGCTAATGCTTCACTAAATGTTGAAGATGTAAGATCTAAATGTAAGATGTATGTTCACTGTCATGCTTCCTTCAGTGTTCTAAATTTTCTTTGTAATGTCAGGAGTACTCTAATAAACACAGTGTTATCTGGGGTTTCAGGATCCAAATTTTTATACTGTTTGAAGGCTTGGAAAGTTTCTGTTAGAAGGTAGAGGGATCTTCATCCTTCTTTTGCCTAATCTTATATATTTTATTCAGACTACTAAGGTTGGCAGCTCCATCTCTAATTCTTATTAAAATATAGTTTCTCTAATTTAAAAGGTTTGCACAGTCTTCTCTGTCACTTGGGTCCTAACAGGGGTCCTGTAGTGGTCATCATCCAAAGTACTTGCACTTGCCATGGTTGGGCATCTCTGTGCTTCCTCTTATGAACAGCTCATCACCAATATCTGTTAACTCTTTTTTTCTTTTTTTTTTTTTAAACAATCTTTGTTAACTCTTCAGTTAACAAAGTAATTAGGAGTGACTGACAATCAGCCCACTTTGGGTCAAAGGAGTTAAAATAAAAGTCAGCAGTTCATACATTTTGCCTGGATTCTTCTGGTTCTCTGGAGTATAATTCTTCCAATTGTACCAACCCTGCAGTGAAAATAGGCACAAGCACCCTAACCATCTCTCTCCCTGAGGGGATCTGGCAAAGTGGTTATTGGCCCCTAGCCACATCCCCATGGCCTGGCCTAGTCTCTAGCTTTTTCTGGATCAAATCAGGTCTCTGATAGGTCATCCCTGACAGGTGTAGGAAAGAGAAATTAGGGAGCCTCTTGCAGGTTCACCTCACCCCAACGATTCCCATTTAAAATAAAGTCTGGTTCTGGAAGAGGGGGGTTCAAGGAACGTAAGGGGTCATAAGGATTCTCTCCTCCAGTTAATATCAGGGAAGGAGCTGAAGGCTGCTTGGCCTTAGTAATAGTCTGAACATACATCTTACAAGCTTGTTGAGTTTCTTTATCATTGTACAAAGACATAAAGGTCTCTATGTACATTTTCTTGTTTTATTTGCTAATGCAGGAACAAAACAAATCCAATTAAAAACCAGTATTATAATTTACTGACGCATAAGGCAGCCAGGATTTTTGATCTCCCAAATCCACCAGCCACTCCTCGGAAGGAAGGTTGGGCAATCTATTTCCGTAGTGCTACTGCCTCGGCAACCCAAGTGGGGGTTGCTATGAGTTGGGTCCAACTCGACGGCACGTAACAACAACAACAATTCATATTGTGGTCTTACAACTGTGCTTAAAAGATCAGCCTTTTCCTTTTCATGGGATCATAACCAAATTTGTCTCAGTGTTTTAAAATACATTCTAGAGAAATTCACTCTGGTGTACTCTGTTACCCATCTCAAAAACCAGTTACAAAAGAAACAGAATCATAAAATCGGAACAGAAAAGCCAGCAAACAGACAAGTTAGTTTAATGGGCTTAACATGTACAACAACTAATATTGCTTTCACTTCCCCTGCTTGGATACTGGGCACTACCATCCTCAACACAGACAACCTGTTTGGATATTGGGTGCTGCAACCCTCAATAAAGGCTGAGCAACTTCAAGGTTGGGTAACAACCAAATTACAAATTCACACTTCTGATCAAAACAAATGTAAGCTTACAAATGTAAGGTTCCTCCCTTGCTTCTCAAGGAGATATTTTTTGGATCTAGGCTAAGTCCACCACATCACAGATTGAAACCTCTCTGGAGAAATCTCCAGGGGTGGGGTGGGTGGTGTTCTCCCCTGCCCCAATGGGCATGGACTGGCCACCAAACAGCACCCTTGGCTGACTAGCCAGGAAAATGCAACCATGAAACTGGGTCCAGGTTCTGTTCGGCACGGCTTATAGAACTCAGGCTGGGGCAAGGAAAAGCCCTTTATTTGAAAAGCTACACTAAGGAACACCCGGCACTGCTGTTTCCAAGGGAGTTCAACAGGGCTTCAAGTTACTTCCACCTTTAAACTTCCTGTAGAAAAAACAAAAGAGGAAAACAAAAGTGGTCTGAGTGTGAGCCTCCAAGGAGAAAGTGGGTAAGGTGCAAACAGCTCTGTTAAAAAACAGTGGTTTAGAGGGACTTAAACCTTCCTCTCTCCACACATGAGATCCTCTTTGACAAATGAAACAAAGTTCTTCAGGTATAAAGCTTGGCAAGGTCAGCAAATAGCAGTATGAGCTTGCTACGCTTGCTTCCAAGTTATCAAAAGGCAGTAAGGACATGAAGGAAAATGACAAATGGATAGTTTACACTTTACACAAAAAAAGGACACACAAACTATTCAAACAAAGACAAAGCTACAATGACTCACCAGGTGCTCTGGAGACCATGACCCTGAAATAGTTCCCTCCATAAGCAAGTCAGCCTTCCTCTGCAGAGAACAATAGGAGGCAGGGTACCATCACAGGATGGTCAGCCTCCTCCCATGAAGGAGTGGTAATTTTCTGGCTAAGGGCAAGCTTCTCTTGTCCCCTCACTCCTGGTCCTGTGGGACCCAAGAAAAGGATAGAGGATGGCCAAAAGGTGGCTCCTAAAATTGTCCTTTTACTTTTCCTCTTCTGTGCAAAATGGAATGGTGGTGCCATCTGTGGATGGAGGCAGTGGGAAGTCTGCCTGAAAAAAGAATATCCTAGCAGACGCTTAGAGCAGACCACCCATGCCTCAGTCTGAGATAGGGCCACCACATCTCATGGGTGCAAATCCCACATGGGGGTGCCAGAAATCTGTTGTAGGAACAATGTCCTTACTCCCTGTCATATAAAGCCAATGATCACAAAAGGTTGAAACAGGAAAGCAAAAGGATTTGTTGAGTGTTGACCAAGGAAACAGAGAGAATCGCTTCTCTAAAATGTCTGTCTTCTTGAGCAAAGGGATAACTATGATTATATAGAGAACTGGGAAAGGGTTGAAAAACCTCTGGACAAAGACATTCTTGTCTTTGTTCTCCTTTTTCCATGGTTACTCCTGACTTGGTATCTGAGTTAGACTGGGTTCTCTAGAGAAACAAACACCAGAAAAGCTTATATATATATATATATATATAGAGAGAGAGAGAGAGAGAGAGAGAGGGAAATTTATCTTAGGAAAATAGCTCACAAACGTATAGAAGCTGGCAAGTCCAAGGTCCCTGGAGGAAACGTCAGGCTGGAAGCAGCCTTAGCTTCCGCAACCACAGGGCTGAGAAATTCAAGGCTGGCAGGAAGCACACTGGTTGTTGACTCCAACGAAAGACGAATCCAAGATCTCCAGGCCGGGCGGTGGGCTGCTCACTCACGGAAGGTTGTAGTCAGCACACCAGGGTCCCAATCCACAGAAGAATGTCTCTCTTCCCTGGATGTCCCTGGATATCCTGGAAGCAGGCCACACCCCCAGGGAAACTCCCCTTGGGCAGATTGACCATTCAGAACACAGTCATCCTATCCCATCATGGGAACAACCACACAGAACTGGGGTCCAGCCAAGTTGACACACAGCTCCAACTATCACAGTCCACCCCTTGTCAACGTGGCAGTTGTACACATCTTCTTAACCATATATAATCTCTAAATAAGGAAATTACAGAGTCATATTTGTGCCTAACATAATACGTTAACACACATACAACCAAAATGCATTAACCTTATTTACATT
>NW_006921663.1:3435143-3435816 GCF_000298275.1 Orycteropus afer afer
GGTGGCTGCGATGATGGGCTCAAGTATAGCAGGGATTGTGGGGCTGGCGCGGGATCAGGCAGTGTTTCGTTCTGCTGTGCATGGGGTCGCTATGATTCGGAAACGACTCGACGGCACTTAACAACAACAACAACAGTTTCCACTGAGCATGTCATCCTATCCACCTGATTGTTAAAGTCCTCCTCTGCCAAGGTCACCTTTTGGTGGGCATTCACATGGGACACAAATATCTTCATTCCTTTGGCCCATTCAGAGAAATCTATCCACATGCCTCGTCCTCATACATCCTTATCACCAATCTTCCAATCATGCTCCTTCCAAGTCCCAGACCGTCCAGCTAAGCCGCTAGCCACAGCCCATGAATCTGTATATAATTGCACATCTGGACATTTCTTGTTCCATGCAAAGTGAACAACCATATGCATGGCTCGAAGTGCTGACCATTGGGAGGATTTCCCTTCACGACTGTCCTTTAAGGAACTCCCAGAAAGGGGCTGCAGTGCCGCTGCTGTCCACTTTGGAGTGGTGCCTGCATATTGTGCAGAACCATCTGTAAACCAGGCACGAGTTTTCTCTTTCTCAGTCAACTGATCATAAGGAACTCCCCATGAGGTCATAGGTGTAGAGTGGGACAGGGAAGGTAATGTGACTGGAGTGGAGACCATAGGCATTT
>NW_006921663.1:3438101-3440035 GCF_000298275.1 Orycteropus afer afer
TGGCCACTCAGAACACAATCAGCCGATCCCATCATGGGAACAACCACACAGAACTGGGGTCCAGCCAAGTTAACACACAGCTCCAACTATCACAGTATCCTTCTTCCCAGGGTCATTTCACTTCATGGACTATGGTCGGCAGTTGAAACCAGCCACGGGAGAGGGTTATGTTATCTTTATGGAAGATCTTTATGGAGGGTTGTAGATCTTTATGGAAGGTGTAATGGAAAGTAACAATTCTAAGAACGAATAATTGAAAATAACAAAGCTAAAGAACTTAGTGTCTGTGAAAACAAAAGGGAGGGAAAAATAGCAAGTTAGTCACTGTGATTAAGGTCTGTTTTGATCATGCCTGTCAGTCTGTTATAGTCTTGCAGTTTTCAGTGAGAGGCCTCTGTGGCCTTCCATTTCAGCCTTCCATACATCCATTTGTTGAAACATGTCAATTGGTATTCTGTCAATTTCTGGGCTTTGTTTTTTACCAATTCCTTCAGGGCAGCTTAGACTTCTTTCTTCATTACCAACTTTGAACGAAGGAGCTCTGATAGCGTAGTGCCTAAGGCACTTGACTGCTAACCAGAAAGCTGGTGGTTCAAACCCACCAGCCACTCCTCGGAAGGAAGACGGGGCAATCTATTTCTGTAGTGATATCGCCTCGGAAACCCAAGGAGGGGTCACTATGAGTCGGGTCTGAATTGACGGCACATAACAACAACAACAACCTTGAACGAACGGTTTAACCTCTCTTAGCTTCACTTTCAACTGTAAGATGGAGATAATAATATTGAACTCGCAAGTTTAACGAACACAAAGCACCTAGCAGTATGCTAATACCAAACTCAAACCCATACCCATTGCCATCGAGTCAATTCTGACTCATAGTAACTCCTCTTGGTTTTCCAAAGCTGTAGATCTTTAGGGAAGTAGATTGCCTCATCTTCCTCCCATGGAGCAGCTGGTAGAGCAGCTGGTAGGTTTGATCTGCTGATCTTCTGGTTAGCAGCCAAATGTGTTGCCTACTATGCCACCTGTATGCTAATAGCGGCCACTATTATTACTGCTAATCAAAAGGTTGGTGTTTAAACCCACTAGTCGCCCCACAGAAAGAAGACTGGGTAATCTACTTCTGTAAAGATTTACCACCTTAGAAATCCAAAGGGGGGTTGCTATGAGTCAGAATCGATTTGATGGCAGTGAGTGTGGTTTGAGTTTGGTATTACTAAAATAACGCTATCCATTGTAATTAGCTGACCAAAAGAAATAAAACTCCCAGAGAAGAAAACAAATAAATAATGGAAAAAAACAAGGCTTATAGTTTGCTTTTCTAGTCTTTAGGGTGATACAAGAAATGAGTGGAAAGAAAAATTTCATTAACTCCGTAGCAGAAAGAAATGGGGTTAAACTATGCAGCTCACAAATTTGGAAATTTCTGGTATTTCCCTAAAGAGATATTTATCTTTGTGTTTTAATTAACATATATCATGAATTTTATTAAGAAACCAACTTTTATTCAGAAGCTTTATATATTGATATGATCTTAAATCACTATTAAGACATCTTTATGTATATTTCTTTTAGACTTTTAATTTTATAGTGTCGATTAGGAGACAAAATCTGCTTACAAATATTGGTTTTAATATTGAAAATATTAGAAATTCTAAATAGAATAAAATGTAATCCATTTTAAACACTTCAAATATTTTAACGAAACCAAACCAAAAAAATAAACTCACTGCCATCGAGTTAATCCAACTCATAGTGATCCCTCCTTGGGTTTCTGAGGCAGTATCTCTACGGAAGTAGATTGCCCAGTTTTCCTTCCGAGAAGTGGCTGGTGAGTTTGAACCACCAGCCTTCTAGTTAGCAGTTAAATGCCTTAGGCACTACGCTACCAGAGCTCCTTTCTTTAAGGCAGGTTGCTTTCAATAAAAGTT
>NW_006921663.1:3440355-3456498 GCF_000298275.1 Orycteropus afer afer
CTCTCTCCCAACAGTGAGTGTCCCTCAGTGTCTCACTCAGCAATGCATGTCTCTTTCAGCAGCATGTCTTCCTCAACTAGCAGTCAGAGAGAGACTTCTTCTGCCTCTAGGAGGCCTCCTTTTGAGCCTGGCAGAGTGGCCAAACTAACCAATCATAACATCAGAATTCTAAGCCCCTGAGAGAGAGCAGGAACCTTCCAGAACATTGCTTTGTGTTGCACCCAACAGAATTACCCCAGGTGGATAACTTTTACAATCAGGAGCTCCTGAGTTGCTCACAGCAAATTCCACCACAGAGTTTACAAAGACTTATGGCTAGAAAAGCCATACTAGGTAATTCACTACACTGCAAAAAAGGCAAGATAACACCCAAAACAAAAAACGAGTTTGGAGACTAGGTTCCTTTGCAAACCCAGAGCATGAGAGAGATATAATTAATTTTCTTTGTAGAAACCCAGAGCAAAACAAAACCCAAACACACTGCCATCGAGTTGGATCCAACTCATAGCGACCCCTCCTTGGGTTTCCGAGGTGGTATCACCAAGGAAGTAGATTGCCCAAACTTCCTTCCAAGGAGCGGCTGGTGGGTTTGAATTGCCAGCCTTCTGGTTAGCAGTTACATGGCTCACAAGGTAATTTAAAACCAGAATACAACTGGATAGTTGTGGCGCTGCCTGGTCTTTGAGAGGTGAAAGAAGAGATTCTTTCTGGTTGTTCTTTTAAAATCTACAGAGTTTTTGGCAATCTGGGAATTTCCCACATACAATGAAGGAATCTGGTAAGTTTAAAGATTATGCCACTCACTCAAAATTCACTATTATAGAATCCTGTTGTGGTAGCCAGCCTCCAACATGGCCCCAAAAGATCCTTGCCTCCTAATATTCATGCCTTTGTGTAGTCTCCTCCAACACTAAGTAGGACTGATCTGTGTGAGACTATGTCAGAAACAATGGTGCGTGACTTCTGAGGCTAAGTCATAAAAGGTATTGCTGCTTCCACCTGGGTCTTTAGGACTATATATTTTGATAAGGGGATATGACCTCACTTAATAAAATATAACTCCAAGCCTCTGTGGACTAGCCCAGGAAAGCAAACTGCTGGATTGGGAGGGACAAACTGCTACTGCTCTGAGAGTTTAGTCTTCCCTGTGGTCCTAATTTTGATTATCATCCTTCATACTGGGTGATATCTCCATATTGTCCCCATACTGGGACTAAAAGGATGCTCCTCCCATTTAACATTCTGATACAAGAATGACAAACTTCTTCCCTTGATTACCCTGTAGTGAAGTACCCTGATACCGAAGACAGACTGAAATTTTAAAAAGACTTCCTATATAGCCACTCCTCGGAAGGAAGATGGGGCAATCTACTTCCATAGTGATATTCCCTCAGAAACCCAAGGAGGGGTCACTATGAGGGGTCTGACTCGACGGCACATAACAACAACAACAACATATAATTAGGGAGAACAAAAGGGAAATAAATGCAGAGAAAAAAATATAAATGTGTTCTACCTAATTACACATAATTCCATTTATATTTAACCTATATAAATACTTGTAACTCACTGCCATCAAGTTGATTCCAGCTCATAGTGATCCCAATTGGGTTTCCAAGGCTGTAAAGCTTTATGGAAGTAGACTGCCTCATCTTTCTTCTGCGGAGTGGCTGGTAGGTTTGAACTAAAAACCTTTTGGTTAGCAGCCAAACGCCTTAACCACTATACCACCAGAGTGCCTTATACACCAAAAACCAAATGCACTGCTGTGGAGTCGGATCCAACTCATAGCAACCCCTCCTTGGGTCTCTTTGGTTTTCCGAGGCAGTATCACTACGGGAGTAGATTGCCCAACTTCCTTCTGAGGAGTGGCTGGTGGGTTTGAACCACCAGCCTTCTGGTTAGCAGTCAAATGCCTTAGGCACTACACCACCAGATATATATACACAGAAAAAAGTCTGGAAGTTTACAGGCTAAGCTGTTATCTATGCTAAGTTACCTGTCCCAGGAAAGCAATGGCTGAGTATATGTGGAGTGTAAGTGTAGAGTACAAAGGGGAATAGAGAGAGAAGGAGAAATTATATTTCTAAAAATCCATTCTCTATTATTTGAAAATTGATGAGACTACATTAATGTATAACTTGTATAATTAAACAATAAATTGTGTTAAAAAAAAAACCAAAAACGAAATCAACAAAAATGATCCAGCTTACAAAATAGAGATACTGTATTATATAATTATTAGCTTGTTTCTAGGACTCCCGGTCATCTCAGCCCTTTTCTACTACCCCTGAGGCCTTTAGAATGCTTTGCTGCAAACTTTCTGGGTTTCTTACTTGGCCTTCCTCCACAGGGATATGTTTTCCTAAGACCCACTACCAAAGAACTGTCTCAGAGACATCAAGTTTGGCACCTGCAAAGCCAATAATACCAAGAGAACAGACTGCTCCATCTGCTATCTTATCAGCCAGCTATATTGCAACACCAATTCTGTCTAGCAAATCTCCCCAAAACACAGTGCTTAAAACCATAATTCTTTACTCTGCTGGTCAATGGCTCCACACTGAGAATGGCTTCAGGTTTACTCCATGTTTCTCCTGATCCTTGGGCCAGCTACCTCAGGCATGTTTTTCTCATTGTGAAAGGCAGAAGGGTGACAGACTCAAGCAGAAAAATACTATTACTTTTTGAGGCTGAGCTCAGAAACTGTCACACTGCCAGTTAGGCCCATATTCCTTTGGCCAAAGGAAGTCTCATGATGATGTAAACCCAGTGTCAACAGTGTAGGGAAACATTCTACCTCTGAGGAGAGGAACTACAAAGCAACATTTCAAAGGGCATACCAAAAAACAAAACAAAACAAAGCAAAAAAAAAAAAACAAAAAAAAAACAAACAAAGGCACTGCCGTTGAGTGGATTTGACTCATAGCAGCGCCTCCTTGGGTTTCGAGGCAGTATCTCTATGGAAATAGATTACCAAATCTTCCTTTTGAGGAGTGGGTGGTGGGTTTGGACCACTAGCCTTCGGGTTAGCAGTCAAGGGCCTTAGGCACTATGCCACCAGAGCTCCTTTCAAAGGGCATGGAGGAGTGAAAAAATGGGAACAATAATCTTATCTGCCACTGCTATCCATCTAGGACTTTCCAGTTAACTTCCAGTTGGTGGTAGGAAAGAGATATTCTTCTCAAAGTGGCAGACAACAAATAATTTGACCCTCAAGGTGAGATCTGCCCCTAACTATAGGAATGGGGCTTTGTCCCTGCATGCCCTTTAATTGAATTATACCATCTGCAATATGTTACAAAGACGTGACAGCATTGGTTATTAATTTAATCTCTTACAAATATCAAAGTGAGCAATGATTCCTATAAGTGATAGGTTGTTTTACAAGAAACAGAGGATAAAAATACTGCCCTAGAAAAGGTACTATGTTTGGAGTATCTTGTTTACTGTGTATTAAAATTTTAATGTTATCAAGGCTTTATGTATTCTTTAATTGAAAAAGATACCAATAATCACTGTGTTTAGAACACAGGAATCCATAAAACCTCGTTAAAGTTAAGAGGATCTCTTTGAGAAATTTTTGTTATCCGGTTTCCTCTATGCTTAAGAGTAAAAAATCCCTTAAATAAGTAAAAGAGCACCCAGAGTTTTTTTTTTCCAGATAGGAAAGGAAGAATCACCCCCAGCAAACAGGCAATAACAGCTTTAGAGAAGAGAACGTCATTAAATTCGTAGGTGCTTCAGGGACTTAAATCAGTGAAGACTCCTTTGATTCCCTGAACATTTGAGCTCCACTACTAGGGTTATTTGTATGGTTCCCACGTTCCGTTCAAGAATTGCTATACTTCTATTCCTCAGGGTTTTTTCTTTGCTCTATCTGGTTGTGGAGCAACAAAAAGAGTAAGGCTGGGGCCCAGAAATGAACATGATAAATACTGTGCCAGGTGCAAGGTATATCGAAGCGCGCAGTGCCAGGCACGGGAGCAGAACCAGCCCCCGCGCGCATCGGGACAGTCATGTCCTTTGTTAAAGAAACAAATCCAAGAAAACGCGGCGGCGGGAAGAGTAGGCGGATAGATTAGGGCGTTTGTTTGCGTAACTGTGCTTAAGAAAGACCATTAATGAGAAGCTCCAAATGCAGGACACCCAGGGCACCGTGTCATTGGTTTTGTGCACTTGAAGGCTCAAGTGAGCGTCTTGCTCAGAGATTCCCCTTTGTGTGAAAGTGTGGAAAACAGAAGCGTTCAGCTACTGTTGGGTTTTCATTTTCGATTTCGTAGGCACTTAGATCAAACTACTCCCGCACCAGAACACTCCCGCATTTTCGCACCAACAATAGCCAGACTTGAGTTACTTCTCCGTCACTGACCCAGTGAGAAGCGACAATGGCCCGGTGCTGGCGCCAGCAGCTCCTGGGGCAGCGTCGAGGGGTCGCCCGCCGCACTCCGCAGCTGCGCGCTGAGCCCCGCCGTCCCACCGCCAACAAACGCGGGCACTTAACGCCGCGCGGCTGGGCCGTTGGGCGGGTGGTAATTTCTGGGAATGGGGCGGGGTCCGCGGGTGTACTAGGCCCCCATTTGCGAGCAGGGAGGAGGAGCGGGCGGTGCCAAACAGCGCTAGGCAGGCAAGGCGGCAAGCCAGTCGCGTCACCGACTGGGGCGGGTCAGGGGGCGGGCCGGCGTCGCGCTCCCGCCCGTTTTTGCCCCCACCTTTTACTTAGTCGCGGCTGGGGAGCGGAGACAAGAAGGACCTGTGCTAGGAGTTTTTCCAACCCCTAGTCCCCAGTAACTGTCAGACTGCCCCAGTGCGGACCTATCCCTTGGGGAGACTGGGGCGGGACTCCAGAGTTGGAGATGCGGGGGACAACTGGGGGACGAAGGGGAGCCGGTGATAATGGCGAGGGTGTGTGCGTGCGGTCCGGGTCGGCTTGGAGAGCAGGCGGGCGCTGCAGGTGCAAGCGCGTTCCTGCCTTCCCCACGCGCCTACCCCGCGCGGCAGAGCCCCGGACAGGAGCCTGGCGCGGGATGGGGGTGCCTCAGGCAAGGAGTGGAACTGTGGCGAGCTTCTTTACCTGAGGAGGCGGGTTTGGGAGAAGTTGGGGAAAAAAGGGAGGGCAGGATTCGAGAGAGCAACAGAAGCAGGTTCGGCAGGCGGGCGAGAGCCGAGGGCGGCGGGCCCCGCGGGGTATAAATAGCCGGCCCGGGTTTGACAGACGCTGCGCAGACTGGTGGTGCCGCCCCCCCTCGCCGCGTGGGGAGGGGAGGAGAGCTCGGGGCGGGGGGGTTGGGGAGGCGGATTCGAGTGTCCTGGTGGCGGCGGCAGGAGGCCGAGGAGGAGGAGCCGAAGTGGGGGGTGAAGGGAGGGGGCCGGGTGTGGGGCGAGGGCGGGGGCCACTGTAGCTCCCCGCGCCGGGCTCTGTGTCGCCGCCGTCGTCTCGGCGGTTGGGGGTCGGTGGGGCGGCGCGGGCGGGGGGCGCTGAGCGGGCGGCGCGGCGCTGTTTTGTCTCCTTCTCTCCCTGTGGTGCGGCTAGGACTGCCGGGGAGGCCCTGGCTCCCTCCGGACGCTCAGCTGACGGCGGCTGCTAGTCCGCGGCCCTGCTGGGAGGGAAAGCGACGCCGCGGTCTTCCCAGGCAACGCGGAGAGCAGGTAAGAGCGCGGGCAGTCGAGGGTGGTGGGAGGGAGCTGGGAGGGCGCGGCGGTAATGTTGAACAGACCCGAGTGCCGCCTTCTCCCTCCGCGCCCCGCTCCGGTGTTGTTTGCTCTGAGGTTTGCGGAGGGGTTTTCCGGAGGCTGTGGTGGTGACACCGGCTAGGGTCCGGGGTAGGGGGCTGAGTGTCCCGGGGCAACGGTCGGGGCGGAGGACTTGGGGAAAGGGGAAGGCGCTCTGCGCGCTGGTCCTAGGGGACCACTGTTCGCGGGGCAAGGCAGAGTGGAGAGGTTACGGACCCTGGAGGGGGGATGGGCCGAGCGCAGCTGGTCTCGCTATGTTTACATCTCCGCGCGAGTCACCTCTGCCGAGAAGCGGACTGAACTGACCCGCCTTATCCCGCGGAGAGGCCAGGGCGGGGGTCCGGCTCCGGAGGAAGCGCGTCCTGGGAGGGTCTGTGTAGGGCGGGAGGCTGCAGCCGGCGCCGGGGCCGGGCGGCGAGCTCGGGGCGGGACCTGGGAGGCTCTAGCCGCTCGGGGTGGCTTGGAAGGCTGGAGACCCGTTTCCTCCCTCGTCGGGCCTTATCGCCGCCGTTTACCTTTCCTTCCCTGTGCTGCCAGCCTGTGCGGCAGGTTTTGCTCGTTCGTTCTTTTATTCTTGCTCTCCACGCCGGCCTCCTGCTGCCTCCTCCCCCAATTCCCGAGGGGTAGGGAGGGTTGGCTCTGATCGGAATCTGTTTTTTAAACAAAACAAAAACGGGCTCAGGAACACGCACATCCAGTGACCGCCTTCTGGGTTCTCTTCACTAAGAGACTGGTCCCTTAGGAACAGTGCTACTGGATGTTCTGGGGGCGAGGTAGGATGGTGAGGGTTTCGCCAGGGCCGGGCACTTACTGACCGCTCGAGCAGCTTTGCAGGGAGGGCACCGGAGCCCCTCGCTCCCCGCCTTTGCTCCAGTTGGACGTTTTTATTATGTGTTAGTAAAGGACAGAAAAAATAGCCCGAAACACCAAGAGTAATCCAGATTGCACAGTTTCTAGTGTTTCTTAGTACTTCATTAAATGAATAAGAGGGAGACACTTCATTGTAAAACTGAAATGTTAGCCATTTCTTGTGGTCATCAACATTTACTTCAGCTGTATGGTTTAAATTTTAATCTGGTGATGAGAGAACCGAAATCGAAATCGTGTGTTTGGTAATCAGATTTGCTTTTCTTTTTATCTGTGAGTCTTCATCAAGAGTTGAATGATGCATTTTCTCTAGTGCCGGAATCATGGAAGAATGTATGCTTTTTAAGGAGAGGATTGGATAGTTGTATTTCAGAATTTCTTCAAAAAGAAGAATAATTTTTATAAAAGACTGGAATTACATTAGAGGAATTTATGAATATTTAAAGTTTATATAGTGTAATGTAATTTACAGCATGCGTTTACGTAGACGTTTTTGAGGTGTCTAGTAGTTAAAGACATACAGCAGAAAACGGAAATATCTTGGGCATTTGAAACTTGAATGTTGAATATCCACCTGTTTTTAAGCTTAATGACTAAACTAATTGTGATCAATCTTTGCCTCTCATTTAAGACATAAATACTCATTTACAAAATAGGTTGATTATGGCTGGAAAGAATTAGTAATTTATGATTTTTAAAATTTAATCTTAAGTAAACAGTTACCCATCAATTATTTGATAGATAACTGTGACTGGTGGCAGGGCCTGCCACTGTTGATGGTTTTACCTGCTCGCAGGTTGTTAGTTTCTTTGGATAACAGCTTTGTTGAGATAATAATTGATACACCATAACTTCACCAACTTAAAGTGTACAATTAAATGGTTTTAATATAAGGACCACGGTAAATTTTAGAACATTTTCATCACCCCAAAAAAGAGCTACCCATTAACTTATTCTCCATTTGCCCCCCAGTACTCTCAGTCATTGGCAATTACTAATCTCATTAATTAGTATAGATTGATGTATTGATTTGCCTATTCTGGACCTTTCATATAAATGGAATCTTAAAATATGTGGTGTTTGCCAACTGACTTTTTTTCATTTAGCATAATGTTTTAAAAATTCATTCCTCTTATAGCATGTGTCTATGTGTCCTTTTTTTATTTCTGAGTCATATTCTATTGTATATTACGTTTTTTATCAATTCATCACTTGATGGACATTGGGTTTTTTCTCCCACTTTTTGGCTGGCTATTATGAATAATGCCTCTATGAACATTTATGTACACGCTTTTATGTGGATATATATCTTCTTTTCTCTTGGTTAGATACACCTTTTTAAAAATAACACTTTTTGAGTTATAATTTACATGCCAAAATATTCATCCATTTTGAGTATATGATTCATTGATTTTTTTTTAGTAACTAATACTTGTGAAACTATCTCCACAAACCAGTTTAAAAACATTTCCATCTCTTCTAATAATTCCTTCAGCTACTGTGCGCTTACTCCTTATTCCTACCCCAGTCTCAGGCAACTACTGATTTGCTTTCTGTCCCTATAGATTTGCCTTTTCTGCATATTTCATATAAATAGAATCATACATTAATTAGTCTTTTACATCAGGCTGCTTTCACTTAGCATGAAACCTGTCCACTGTGGGTGACTCTGCTGGTATTTTAAATGCCAATGGCATAACATGGTTTATCCATATTATAACATGTATCAGGAAGTCTTGGTGATGCAGTGGTTAAAGCACTTGGCTGCTAACCAAAAGGTTGGCAGTTTCAACCCATCAGCCACTCCACTGGAGAAAGTTGTGGCAGTCTGCTTCTGTTAAGGTTACAGCCCTGGAAACCGTATTGAGGCAGTTCTACTCTGTCCTGTAGAGTCACTATAAGTCTGAAAAGACAGCAGTAGGGTTTTTTTTGGGGGGTCTTGTCATGTCCATTAAAAAAAAGTGCTGTAATTTTGATAGGGATTGCATTGACTGTGTAAATCAATTTGGGGAGAATTGCCATCTTAACAATATGAGTCCTCCAATACATGAACATGAAAATTTCTCTTTATTAATTAGATCTTCTTTAATTTTTCTCAGTTATGTTGTATAAGTTTCAGTGTACGGGTTTCATCACCCCAAAAAAGAGCTATCCACTCTGGTAGCATAGTGGCTAAGGCACTGGACTGCTAACCAGAAGGCTGGCGGTTCAAACCCACCAGCCACTCCTCAGAAGGAAGATGGGGCAATCTACTTTCGTAGTGATACTGCCTCAGAAACCCAAGGAGGGGTCATTATGAGTCGGGTCTGACTCAACGGCACATAACAACATCAACAACAGTTCCTAAGTATTTTATTCTTTTTGATGTTATTGTGAGTAGAATTTTTAAAAGTCTGTTACAAATTTTTGTTGTCAGTATATAGAAATATAATTGATTTGGTATCCTGTGACCTTGCTGAACTTATTTATTAGATTTTTTAAAAAGTTTTTTGTGTATTTAGAATTTTCTACATAGACTTTCGTGTCATCCGTGAAGAATGACAGTATTATATCTTCCTTTCTAATCTGAATGCATTTAACTTGTACCTCTCTCCCTTCCTCACTTCCTCCTTCCCTTCTTTCCATGGCTAGATCCTCCAGTACAGTGTTGAATAGAAGTGTCAAGAGCAGACGTGTTTGCATTGTTGAAAGACCAAAAAAACCGAAAAACCAAACTCATTGCCATTGCGTCGGATCCTACTCATAGCGACCCCTTCTTGGGTTTCTGAGGCGGTATCATTATGGAAGTAGATTGCCCAACCTTCCTTCTGAGGAGTGACTGGTGAATTTCTCCAGCCTTCTGGTTAGCAGTCAAATGCTTTAGGCACTATGCCACGAGAGCTCCCTGAAAGACCAAACCCGTTGCCTAATGTTAAATAGGTTCTGACTCATAGCAACCCTATAGGACAGGGTATATACCCGTAGTATTTCCAAGGCTGTAAATCTTTACTGAAGCAGATTGCCTCATCTTCCTCCCATGTGGCATCTCGTAGGTTCAAACCGGTGACGTTTTGGTTAGCAGCCCATTGTATCAGTTGTCTTACTTATCTAGTGCTGCTATGACAGAAATACCATGAATGAATGGCTTTAACAAACAAATATATTTTCTCACAGGTTGTTGTTGTTGTTGTTGTGTGCCGTCGAGTCGGCCCCGACTCATAGCGACCCCTCCTTGGGTTTCCGAGGCAGTATCACTGTGGAAGTAGGATTGCCCAACCTTCCTTCCGAGGAGTGGCTGGTGGGTTTGAACCGCCAGCCTTCTGGTTAGCAGTCAAGTACTTTAGCCACTATGCTACCAGAGCTCCTGGAAATCTGAATTAAGAGCACTGGCCTTGGGGAGGGCTTTCTGTCTCTGTTGGCTCAGGAGGAATGTGTTTATCCCCTTTTAACATCTGTGGACCAGGGGTTCCTTGGAGATCTCCATGTGTGTCAGCATCAGTCTTCCCCTGGGTCTAGGTGGTTCTCAGGTGGGGACCCTGGGTACAAAGAGTACACTTCAGTCCCAGTTCTTCTTTCATAGTGGTAATCAGGTCCCTCATCCTTTACTCCCTTTTCTCTTGTAAGATAAAAGAAGATGCAGGCAACATCCCAGAGAAACTCCCCTTATATTAAATCAGGCTTGTGACCTGCATTAGGGTGTTTCATCCCACCCTAATCCCCTTACAACTGATTGGCTGATTACATCTTGGAGGATGATTACATCATTACATGACTACCAGATTGCATCATTTGTAACTGCCGAATGACTGAGAATCCTGGCCCAGCCATATCACATTTTTTGGGGACACAATTCAATCTGTTACACTGTCCATATCTCTAAGGGTCTTCCTCACCTTTGCTGGTTCACTACTTAACTTATCGTGGTATCTTCCAGCAGTTGTTCCTTCCTGATGGCATATGTGAAGTGAATGAGTTGGATAATACTTTGTTGTGATCCTAAGGTTTTCACTGACTGATTTCTGAAGTAGGTTGCCAGGCTTTTTTCCTAGTTTTTCTTAGTCTGGAAGTTCTGCTGAAATCTGGCCACCATGGGTAAACCTGTAGATATTTGAAATACTGGTGGCATAGCTTCCAGCATCATGGCAGCATACAAGCCACCACAGTACAACAAACTGACAGATGGGTGGTGGAAGTACAGTGTTAGCTGTAGGATTTCTATGGTTGTTGTTGGACGCTGTTAAGTCGATTCCAACTTATAATGACTCCATGTGACAGTAAAACTGCCCAGAGGTTTTCTTGGCTGTAATCTTTATGGAAAGAAGTCTTTCTCCTGAGGAGCTGCTGGATGGGTTCAAACTGCCAACCTTTTGGTTAATAGCTGAACACTTAACCCTTGTACCATGAGAGCTCATTAAGTTTTTCATAGATGCTGTGTATTTAGTAGAGTGAATTCCCATCTGTTTTTAACTTGCTTATAGTTTTTATCATGAATGGGTATTGGACTTTGTCAAATGCTTTTTCTGCATATATTAACATGACAAGCTGTTCCAGTTCGCCCAGGAATGTCTCAGTTTTAGCACTGAAAATTATGCATCTTGGGAAACCCCTCAGTCTTAGACAAACCTGTAGTGTTGGTCCCTTAGTAGCTATTGAGGTGATCATGTAATTTTTGCCCTTTATTCCATTGATAAGGTATATTACATTGATTTTCAGGTAGTAAACTAGCCTTCTTTTGTGTAAATGACTCCCACTTGGTTGTAATGTATAATCCTTATTACATGTTGGGAGCTCTGGTGGTGTAGTGTCTAAGGCATTTGACACCAACTCACCAACCACTCCTTGGAACTCACCAGCCACTCCTTGGAAGGAAGGTTGGGTAATCTGCTTTCATAGTGATATCGACTTGGAAACCCAAGGAGGGATTGTTACATGTCAGATCCGACTCAGTAGCAGTGAATTTGGTTTCTTTGGTTTTATTACTTATCAGTTGATTTGATTTGCTAATATACTGTTGAGGATTTTATTTATATATTCATGAGGGATATGGTTTGTAGTTTGAAGTTTTTTCTTTTTTGGTGATGTCTGTCTAGATTTTGTATTAAAGTTTTGCTAGCCTCATAAAGTAAATTGAGAAATGTTCCCTCCCATTTTCTGTAAGAAGAGTTTGTGAAGGATTGATATGATTACTTTAAACAAATACATTTGATAGAATTCACCAATGAAAGCTTCTGGACCTGGGTTTTTCTTTGAGGTTTTTCTTTCTACTGAATTAGTAGTTTTAGAACTACTAATTCAGTTTCCTTGCTTGTTATAAGGAGATCTGGTGGTGTAATGGTTAAGACATTTATTTAGCTGCTAACCAAAAGGTTGGTGGTTTGAACCCACCAGCTCGGTGGAAGAAAGGTGAGGCAGTCTGCTTCCATAAGGATTTACAGCTTTGGGAACACAGTGAGGATTGCTTGAGTCATAATGACTTAATGGCAGCGAGTTTGTTTTTTCTTTTTGGCTGTTACAGATCTACTGTATTCAGATTTTCTGTTTTTTTAAAAAACAGTTTTGGTAGTTGTCTTTTTAGGGATTTGTCCTTTCATATATTATCTAATTTTTTTTGGCATACAGTTGTTAATAATATTTCCTTATAAACTTTTAATTTCACTAGCATTGGTAGTAGTGATGTCCCATGTTTTGTTTCTAATTTTGGTGAGAAATTGTATGTTTTTTCTCTTTTTCATTTGGTCATTCTAGCAAAAAGTTTGTCAGTTTTGTTAACTTTTGGTTTAATTGATTTCTTCTTGTTTTCTATTTCAGTGATTTACATTTTTTCCCTATTACTTACATTGCTGTTGTTAACTAGTGACATTGATTACATTCTTTGAGTTGTACAGCCATTCTCCCCCTTGTACTGAGTTGTTCTTCCCTCATTAACATTAACTACCCCCTAACGTTTTTATCTAACCTTTCCAGTTGCTGCTGTACGTTTGATTCCATATAGATAATGCTTAAAAAGGCATAATGCTCAAGCAGATCTTTTTTTACTAGTTAAGCTAAGCTATTGTCTGGTTTTAAGATGACTTCAGGGGATATTTTTGGCTTAAGGTATGTGTAATCTTGGGGCAATAGGTACAATGGTTCATCCATCCTCTGTGACTCCAAAAATCAAGAGTCCATGAGAATTTGAAGTTCTGTCCTGCATTTTGCCCTCTTTTGATTAGGATTCTTCTATGTAATCTTTGATCAAAATGTTCAGTAATTGTAGCCATGCACCATCGAGTTCTGGTCTCGTGGCAAAGGAGGCAGTTATTTATGAAAGCAGTTAATAAACTTTGGTCTCTATACATTTTCTTTTTCTTGTCTTTTTATATAAGTGAGATCATACAATATTTGTCCTTTTGTGATTGGCTCATTTCATTCAGCAAAATATCTTCAGGCTCCATGCATACTGTAGCATGTAGCAAGACTTCATTTCCCTTACTGGTTGAATAGTATTCCATTCTAAAGTATGTACCACATTTTATCTGCTTATCTATTGATAAGCAGTTAGGAGGTTGTTTCCACCTTTTGGCTGTTGTGAGTAGTGCTGCAGTGAACATTGGTGTACAAGTCTCTTTTTGAGTCTCTGCTTTCAGGTCTTTAGGATAGTGGAATTGCTGAGTCATATGGTAGCTCTAATTTTAGTTTTTTGAGAAACTGCCACACTGTTTTCCACAAGGGCTCTTCCATTTTGTGTTCTCACCAGCAATGGATAAAGGTTCCAATTTTGCTACATCATGTCAACATTTGTTATTTTCCTTTTTTTTTTTACTTTAATCATCCTAAAAATACTCACTGTCACAGAGTCAATTCTCTTTTTTCTTTTTTAAAACATTTTTTATTGTGATTTGGGTTAAAGTTTACAAAGCAAATTCGTTTTCCATACAGCATTTCATACCCATTTTGTTTCTTGACATTGACTTCAATTCCCTGCAGTGTAACAGCTCTCTTCCCACTTCTTCCCTGTAGTTACCTCTTCACTTTGTCCTTTCCTCTCATGCACTCTCACCCCCCAAACTATCTCCCTCTGCAAACACTGCACTTCTCTTCTCCCACTAGTGGAGTGTATCTACCTGATGTGAATGTTCATCCCATATGCCTGTCTAGAAGCGCCAGTAGTGAGTTGAGTTCCAGAGCTGAATGGTAACTAGGGGTCATAGTCTCTGGAGTCTCACCAGGCTCTATCAGACCAGTAAACTTAGTCTTTTTTTTTTCTATTATGATTTTGAGTTTTGTTCCACGATCCAGGACCTCCTGCACTGATCCCTTTATGAGTGGTTGACGGTGGTAGTCAGGCATATCTAGTTCTTCAGGTCTCATGGTCTTATGGGCTGAGGAATTACGTGGTCTACTAGTCCCTTGGACTAATTGTTTCCATGCATCTTTCGTTTTCTTCATTCTTTGCTCTGGGCAAGAAGAGACCAGTTATTGCATCTTGGTGGCCACTTGCAAGCTTTTAAGACCCCAGTTGATCCTCACCAAAGTAGGATGTAGAACATTGTTTTTGTGTGGTATGTTTTGCCAGTTGAGCTTGATGTCCCCTGTGACCATAGTCCCGAGCCCACAGGTCCAACTGCTCGTTCCTTCTGGGTAGCTGGCTGTGGCCAAGAAGCCACCACAGCCTTGTCGGCTCTACTATGCAACTAGACATTCTTATAGCACATACAAATACACATGTAGAATCGTTGTCTGCCAACCCTGTACAAGGTCATGGGCATGCTCCACCCTGCCTAGCCATCCTTGATCATTCAGCCTGTCTACCTTTCTATCTACCCGTATATCGATGTTTGCCACGACTGACAATGCAGTACTGTATGTGCAAAAGGGTTCATCTTTGTCTGTACCTCCTGTGTACCTCTCTCTGTCTTCCTTTTCCTTAATGTCACTGTGTTGATCATTCACTTTTGGTACATTGTCCTTCCCTTCACCCAAATCAATACTTGTCTCTACCTGTCTACCAGTGTTCCCTCCCTGCCCTTTTTATCCTTGGTAACAAACAAAGAAAGCTTCCTTCCATATATAAACTTTTCCTTGAATTTTTACAATAATGAAATATAGTCCTACTATGATTGACTTATTTCACTCAGCATGTCTTCTAAGCTTATCCACGTTATGTGGTGTTTCACAGATTGTACATTATTTTTTAGTTTTGCATAGTATTCCATTTGTGTTTATGCACCATAGTTTGGTTATCCATTCTTGTTGATGGGCACTTAGGTTGTTTCTGTCTCTTTGCTTTTGTGATTAGTACTGCAGTCAATATGGCTATGCATGTATCTGCTCTTGTCCTGGCTCTCACTTCTTTAGGATATATACCTAGTAATGGGATTGCAGGATCAAATGGTATTTCTAATTCCAACTTTTGAAGGAATCACCATACTGATTTCCACAGTGGTGGTATCATTTTATAGTACCACCAACAGTGCATGAGAGTCCCAATCTCTCCACATCCTCATCAGCATTTGTTATTTTCTGTGTTCTTAAATTTTGCTATTAGTGCTGAGGTGAAATGGTATTGCATTGTTTTGATTTGCATTTCTCTAATGACAGATGATCGTGAATGTTTCTTCATGTGTTTGTTGGCCACCTGAATATCTTCTTTGGTGAAGTGTCTGTTCATGTCTTCTGCCCATTTTTGAATTGTGTTGTTTGTCTTCTTGATGTTGAGGTGTTGGAATTTAATATAAATTTTAGAGATAAGTCCGTCGTCAGATACGTCATTGCCCAATATTTTTTCCCAATCTGTAGGTTCTCTTTTTACTCTTTTGGAAAAGTCTTGAAGCACATAAAAATTTAATTTTTAGAAGGTCCCATTCATCTAGTTTATCTTCTGGTGTTTTTGCATTTTGGGTGATGATAGTCTATTTATGACATGAATTAAGGCCCCTAAATTTGCCCCTATTTTTTCCTCGATGAACTTTATAGTTTTAGATTTCACATTAAAGTTTGATCCATCTGGAGTTAGTTTTGTGTATAATGTGAGGCCGTTGAGATGATTCTGACTCACAGCAACCCCCGTTGTGTTTCCAATGCTATAAATCTTTATGGAAACAGATTGCCTCATCTTCCTTCCACACAGCATCTGTGGGTTTGAACCACTGACATTCTGATCAGCAACCAAATACCTTATCCACTAAGCCACCAGAGCTCCTTTACCATCTTAGTAGGAGTGAAATGGTATCACATTATGGGTTTTGATTTGCGTTTCTCTGATGGCTAATGATACTGAGCATCTTTTCATGTATTTGGTGGTCATTTGAATGGCAGCTTGGTGAAATGGCTGTTCAAGTTCTTTGCCTGTTTTATAATTGGTTTAATTTTCTTTTTGTTGTTAGGGTGTCAACATTTCATACGCCTTTTGGTAGATTCTTGTTGGATATATGGTATCCAGAGATACTCTCCCTGTCAGCTTGTTTTTTTCATTTTATTGGTAAAGTCTTTTAATAAAAGTTTTTTATTTTCATAAGATCCCATTTATTTAATTTGTCTTTTGTTGTTTGTTTGTGCTTTTGTTATTTAACAGTCCCTTCTTGA
>NW_006921663.1:3467527-3485980 GCF_000298275.1 Orycteropus afer afer
TGTCTTTTCCTGGTTTTGGTATTAAGGTTATGCTTGCTTCATAAAATGAGTTAGGGAGGATTCCATCCTTTTCTATGCTTTGGAATGCTTTGAGTAGGATTGGTATCACTTCTCTGAATATTTTGTAGAATTCTCCAGTGAAACCGTCTGGGCCAGGACTTTTTTTAGTTGGTAATTTTTTGATGACCTGTTCAATTTCTTCTTTTGTTATGGGCCTGTTCATATTTTCCACATCAGTCTGTGTTAATTTAGGTAAGTGGTGTGTTTCTAGAAAACTGTCTATTTCCTCCAGATTTTCAAATTTGTTGGAGTACCTGTTTGTTTTTTTAAGAATTTTTTGATTTTAGTTTGTATATTTGCGTCCTTGATCCATTTTGAATTTTTACATGTGTGCTGTGAGGCTTGGATCCTGTTTAATTTTTCTGCATGTTGAAATCCATTTTCCCCAGCAGCAGTTATTGAAGAGAATTTTCTTTCCCATTGAATTGACATGACACCGTTGTCAAAAATAGTTGCCCGTAGATGTGTAAAAGGGCAAAAAAAAGAAAAACACAACCACTGCTGTGGAGTCAGATCCGACTCATAGCGACCCCTCCTTGGGTTTCTGAGGCAGTATCGCTACAGAAGTTGATTGCCCAACCTTCCTTCTGAGGAGTAGCTGGTGGATTTTAACCGCCAGCCTTCTGGTTAGCAGTCAAGTGCCTTAGGTACTACGCCACCAAGGCTCCTAAAAGGGCAAAAGAGACCCCAAATTCAAACAGTTTAATAGAGACACTTTTATTAAGCCTTAACTGAACAAATACAAAACAAAAACAGTCATCCTGGATGAGGGAAACCATCAGCATGAGAAAGCTGAATGGAGTCCCTTGAGTCATGGCCATGTGGCTAATCAACCATAAAACCAAACTTCTTGTTGTCAAGTTGGATCTGAATCATAGTGACCCCTCCTTGGGTTTCTGAGGCAGTATCACTGCAGAAGTAGTTTGCCCAATCTTCCTTCCGAGGAGTGGCTGATTCGTTTGAACCTTCTGGTTAGCAGTCAAATGCCTTAGGCACTAAGCTACCAGAGCTCCTATGTAGCTAATTATATATGATTTTTTTAAAAAAGGGGAATCATCACAAAATCATGATTGGTGGTAGATCGAATCATCATTGTTGCAGGTGGGACTACAGAGGCAAGGAAAAGACCATGATTGGGATTCAAACACAGGAAAGGGTTACAGGATTGGTTCTGGGCCTTGACTGGTAGTCTGGATAGGCTGTGACTCATGACCATGCAGCCTAAGTCTTAGCCACAAGGTGGCTACCAAACAATACCAAGACCCCAACGTTAATTTGAGTTAGAAAAGGACACTCTTTAAGCAAGCTTTCTAGTTTTTTGTGTGAGTAGTCTACTTTCAACCATACTCTTCCTGAAGGCAAACTGCTTCTCTGTAGGTTTGTCCTGGAACTTGTCTGTGCATAACCACAATACTGGTTTATGGTCATAAAGAACCCAAATGGCATCTGAAACGTACATGAAGCCTCAGAATGGAGTTGGGGCTCCCACTTCGGACCATAGCTTTCCACAAGCCTAAGTGCTGTAGAATTTAAGCTCTAAGGTATGCCTAACCCAAGCCATGGTGTTTTCATTTGCCTCATACATGTATGAAAGCTGGGCAAAATGAATAAGAGTTGATGGTTTTGAGTTGTGGTGTTGGGAAGAATAGTGAAAGTACCACGAACTGCCAGAGCTAACAAATGTGTCCTGGAGGAAATGCAGCCTGATTGCTCCTTGGAAGCAAGAATGGCCAGATTTTATCTCACCTACTTTGGTTATGTTGTCAGAAGGGACTGTTCCCTGGAGAAAGGATATCATGGTTGGTAAAGTGGTGTGTCAGCGAGAAAGGTGAAGGCGCTTAAGAAGATGGATTGACACAGTGGCTGCAACAACAGGCTAAGATGTAGCAAGGATTGTGAGCCTGGATTGTGAGCCTGGCGCAGGACCCAGCATTGTTTCATTCTGTTGTACACAGGGCTGCTATGAGTCGGAGCTGACTTGATGGCACCTAACAACAACAGCAGCAGCAGGCATGTGGTTTTAATTCTGGACTCTCAATTCTATTCCATTGATACATGTTTCTGCTGTTATACATCAGTAACAGGCTGTATTTTTAAAATTGTAATTTGGGTGAAAGTTTACGGAACACATGCATTTTCCACACAGCCGGTCATATACACATTTTATTTCATCACATTTATTGCAATCCCTATAATGTAATAGTTTCTTTCCCACTTCCTCCTTGTGGTTACCTTTTCCCTGTGTCCTTTTCTGTGTGTTCTTGCCCTCTGAGCTATCTCCCTGTGCAAATACTGCCCTTCTGATCTCCCATGATTGATTGTTTTAAGGAGTGGACTTACCTGGTGTAAATGTTCACCTTATATGCCTGTCTGTTGTTTGGCTGGAAGCCATGGGAGTGAGTTCAACTCCAGGTTTGCAGGGTGACTAGGGGATGTAGTCTCGGGGGTTTCACCAGTTTCTGTCAGACCAGTAAGCCTCGTCTTTTTTATGGTTTTGAGTTTTGTTACACATTTTTCTCCCATTCTATCCAGCATCTTCTGTACTGATCCCCTTTCTGAGTGGTTGACAGTGATAGCTGGACACCATTTAGTTCTGGTCTAATGGTTGCGTAGTCTGAGGTTCACATGTCCCTTGGTGTAATGGTTTCTATGTGTCTTTGGTTTTCTTCATTCTTTGGTCTGGATGAGGAGAGACCAGTTTTTGCATCTAGATGGTTGCTTGCAAGCCTTTAATCTCCCAGTCACTACTAACCAAAGTACGATGTAGAATGATGTTCTTTTGTATAGTACATTATACCAGTTGAGTTTGATGTCCCCCACAACCATGGTCTTGAGCCCACAGATCCAACCGCTTCCTCAGGGTGTTTGGTTGTGGCTAAGAAGTTATTATAATTTTGCCCCTTGTTAGTTCCATTTATATGGACATTCTTACAGCACATACGAAAACATACATAGAAATATCATCTGCCAAACATATATGGCATGGGTATATTCCCTTTTGCTTAGACATACTGCCAGGCTGTTTTGAGTATTGTAGCTGTGTACTGTGTTTTAAAAGCAGGAATGTGAGTACTTCTACTTTGTTCTTTGAAGATTGTTTTAGCTATTTGAAATCTCTTGCTATTCATATAAAGTTGAGGCTTTGTTTTTCTGTTCTCTGTAAAGAAGGTTTTTAGAATTTTGATGGGAATTGCTTTGAATCTGTATATCACTTGGCGTAGAATTAACATTTTAACTATATTGTCTTCCAGTCAGTGAACGTGGAACATACTTCCATTTACTTAAGTTGTCTTTAATCTCTTTCAACAGTGTTTGATAGTTTTCATTATATAAATCCTTCATGTACCTGGTTAGATTTACTCCCAGGTATTTTATTCCCTTAAGATACTATTGTAGGCGCTCTGGTAGCATAGTGCCTAAGGCACTTGACTGCTAACCAGAAGGCTGGCGGTTCATACCCACCAGCCACTCCTCGGAAGGAAGATGGGGCAATCTACTTCTGTAGTCATACTGCCTCAGGAACCCAAGGAGGGGTCGCTATGAGTTGGGTCTGACTCGACGGCATATAATAACAACACAACATCATGCTTGTTGGAAAGTAATATTTTAGGTTCATCCACTAAGATTTTTCCTGCTCCACCCCTGGAATCAGTCATTTATTCAAGGAATCATAGTTTCATTTATTTTAGAATGACTATAGAAGTAAAAAACTGGGTACTAGCTGCCCTCATTTCTGCTAGTTGTCATTGCTTCTAGGCCCTCTGTAGTCATAACTGTTGTTGTTATGTGTCATTGAGTCAGACCCGACTCATAGTGACCCTTCCTTGGGTTTCTGAGGCAGTATCACTATGGAAGTAGATTGCCCAATCTTCCTTCCGAGTAGCTATAACTAGGAAATATATATCCAAACATATACACATCTATATCTGCTTATCTGTATGTATAGTAAAAACAGTGAGTGCATATGGATATAATTGATTCCAGTCCATGGCCACAAGGTTCATTCTAGTCTTCATCCTTTCTTTATTTGTAACTCGTTACTCTGACAGTAAAAATTTAGCTTTCTTGATCTATAGTATATTTGCTACTTTGTTCAATCCTAGAATGAAAATAAAGTAGTTTCAGAATGGCTAATTCATGTTGTAGCTGTTGTTATTGGCCCCCAACTCATGCCAGGCCAGACATGCTGCCTTCCTCCAGCCCTTTCTCCAACCGTTCCTCCCAAAGCACCCACCACCTCTCTCCTGGGTTTGCTAATTCGCTGCAGTGGCCACACAGAGCTCACAGATTATGGAGTTTATTAGGGAAGCACCACAGGCTACAATTCAAGTTCAGGAAAAATGCTCAACCTCTCTCCCAGCCCACCGTCCCTCAGCCAACAGTCTCTCACAGTCTCTTTCCCAGCAGTGCTGGTCCCTCGGTGTCTCACTCAGCATTGTATGTCTCTTGCGTCTCTTTCCCAGCAGCACGTGTCTCTTTCGGCAGCATGTCTTCCTCAACCAGCAGTCAGAGAGCGTTCTGCCTCTAGGAGGCCTCCTTTTAAGCCCGGCAGAGTGGCCAAACTAGCCTATCATAGCATCAGAACTCTAAGCACGTGAGAGAGAGGGGGAACCTCCCAGAAAATTGTATTGTGCCACACCCAACAGAAATAACCCAGGTGGATAATATTTACTATTAGGAGCTCCTCAGTTGCTCATTCCACCACTGAGTTTACAATGACTTTTGGGTAGAAAAGCCATACTAAGTAATTTACTGCACTGCAATCCTGTAGATAACAGTTTTCATTAATTTGTTTGATTTTTTCTTGTATTTATGTTTGTTCAAATGAGCAGATAAATGCATTTTTTTCTTAGACCCCTACCTTGTTACATGATAGGGAGCCTACTATTGATAATCTTTAAAAAATTGTGATAAAATGTAAATAACATGAAATTTGCCATTTTAACCCCATTTTTAAGTGTACAATTCAGTGGTGCTAAATATATTTTTATCCCTCATTTAATCCAGTACCTTGACCTTTAGTGTTTAATTGACTTTCTGTAGTGAGCAATTTTGATTCCTTTCTCGTTTCCTATTGTGTGTATAATTTAGATAATTTTTTTTTCTGATTACCATGGAGATTACATTTAACACCTAAATTTATCCATATATTGCTTCAAGTGGATTCTAGCTTACCTTCAATAACATACTAAAATTTTGTTTGTATCCCATTTTGTCTCCCCACTTTTTGTTGTTTATGCCATCACAAATTATCTTTATACAAAGTGTGCCAGTAACATAAGTTTATAATTGCTTTTTATGCATTTGTCTTTTAAACCATGTAGTACATGACAAGTTGAGTTATAAACCAAAATTGTGACTGGCCTTTGTATTTGCCCATGAAGATACCTTTACCAGAGATCTTTATTTCTTCGTACAGCTTTGAGTTACTATCTAGTATCCTTTCCTTTCAATCTTAAATTCTCCTCTATCATTTCTTTATAGTGTGGGTTTAGTGGTAACAAACTCCCTCAGGGCTTTTTATCTGTGAATGACTTACTTTCACTCTCACTTTTGAAGGACAATTTTGTTGGGTATAGAATTCTTGGTTGATAGTTCTTTTCTTTCAGCACTTTAAATATGATATTTCCCCTGTTTATGGCCTCCATGATTTGTGAGGCGAAATTGGCATTTAATCTTATTGAGGGACCCTTGTATATGATGATTTGCTTCTCGCTCTTTTCAGAATTTTCTTTTTCCATTTTTGAGAGTTCAGTTATATTTTGATGTGGCTGTCTTTGGACTCATCCTACTTTGAGTATCTTGAGTTCCTTGGATGCGTTGATTCATGTCTTCAGTCAGTTTTGGAAAGTTTTCAGTCATTTTTTCATATATTCTTTCTGCTGCTTTCTCTCTTTTTTCTGTTTGTTCCTCAGACTCAATAATTTCATTTGTCCTGTCTTTAAGTTCACTGATTCTTTGTTTTGCCTGCCCAAATCTCCTATGAAAACGTTTCAGTGAACTTTTCATTTCAGTTATCGTCAGCTCCAGTATTTCTGTTTGGTTTCTTTTTTGTCATTTCGATCTCTTTGTTTGTATTCTCATTTTGTTCATTTATTGATTTTCTGATTTTTTTCATTCTTTGCCTGTGTTTTTCTTTAGCTCTGTGAATGTATTTAATACTGCTTTACGGTCTTTGTCTTTAAAAGTTTCTGTCACTTAATTTTGTTGTTTTAAATGGTCCATCCTTTTCTGTTTCTGTGTATGTCTTGTACTTTTTGTGGAAAATGAAGTACCTGAGTATTATAATGTGCTAACTTTGGAAATCAGAATCTCTCCTTTTCTCAGGCTTTACTGTTTTTTATTTTCCCCCTTTCTTTTTAATTGTTGAAAGTTACAGCAGTATGTTTGTTTAATGACTTCCTCTAACTGTTTTTTTCATAGATTGACTATTTGGTCATGTGTGGACATTAATGTCTCTGTTCCTTAGCTTATGTCCTGCTAATATTTTGATAGAGATTTCCTCGAATGTGCAAGGAGGGGCATATTGGCTATATGCTGGGACACTCCTTCAGTGCTTAGGCAGGCTTGCACTGAACCTGGGGTCAGCCTGAATTGAAGGCATAGGGTCTTTTCAGGAATTTTCTGAGCGTGCATCTTTCCCTGAGCATGCATGTGGCTTTTTATATCTGTGTATGAATGAATTTCAACATCATTTCATATGTTTGCATTTGACTGCTAACCAGAAACTTGGCAGTTCAAACCCACCAGCCACTCCTCAAAACGAAGGTTGGGCAATCTACTTCTGTAGTGATACCACCTTGGAAACCCAAGGAGGGGTCGCTATGAGTTGGATCTGACTCGACGGCAGTGTGTTTGGTTTTTTCAAATCATTTCATATGTTTTAGGGCATTGATACTTGTTTTTGTGAAATCTGTGTTTATATGTTTTCCTTATGTTTCTCTTGGGCTTTTGGCCCTTTAAACCTCTATTTTTAAGTATTCTTTATATATGAGTGGTATTAGTTGCCTGGCTAATAGTATCCAGAATTTAGTGTCCTGATTTCTGATGTCATAGATTTAGCTTTACCTGGTTTTATGTTTTATATAAGTGAATTATACATATATACTGTTTCTGATAATTTAAATAACTAAGTCATTGTTTAGGAGAGACTTTATTGGGTATTACTTAGGTTTGCTGTGATTCAGCAGAGTTATCTACTGCCTCAAGAGTTCAATTTGTATTCATTATTTAAAGTTGTTTACCTTCTTTCCACCCCTTCTTCTAGTTCCAGACTGATTATTGGCACCTCTCTGAAGTCTCTGTAGACTCCCAAAGGATGACTTGGATGTTCCTTTTTTTTTTTTTTTTTTAATGTTTCCACTCTATTTTGTATAGTTTCTATCATGACATTATTGCAGTTGTTTCTATGTATTTCTCCTTGTTAGATTCCAAGGTGTTGGAACACTGGGCTCTGACTTTATGTTTGTATTCTTAACATAGTGCTTTATTTGCCATGTAGTAAGTACACAATACGTATTATTGAGAAATTGGTATAGTTAGATATAAGAAAGAGATAATGCCACTGCATGGGAAAAGTTGTCCTTGAGGGATAGCTGGGATTTGAATAAACAAAGAAGAGCACCTTCCTGGTGAGAAGAGAGCTCCAGCAAAGAGTCAGGGATGTGAATGAGTGTGGTATGTGTGATACTTTTGACAAGTGAGAATAAGTAAGACAAGTGAGATAAGTGAAGCTACTCGTCTAATTGGGGCATTCTTATTTATTTTTTGCATTCATTACATATTTACAGTGTATCTATTATATGAAAGGCACTGATTTAGAAGGTATAGGTAGATACACACATTTCTAAAACCTGGTCCTTTGGGAGAGTAATAGGAATTAAGGTTAGGGAAGCAAAGAGGAGCAGTATTTTAGAAAGCGCGGGGTTTAATATGGTTAATAGGGGGCAAGTGAATGATCTGTTGGAAGTTGTGTTTCCTTGATGTTTTTGTGAGGGAGGTATATAATGTGGATTGGGGAAAAGACTTAATTGAGCCTTGAGGGGATGAGGTTGCATTAGAACTGAGACCTATAAAAGAGGCATTGGCTAAATGGACAAACTGGAATGTTCAAGATGAGAGAGAAGAGTGTAGAGAGCTACAAACAATTGTAGCATAAAGTTATGTGGAAAAACTAATGGGAAATGAGGCTGAACAAGGAAGCATAGATTAGTTTTGTGATTTCCAAACCTGATCATGTCAGAATGAACATTTCAGAACGTTTGAAAAACAATCCTAAACTCCCAACCCCTTCCTACTAAATTCGAAAGCTTGAAAAGAGGTTGAGATTTTATCTTGCAGGTGATAAAGAACTATTGAAGAATTTTGAAAGGGAACTAACGTTATATTCCATTTCAGAGTACCCTGATACTGCAGTAGATGAACTGGAAATGAAGGAAGATTAGAGGCAAGGAGGCAGATTTTGAGACTATTAAAACAGTTATCAAAAACCAAACTCATTGTTATCGAGTTGATTTCGACTCATATGAACCCCCATTGGCTTTCTGAGGCTGTAAATCTTCACAGAAGTAGATTGCCCTATCTTCCTTCTGTGGAGCAGTTGGTGTGTTTGAACCGCAGACCTTCTGGTTAGCAGCCAAATGCCTTATCCACCATGCCACCAGAGCTCTTTGTTACAATCCGTACCCCTCCATCCCCCCCAAAAAAAACCAACCAAACCCACTGCCAACTCATAGTGACTCGTCCTTGGGTTTCCAAGGCGGTATCTCTACCAATGTAGATTGCCCAATCTTCCTTCTGAGAAGTGGCTGGTGGGTTTGAACCACCAGCCTTCTGGTTAGCAGTCAAATGCCTTAGGCACTACACCACCAGAGCTCCTCCTTATTACAACCAAACCAAAAAAACAAACTCACTGCTGTCGCGTTGGACCACCAGAGCTCCCCTTTATTAATAGTACAGATAAATTATAATAAGGACCTGAACTGGGACAGAGGATATAGGATTATTGAAAAGGGATCATAAGTGAAAGAGAGAGAGAGAGTATAATGGTATTGAGGCAGAAAGGAATTATAAATGACTTCAGATATTTGTGTTTAGAAAACTCGTGTGGATGTGTGGGTAGCTTACTCAGCTAGGCACAGTAGGAGAGAGAATACATTTGGGGAGGTAGTAGAGAAAGTGATGAGTTAAGTTTGGATTTCTTTTAGACATTTCTTCCCAGTGTTTCCCACTGCATTTAATGGTTACTCCAGGTGCTTAGATCAGTGTTTTTGGTTTCATTTTGACTTTTCTCTTTTTCTTAATGCCCCCCATCCAATCTGTGAGCAAATTTCATCTATTTACTTTCAAAATATGTCCAGAAGTTGATGAGTTACCATTACCTCCAGAGCTACTACTATGGTCCTAGCCACTATCATCTCTCAGCTGATTATTATAGTAGCCTCTTAACTGATCTCCCTGTTCATGCTCTTCTTCTCTTATTTGTTCTCTGTTTTCAACCTGAATGTTATTTTTAATAATCACAGTCATCCCTCTGCATAAAACCTTTCTTCTCCTTTGGAGTAAAACCCAAAAGTCTTTATAAAGGGTCACCCGGTCCTCTTCTGTTCCCTCCCTGTCCTTACTGTTTACTTCTTCCTTTTGCTTACTTTACTCCAGCCACACTGGTCTCCTTGCTGATCCTTGAACTAGTCAGACATGCTACTTTTTTTTTTTTAATTTTTAAATTTATTTCTTTTATTGTTATTTGGGTGAAGATTTACAGAGCAAATTCACTTTCCATACACCAGTTCACATACACTTTGTCTCATGACATTGACCACAATTTACCACAATGCAACAGCTCCCCTCCCACTTCCTCCTGATAATTAGCTCTTCCCTGTGTCCATCCCTCCACGCCCTCCTGCCCCTTGAGCTGTCTCCTGGTGCATAAGCAGCCCTTCTTTCTCCCATGATTGTTCTCTCCAGGGAGTGTATCTACCTCAGGTAAGTGTTCAACTCATATGCCTGTCTTTTGCTTGGCTGGAAGCCACAGATATGGGTTCAATTCCAGACCTGAAGGGCGGCCAGGGGCCATAGTCTCAGTGGTTCCACTAGGCTCTATCGGACCAGCAAACCTCGTCTCCTGCCCCCCCCCCCTTTTTTTTTTCTCCAAGTGATTTTGAGTTTTGTCCACATTGTTCTCCCTCCCTATCCAGGATCTCCTACATAGATTCCCTTCCAACTGGTTGACATTGGTAGCCGGGCATCATCTAGTTCTTCTGGTCTCATAGTCGTATAGGCTGCGGATTGGATGGTGTACCAGTCGCTAGGACTGATTGTATCCATGAATTTTTGGTTTTCTTCATTCTTCTTTGCTCTGGACGAGGAAAGATCCATCATTGCATCTGGATGGCAGCTTGCAAGCTTTTAAGATCCCGGTCGCTACTTGCCAAAGTAGGAGGTAGAACAATGTTTTGTGTAGTATGTTACGCCAATTGAGCTTGATGTCCCCTGTGACTATGGTCCCGAGCCCACAGGTTCAACTACTCGGTCCCTCTGGGTGGCTGGCTGTGACCAAGCAGTGACTACCACCTTCAGGCACTTCTTGAGGGTCTTTTCTGTTTCCTTTGACTAGAATTTTCTTTCCCCTGGTGCAGCTTTCTCCCTACTTCTTACAAGTATTCACTCATATATCACTTTTTTAGTGAATTCTTTTCTTACTAAATTTGAAATTGAAATACTGTTCCCTGCCAAATATTACTTCTTTTCTCTGGTTGGCTTTTCTCTTTTGTCTTTAGCACCATCTACATACTGTATGCAAGACATAATTTGTTTATTTTCTGTCTCTCTTCAGTAGAATGCAAGAACCATGAGGGCAGAGACTTTTGTTTTAGTTACTACTGTACCCATACACCTAAAATTGTGCTAGCATGTACTGTATGCTCAGTGAGTATTTGTTGAGTGACTGAATTAATGAATAGAATGCTAGATACCTATGATATACTTACACCCTATCTAATTCTAGAAAGTAGTAGAGCCAAGAGAATTATCTAGTAGACTGGAGCTTATGAGAATGATTTATGTTGAAAGATTTGAATGAAGCTGAGAGTAAATGAGATAGCTTGGAGAGAGTATAAAGGATTGGAAGAGAAAAGGACCAGGATTGAAACTTTGTCAACACCCACATGTTGACCAGAAGGCAGCACTGGCCTTAGACTTAGCACAGTTCTTAGCCTCATCTGGCTTCCAACTATACTCTTCCTCATAGGATAAAAATTTTGGGGGGCTATGGGTCTAGTCCACCTGGCCTGTGTTTCTATATCAAGTTCTGAATACTTAGATCCCAGAATTCTCTGCCCATGTGACCCTTCACAGGCCTTTTCCCTGTTTCTCTCCTTTCTTGACCATAGCCACATAACATGGGCTCCCTTATGCCTAAGAGTTGGCCAAGAGGTGGCTATTTGCAGGCATATGGTCAGAGTTTGGCCATGGGGGCTGGCCTGGCCACATATATGTATATGAGGCCTGTCATTGTATGTGGTGTATCGAAGGGTGGAAGAGCAGGGGGGTCAGGTCAGGGTGGATGGCTTACCTTCCAATATTTCCACAGATCATGAAGGAGTCTGATAATTCGTTATCAAAATTTGACCTTTCAGGTTATTATAGAAGTATATTTGTCAAGATAGACTAGGATAATAATTCAGTACTTGTTAGCTTGATTTACAGCTTCAGAATCCCTAGATCTAAGGTATATAGGCTTCCATGTGTACACTTGCCCCCAAGCCCCATGAAAGTTAGGGTGGCTCTGTAAAATGGAATTGAAAAGGAGTACCTAGAGAGAGAGAGAAGGTAAATCTGGGAGAATTTCAAGCAGGGAGTGATAACATTCAGTGATCAATGAAACATGGTATTTCAAGGAAGAAATTGTGGATGGATGCCAGACTTCCGTAGAAGTCTGAGTACCTGAGAAATTGGGATATGGAGACAGAGAATAGATTCCCCGCCCCCAGATTGTAGAAGTGTACCAGATAATGGAGGACTTTTTCGTTTTTAAGATGAAGGAATCTTAAAAATAAATACTAAGGGAAAGGAACCAGTGTTAAGGGAGAGAAGGTTAAGAAGAAATCAAGTGTAATTAATAAGCAAGGCTTAAGATCCAGCATATAGGTCAATAAATTAGTGTTGGAAAGGAGGAGGGGTATTTGAGGAACTTGGGTTTGGAATGTTTGTATGTGTATGGATGCTGAGTTTGGGGGTGAGGGAGCAGGAAGAGAATTTAACAGGCAATAATATTAGCATTGTTTTCTATAGTAACTGTGTTAGACTGGGTTCTCTAGAGAAACAAAGTATATATAGAGAAAGAGAAATTTATCTTATGAAAATGGCTCACACACTTATAGAAGCTGGCAAGTGCAAAGTTCTTGGATCAAAGGTCAAGCTGGAGGCTTTACCCGACTCTCACAGCTGCAGGGACTGAGGAGCTCAAGGTTGGCAGGCGGTATACTGGCTGTTGACTCCAACGAATGATGAATCCAAGATCTCCAGGCGAAGTGGTGGATTGTTTGCTCATGCACAGTTGTAGGCCACACAATAGAATCCCGATCCACAGAAGAGTGTCTCTTTTCCCAGGATTTCCGTAAATATACTGGAAGCAGGCCACACCCCTAGGAAAACTCCCTTTCAACGGATTGGCTGCTTAAAACACATTCATCTGATCCTGTCATGGGAATAACCACATCACAACTGCTTAAATCACACAGAATTGTGGTCCAGCCAAGTTGACACACAGCTCCAACTTCACAGTAATTTTTGGGTTAGTTTTCTTTTTTAAACTTGCTTTTATATTCCTAAGGAGCTCTGATGGTACAGTTCTTAAGGCATTTGACTACCTAGAAGGTTGGTGGTTCTAACCCACCAGCTACTCCTTGGAAGGAAGATGGGACAGTCTACTTCCGTGAATATTTTCCACCTTGGAAACTCAGTGTGAGTGTCACTATGAGTCAGAACTGACTTGATGGCAGTGTTTTTTTTTTTTTTCTCCCCCAAATTTGTAGGGAATAGAGATGATATTTGCAGCCACTTATTAAATATAGCCCATAATACGGGGCAGTGTATGTTGGGTTTGTCCTTATTTAATAACTTGAAATTTTATGTTTTATTAAAAACTTCTCAGTAACCTAGAAATAATTTCTTTACTGTGTTCCTTATGTAAATGTACGTCATCAGGGTTTGTGAATGGCTTTATTATAAGAAGTACATAATATCTGAATCATATTTACTCTGTGCAGAATATCTTTAAATAGAATTACATTAATACTGTCTTCCCCCCTCCCTCCCCCAGTAGTTCCAGAGAATTGCTGGTTCAGATTTTAGCTCTTGCCAAGTTGTGAAAATAATGAAGGATGCTTAGACTACTTAACATCCAAATTGTGAGTACAGTTCATTTCTGCTGTTACTATGTTTTTTTAAAATATAAATTGGAAACAGTTGTTACTTTATATGATGAAAATAAGATTATGTGATGGGACCATGGATTTCTCTTAATTTTTCTTCTGAAGATTCAAATACTTCTTATCCCATTTTCTGTTAATATTAGACTAATTAATAGTACTGAGTGGATCTTAGATAATGAAGTGAAATTTCTGATTTCTTGCCTCAGGTTTTTCTTTCTATTATAGAAATTTAAAATTTTTTTGTTGCTGTATGTCCATATTTATATGATGCCAGTAGTCAAACTTAATATAAATCCATAGAGTTAAATGGAATGATTTATTAAAAATACCCTTTTTCTTTAAATGTGCTTACTTTTTCTGTATTTAAAAATTTTTGGATGAAAAATTCCTGTTAAAAATAAATCTATATGAAAAAATCAAATAAAATGTAGCCTTTCAAGAGTAATTTAATATATGAATCCAGATGCATATATTGACATTCATCTCTACAAGGGGAGAAACAATATGAATTATGCTTACTTGAATATATATATTTCTGTCTTTTTGATGTATTTTTTGGATAGATTGCATTTTGAATTAATAACAAAATAATTATTGCAGAAAGAATGGTAAAAATAATATTGGAGGCATTCCCAGTGGTTTTTGTAACTTTGTTTTCTAACTCAACACACTGCCATTGAGTCAATCCTGACTCATAGCGACCCTTTGGGTTTCAAAGGCGGTATCTCTACGGAAATAGATTGCCCAATCTTCCTTCCTAGGAGTGGCTGATGTGTTTGAACTGCCAGCTAACATTATTCTATTTGAAATTATAAACAATGCAGATTAATCTGTTTTGTAGTCTATAGTGTGTATTCAGAGTATGAGTACAAAATGAGACTGCTGTCATAAGCAAAAGATAGTTATAGTTACATTGTTTAAACAAAAGCAAATGAGCCAAAGAAGAACAATGAAATGTTTATAAGCCACTAAATCTAATTTGTTAGACAATTAGTTTTAGTAGTTGTCTTAATTAAGTACTTTTAATGTTTTTAGTGCCTAAGAGTTTTGAAATTTCTACCAAAATAATATAGGAATAAAATTACATCTCCATAAAGGGAAGGTATTTTATGTTCTAATATTTCATGTCCTAGAATGCAAATATCATACTATCATCATGTGCAGTATAGCTTGGGAAGAATTTATTTCAGTATGTTCATGAACCTGAATATTAACTCAGGCATAGAATGTTTATTACTGCTCCCTTTTGAGCCAGAGCTATATAAGCACGTCTTTTTTCTTAGTTTAAAAAAAAAAAAAAAATGTTAAAAGTTGATTGCACTATATATCCTTTCTGTATAATTTTGTAATTTTTCATATTTTTCCTCTTTTTAGACTCTCATCTTTAGAAGACTGGACTTCTGCATATATACTCCACTCCATCACTATTGACTTTTAAAACATAATAATGCAAACCTGTAACACTGGCAAGCATCCATGAACTTTTAATTACATTGATTAATAGTGCTTGAAGCTTCCTCAGGGAATAAACAATGACATCAGCAGTGGTTGACAGTGGGGGTCCTATTTTGGACCTTTCCAGCAATGGAGTAGAAAATCATGAGGTTAGACATCTAATTTATTACATTTCTTTTTCATTCATAGAAATCAATGCATGAACTAATTTTGAAATTATTGGGAAATGGATATTTGAGAGTGGAAATGTACAGTGAATGAAATTACACATGTACATGTGATGTATCTTACAATTTAGGTAGTAGAAGGTTGAGGAAGATACTGCAGGGCTCACCTGAGCTGACAGAAAACATATGTTAGAATGAAACTTGAAGAATAAAAAGGAAAGAAATAGAATAATACTAGTTGAGACAGACTGCTAAAGGGGCAGGGAGGCTGCATCTTCTGACCTCCTGTAACCCCACAAGAGGAAGACAGAATCACTATCAGTAGCACAAGGCCTATGCCTGTGAGGCCAGATATGCTGCCTCCTTCCAGCCCTTGCACCAACATTCCTCCTACAACACCCACCACTTTTCTGCCAAGTTCGATAATTCACTGCAATGACCATACAGAACTCAACAGATTATGGGGTTTATTAGGGAAGCACAAGGCTACAAGTCAAGTTTAGGAACAACGTTCAGTCTCTCTCAGCCCACTGTCTCTCAGCCAACAGTCTCTCAATCTCTCTCCCAGAAGTGTGTGTCTCTTGGTGTCTCTTTCTCAGCAGCACGTGTCTCTTGGCATCTCTTTCTCAGCAGTATGTGTCTCTCAGGAGTGTGTTTCTTTCAGCAACACGTCTTCCTCAGCCAGCAGTCAGAGAGACTTCTTCTGCCTCTAGGAGGCCTCCTTTTGTGCCTGGCAGAGTGGCCAAACTAACCAATCATATTATCAGAATTGTAAGCACCTGAGAGAGTGAACTTCTTAGAACATTGGTTTGTGCCACTCTCAACAGAAATATCCCAGGTGGCTAACTTTAACAATCAGGAGCTCTTCAGTTGCTCACAGCAAATTCCACTTGGGAGTTTATTATGGCTAGATAAGCCATACCAGGTAATTTACTACACCACACAGACTTAAATCCCTGATAAAATCCGTTGTTTTGGATTATAGAGTTGTGTAGATATACCTAAATACTTACATTAGGTTAATCTCAAATAGACTTTTGTGTTTGCTTTACTTGTCATCTCTGTTTCTTGGCTGTTATGTCTGTCAGTTGTAGGGATCCATCCTATTTTAATCCAATATATATATTTATTAATTTGGGTAATAAATAAATCACTATAGGTTTAGACTTTTGAATAATTAGCACATCTTACTGTTTTCCTGTTACTGATAGCATTGATGAATAAGAGATGGAAGTAGGTAATAACAGTAACAGAAATATAGGAACTTCTGATACCATTCAGTAAAGACTAAATATTGGGAGGAATTTAAATTATAATTATGCTGTCACAGTAATGAACAAATATTGATCCAGAGATGAGGTAGGAAAATGGAGAGTTTACAGCACACAAAAAAAGTCGGTTTTCTTGATTATCTATGAAAGATGCTCCTGCTATTGATAATTAATACCAGTATAGTGGTCTAGTGGTATGACTAAGGTGGTCTGGCTGTGTATTATGGACTCTGGATTCTTTTTCTTGTTTGCCTGGTCTTCTAGATCAGCTTATGTGCAAACATATTAACTGAATAAAAAATAAAAAAAGTGATCATATCTGTAGCTGCTGAAACCCCATTTGCAAAATTGAACATGCATTCCTTAAACTAACTTCCTAACTTAATAATAAAAGACAACTTCTTCAGCCTGGTAAAGTCATATGTGAAAAACCTATTCCCAACATCAAACTTAATGGCGAAAGACTTAATGTTTTCTTTATAAGGTTGATAACCAGAAAAGGATATCTGCTCTTACCATTTCTGTTCAACATTGCATTGGCATACCTAGCCATTGCAATAAAGCAAGACAAATAAATAAAAGACCCACAGATAGGAAAGGAAGAAAGTAAAACTGTATTATATACATAGAAAATCGTAAGGAATGTAGACGACAACTATTAGAACTAGTAAGTTTAGAGATGTCAGAGGATTCAAGATCAATACGTAAATATCAATTGTGTTCATATACTAGCTGCAAACAATTGAAAAAATGCAATTTAAAAAACAACACTGCTGAACAGAACATCAAAAACACAGGGATAAGTTTAATAAAATATGTGAAAGACCTCTATACTTACAGAAACTACAGAACATTTTTGAGAGAAATTAAAGAAAACCTAACTAAATGTAGAGATATACCATGTTCATGGATTGAAAACATTATGGTTGAGAACAAAATTAGAATGCTTACACATCTTATTAAATACTTAGTGTTAAGCTCAAGTAATCAATAGACATATAGATCAGTGGAACATAATATAGGCCCGCACATATGTGGCTGATTGGTTTTCAGTAATTATTCAGAGCTAATTCAATGAAGGAAGAATAGTCTTCAACAAATGATGTTGGAACACTGCATATCAGATAAATTAACCACAGTCCTTTCTCACATCATACACAATAACTTAAAACTGATAATAAGTTTAAATTAAAAAGTATACTGTAAAAATTTCTGAGAGAAAATTTTCTAAGTTTTGAAATAGTCAATGATTTCTTAAATTGAACATCAAAAAAAAAAAGGTTAAAAGTACTTGGGAAGAAAAAATTGATTTGGATTGGGACAAACTCTAGAAGTGGGCCTTTAGTGGATGAGGAGGATTTGAACTGGTAATTCCAGGCTATAAGCTAATATTAATGAAAGTTAATGTTAATGGAAGCTTGCATGTTAGAGAATTAGAGGCAAAGGAAATAGTCAAACAGTTTATTATGTTAAGTCATGTAGGAAATAAGACTATAAAAGTGGCTAGGGAGTTATATTAATAAGAGGAGTAAAACCAGTGTTTAGGATGTTAAACTTTTCTTTTAGACAAATGGGGAGTCATTAGAGCTTTTTGTGCAAAGAAGCAACATGAACAATTCTGGTTGTAATGTGAAAAGATGCCCTGTAAAATTCAGGGCAAGCCATAGGTCCAAAGACTATTACTGTTGTTACAATGTAATAAGGATCATTAATTGATTACTAAACTCTGTGCTAGACACTAGGCTTAGTACTCTGTGCATATTATCTCATTTAAACTTTAGAGGACTTTGAGAGGTTTGACTATTACTATAATCTCTTTTTTAAAAAAATATATAGAAACAAAGGTTTCAAGAAGAAATAGGAACAGAGGGAGATGTTGATAAGATAATTTGTTCCATTTAGCTATGTTAAGCTTGAAGTAAGTATTGGCTGATTGTTGTTGTTGTTGTTAAGTGCCGTCGAGTCGTTTCTGATTCATAGCAACCCCATGCACAGCAGAACGAAACACTGCCCGATCCCGCGCCAGCCCCACAATCCCTGCTATACTTGAGCCCATCATCGCAGCCA
>NW_006921663.1:3488943-3495583 GCF_000298275.1 Orycteropus afer afer
CATCTCGCTGCGTTTTAAACACCAGAGGCTCAGCCTCAAAACTCAAGTCTACGTGTCACCACAGTAGGACAAACCGACAGACAGGTTTGTCTTGCTGTTGGAGACCTCTCGTATCACCCCCACCTGGGTCCCTTTGGCTGACTGATTATAGTGATGTTAAGTCATTAGTTGACAGTTTGCTTCCGAGTATGGGGTATAATAAGGCAGAGGTAAATACTTAGTAATCATCAGCAAGAAGTGCTATATGTAACCATAAGATTGGGTGGGTTTGACTGGGAAGGTACTATGGAGTGAAAACAAAGAAGATGCTGAGGACAGAACCTTAGTGAGTTGGCTAGATTTGTGTCAGTAGAGATGAAAGAAGTGTCAGAGGAGACGCTTTAGAGTGGTAGTAAAAGAACAAAAAGAGAGAGGAAAGAATTTTTAAAATGAGGTACTAAGCAGTATATGAGTCTGCAGAGACATTAAAGGAAGATGAAAACAGACAGAATTTGGTCCTTATTGACATTTTGAGAGAATAGTTTTAGTGAAATGATAGTATCCGGATTCCAAGTTATATGGAATGCTGTAGTTACCTAGTACCTCTCTGACAAGAATATTACCACAAATGGGATGCCCTTAACAAACAGGAGTTTATTCTTAAAATTTGGAGCCTTTAAGTCCAAGTTCGAAGTGCCAAGCTCTAGGGGCTGGTTGAAAGCCCCTCAACCTTGGGGTCCAGCTCTGCCTCCTGCCCCTGGCCCACTGGAGCTAGAGGCGTTTCTTCACTCAGACAGCTGCTGGCTGCTGAGGCTGAGAAGCCCAAGGTTGACAAGTATAAAGGCACAGTCCCCATGTTACCAAACCACATGGCAGGGCATTAACTTAAGTCCATTGTAAGTCCCAAGGTCGGCAGAGCATGGCAGGCTGCTGAGCAATGACACGGCTACATGCAGGGTCCAAGCATGCCATAGGCTAGAGACCATTCCCAAGGCTTCTCCTTATATACAGGAAGCAGACCACATACCCAAAGGCAGCTACCCAGCTGCCTGTGGTAGATCCTACCATGGAGTTGATTGCCAGTCTCTTCATGGGGCATAACTACCACCAGCTTCCCAGCCACTCAACCAGGCCCAGCCAAGTTGACACACAAATTGAACTACTACATGTAGATAGTGATTCAAGATGTTAGGCTATTTTTTTGAGAAGTGAGTATACATAACAAAAAATAAAAATGTGGAGTTGGAAGAAGAGTTGAAGAAATTTCTTTTAAAATAAAAAGATTTTGGCTTTTTTTTTTTAAAGTGAAAGGAAGGAACCACTGAAATATTAAAATGAAACAAAAGCCAACTAAGATAGAAGAATGAAGCCAGAATCCTAATTGGTTGGGGAAGAGAGTGCAGATAAAGAAATTGGCATTATACAGCATTCTAGTCTTCAAGTATTTAATGGCTTCGAAATTTTGATTTAATTCCTACAGGTAGGGGGATTGTGGGGAATGCACAGTGTAAAATAATCTCAGATTAATGTTATGAAAAATACTACTAGCTTTCAGAAGGAAAGAATTTATAATTTTCTTGGATTATACATAAATAAAATACTTATTGTTTGGATCAACAGTAGTCCAAATGCTGCTCGTTATGTTGCTTTGTGAGTTTCTAGTGAGTCAAGAGATCGTCAATCTTCACATATCCTAAGCTTCTCATTAGCAACTATTTTATAGCTAGGTGATACTGCCTTGCCTGTAGGTTATAATTATAAAGCTGAGCCAAGAAACAGATTATTCATCTGTTAGTATATCCAAACTGTGGGAAAGAGGTTTGTTACTTAATATTACAAAATTGGACTCACTTTTTTTACATTACACAGAGTAGTACAATCAATGTACCGTTCAACACATGCTTTCTATTTTTTAATTGAGCTTGTTTATTTATTTTTTTGTAATTAAAAGTTATTTGCGGAATGTTTCAGATAAAATGGAGAGTGTATAAAATATGTATGTGCTGTTTAGAAATAACAAAAAAGAATGTGTATTACTGTTTTAGTTTCTTAGTGGTGCTATAACAGAAACACCACAAGTGATGGCTTTAATGAACAGAAATTAATTTTGTCACAGTTTAGGAGGCTAGAAATCCAAATTTAGGACACCAGCTCTAGGGAAAGGCTCTCTCTGTTGTCTCTGGGTAGGGGGTGTGGGGAGAGGAAATGCTTCTCTTCCTTGATGATCTCCACGTAGCATCAGTTTTTTTCGCATTTCTGTTTCCTCACTTTGCCTAATCTGCTGTTTTTATATCTCTTGGTTGGAAACATACCTTACACAGATAAAACCTTACTAATATAACAGAGAAAACCCTATTCCCAGATAGGATTACATCCGCAAGTACAAGAGTTTGGATGTAGTACAAGGGTTAGGATTTATAATATTTTTTGAGGATACAGTTCAATCCATGACAATTACCTATCACTCAGGTTAAGAAATAAAAATTACTAGATCTTAGAAAAAGTATTCCCCTCTTTCATATTCCCATCCCTCTCATCAGAGGTGCTGTTATCCTGATTTATGTGTTATCATTCCTTTACTTTGTAGTTTTATCGTCTACAAATCTTCACTTAATGGTACGTGTTGTCTATCATTTGGTGAAGAAAAAACTCAGAAATTACTTTCTATCACAAATTAGCAAATGTTGAATCTCTGTTGCTCTTAGTTGCTGTTAAGTCAGTTCTGACTCATGGTGACCCCTGTGTGTAGAGTAGAACTGCTTTATAGAGTTTTCAATGCTGTGACCTTTTTGAAGCAGATCTCCAGGTCTTCTCAGGCACCTGTGGATGGCTTCAAACTGCCAACCTATCAGCTGGTGGTCTACTGCTTAACCATTTATGCTACCAAGGGACTCCATGTTAAATCTATAAATACCTGTTAATCATAAAGTTTGTTGACTTATCTCACTTTGAACCAAGTTACAATTATTTAAATGGCCTATAAGTTTACATGAAGTGTGTGTTGTTAAGGATGATATAAAAATCAACTAAGATGGACTCTTGCTCTCAAACATCTTACCATCTAGTCAAATAGTTAGATACATAAATATATGCTTATAAGACAGTGAGAAGTGGTAATATTAGGCAAACAACCTTGGCTTGGGTTAGATGCACCTTAGTCTTCAAAGTGACATCTTTGCTTCTTAGCACTTTAATGAGGTCTTTTGCAGCAGATTTGCCCATTCAGTGTGACATCTGATTTCTTGACTGCTGCTTCCATGGATGTTGATTGTGGATCCAGGTAAAATGAAATTTTGGACAACTTCAGTCTTTTCTCCATTTATTGTAATTTTGCTTATTGGTCCAGATGTGAGGATTTTTGTTTCCCTTATGTTGATGTGTAGTCCATACTGTAAGTTAAAGCAAATAGAAGGAATAACAAGATAAAAGAGCTGAACAGAAGATTGCAAAGAGCAGCTCGAGAAGACAGAGTCAGTTATTATAGTGAAATGTGCGAAGACTTGGAGTTAGAAAACCAAAAGGGAAGAACACATTTGGCATTTCGCAAGGTGAAAGAACTGAAGAAAAAATTTAAGCCTTGAGTTGCAATATTGAAAGATTCTATGGGTAATATATTGAATGATGCCAGAAACACCAAAAGAAGATGGAAGGAATACACAGAGTCACTGTAACAAAAAGAATTGGTCGATGTTCATCCATTTCAGGAGGTGGCATGTGATCAAGAACCAATGGTACTGAAGGAAGAAGTTGAAGTTGCACTGAAGGAATTGGTGAAGAACAAGGCTCCAGGGGTTGATGGAATACCCATTGAGATGTTTCAACAAATGGATGCTGCACTGGAGGCACTCACTCTGGTTGCCAAGATATTTGGAAGACAGCTATCTGGCCAACTGACTGGAAGAGATCCATATTTGTACCCATTCCAAAGAAAAGTGGTTCCAAGAATGTGGAAATTATCGAGCAATATCATTAATATCACGTGCAAATAAAATCTTACTGAAGATAATTAAAAAACAACTGCAGCAGTGTACTGACAGAGAACTTCCAGAAATTGCATGCTGGATTCAGCAGAGGACATGGAATGAGGGATATCATTGCTGATGTCAGATGGATATTGGCTTAAAGCAAAGAATACTAGAAAGATGTTTACTTGCATTTTATTATCTATGCAAAAGCATTTGATCGTGTGGATCATATCAAATTATGGATAATATTGAGAAGAATGGGAATTCCAGAACACTTAATTGTGCTCATGAGGAACCTGTACATAGAGTAGGATGCTGTCGTTTGAATAGAACAAGGGGATACTGCATGGTTTAAAATCAAGAATGGAGTGTGTCAGGGTTGTGTCCTTTCACCATAGTTATTCAATCTGTATGCTGAACAAATAATCTGAGAAGCTGGACTATGTGAAGAAGAACGTGGCATCAGGATTGGAGGAAGACCCATTAACAATGTGTGATACACAGAAAACACAACTTTGCTTGCTGAAAGTGAGGATGACTTTGAAGCACTTACTGATGAACATTGAAGACTACAGTCTGCAGTGTGGGTTACATCTCAGTATAAAGAAAACAGAAATCCTCACAGCTAGACCAATAAGCAGCAGCATGATAAATAGAGAAAAGATTGAAGTTGTCAGGCACTTAATATTACTTGGTTCTCCAATCAGTGCCAATGGAAGCTGCAGTCAGGACATCAGATGACAAATTACATTTTATCTCTATGGAAGTAGATTGCCCAATCTTCCTTCTGAGGAGTACCTGCTGGGTTTGAACTGCCAGCCTTCTGGTTAGCAGTCAAATGCCTTAGGCACTGTGCTACCAGAGCTCCCAAGTATACATACATGTGATGTAAATTCTGTAATTTATTTCAGGAAATTATGGAACCCACAAGGGCACTAAAAACCGGCTGGGGCTTGCATCTGCTTATTTGGCTCTGGGGGCATAAGATACCAATTCGTTGAGTTGTGCAGCTATTCTCACCCTCTCTTTTCTGAGTTGTTCCTGCCTCATTAACATAAACTCACTGCCCCCTAAAGTTCCTATCAAATCATTTGAGTTGCTTTTGTTAATTTGATGTTGCATATGACAATTCTTAAAAGAGCACAGTGCTCCAGGAGGTCATTTTTTCACTAGGTAAGCTAAACTGTTGTTTGGTTTTAAGAAGACTTCCGGGAATGCTTTTGGTTAAAGTTAAAAGATTACCCCAGGGCTATAGTTTCAGGGGTTCGTCTACCCTCCATGGCTCCACAAAGTCGATTGAGTTTTTTTTTTTTTTTTTTTTAGTTTTATGAGGGACTGTATCCTTTTAACTTGAATACTGTGACCTAGCTCAGGGTGGCTAGAGATGAGAGAAAGAAGGGCCCAGCAGGCCAGACATTAGGGGGCTAAGGATCCCCAAGCTTGCCACTTACACCCCCTGACCTACCCCAGATGGCTGGGGATGAAAGAGTGTTGCTGATTCTGAGGATGGAGAAGTGGGAAGGTGAGAACTTAATCCATTTCCAGGTGGTAATTGGATTTATGTTGATCCTTACTTCATAGTTAACAGTGAAGGTGGGATTTGCCCACTTTGCCCCTTGCTTATTGCAGTGCTGTTCTGTACTTGTTTCTAAACTCTTTATACTCTTCCTCCAACACTTAAAAGTAAGAGCAGAAGACACCTGGGAAGTGAAATGAGTGTTCTCAACTGATCCAGGCATCAGGGCAAGGAAGAGTGAGTCAGTATATTGAGGGAATCCAAATATGGATAAAAATCTGGACGAGGCTTACCTGGGCATTCTGTCCTTAGGAACGATGTCAGTGGTTATCTTGGTGATGACAGCTCATCATGCTGTTTCAGAGTCACGTTGCTACAATGTAGACTGGTTTTCCTTTAAATCTGGTGTATAGCTAGCATCCAGAAACTTATGTTCACCATTTTCATGAAGATGCCTGATTGTTTCTCCAGCATTGGATCTACCATATCTGGTGTCCTAAATCTTCCTCTTCTTAAAAATTTACTCTCTTGTTTCAATGGAATACTTTCTGTACTTGCTACTGTTGCTTTTTTTTTTTTTTTTTTAATTATTTATTTATTTGTTGTTGTTGAGACTATACACAGCAAAATGTACACCAGTTCAACAGTTCCTGCATAGACTGTGGATTGAGATTGATTACATTCTTCAAATTGTGTAACCATTCTCACCCTTCTTTTTTAAGTTTTTCCTCCTTATTAATTTAAATTCACTGCCCCTTAAGGTTTCTATCTGATCTTTTGAGTTGCTGTTATCAATTTGATACCATATAGATAGTTATTGAAAAAGCATAGTGCTCAAGGAGGACAGTTTTTCACTAGGTAAGCGAAACTTGTTTGGTTTTAGGAAGACTTGAGGGGATATTTTTGGTTTAAGGTGTATAGATTATCTCTGGCAAGCAGTTTAGGGGGTTCATCTAACTTTCATCGTTCCAGGAAGTCTGAAGTCCATGATAATTTGAAATTCTGTTCTGCACGTCCACCCCTTTGATAAGGATTTTTACAGAAACTATGGGCAAAATGTTCAGTAATGGTACTCTATTTGCTGCTGCTTCTCTCCACTCTTCAGTTTATTTTTTCCCCCCTAAGTTGTATTTATTTTGCTGTGCATGTATAATCTGTTGTTGTTGTTTGCCGTCGAGTC
>NW_006921663.1:3495683-3510517 GCF_000298275.1 Orycteropus afer afer
GAGGAGTGGCTGGTGGGTTTGAACCGCCAGCCTTCTGGTGAGCAGTCAAGTGCCTTAGGCACTATGCTACCAGAGCTCCTATGTATAATCTAGTGACTACATTCTTTGAGTTGTGCAGCTATTCTCACCCTCTCTTTTCTGAGTTGTTCCTGAACTCACTACCTCCTAAAGTTCCTATCAAATCTTTTGAGTTGCTGTTGTCAATTTGGTATCACATATGATAGTTCTTAAAAGAGCACAGTGCTCAATCAAGGAGCACATTTTTTTGCTAGTTTAGCTAAACTTTTTTTTGGGATACTTCAGGGGATACTTTTCATTTAAAGTTAAAAGATACCAAATCCTCATGGCAATAATTTCAGGGATTTATCTACCCTCCATGGCTCCACAAAGTCTAGAGTTCATGAGAATTTGAAATTCTGTTTTTTGTTTTCCCCTTTTTGATCAGAGTTCTTCAGTGGAATCTTTGATCTAAGTTTTCAGTAATGGTAGCTGGACACCATCCAGTTCTGGTCTCACAGCAAAGGAGGCAGTTTTTCGTGGAAGCAGTGAGCCACATGTTCCATATGCTCCTTCTATTCCTGACTCTCTTTCCTTGCTTGCTACAGGTGAATAGATACCAGTAGGTTTGCTTTTGATGGCTTCTTTAAAGCTTTTAAGACCCTACGCACTATGCAGTGATTCAGGAGGTAGAACAGAAGCACTAAATGTATTATTAGACCAATTAACTAGGATGTCCCATGAAACCATGACCCCATACCTCCAAACCAAGAAACCATATTCCATGAGATGTTTGGTTATACATACACAGCCTGAGCAGCAGCTCTTCTTCTTCTTCTTCTTATAAATATATAACTTTTGTCAGTTCAATTTTTTACAGGTATACAACTTATTGACAGCAATTACAATTATAGGCTGTGCAACCCTACCTTTAATCAGTGAGATTATTCCATCACCATTAACCCCCTTTTTCCCTCTCCCTCCTGCCCCTGGTAAGCACTAGTAAACTTTATTCTCTATACATTTGCTTTTTCTTGTCTTCTTGTATATGTGAGGTCATACAGTGTTTGTCCCTTTGTGATTGATTTGTTTACTCAGCATACAAACTCCATCCATACTGTAGTATCTGTCAAGACTTCATTTCTCTTACTGCCTAAGTAGTTTTCTGTTTTACGTATGTACCACATTTATGTTTATCCATTCACCTGTTGATGGACATTTAGATTGTTTCCACCTTTTGGTTATTGTGAGTAGTGCTGCACTGAATGTTGGTTTGAGTCTCTGCTTTCAAGTCTGGGGTATATACCTAGGAATGGAATTGCTGGATCATATGGTAACTCTTATTTTAGTTTTTTGAGAATCTGACACACTGTTATTCCACAAGGGCTCTACCGTTTTGCATTCCCATCAGCAATGGATAAGGTTTCTAATTTCCCCACATATTTGCCAACATTTGTTACTTTTTGTTTATTTTTTGAATCTTAGCCATCTTGATGTGAGTGAAATAGTATCTCATGGTTTTTATTTGCATCTCTCTAACGGCTAATGAGGAAGCTCTGGTAGCGTAGTGCCTAAGGCACTTCACTGCTAACCAGAAGGCTGGCGGTTCAAACCCACCAGCCACTCCTCGGAAGGAAGATGGGGCAGTCTACTTCCGTAGTGATACTGCCTCGGAAACCAAAGGGGAGGGGTTACTATGAGTCGGGTCTGACTCGACAGCACATAACGACAACAATGGCTAGTGACACTGAGCATCTTTTCATGTGTTTTATGGCCACTTGAATGTCCTCTTTGGTGAAATATCTATTCAAGTCATTTGCCCATTTTAATGTTTTGGGTCTCCGCTTGCTTAATAAAGGATGCATGTGAAGTGAATGTTTTGAAACCTTTCATGTCTGAGAAAATATTTTCATAAGATATTTGACTGGGGTAAATAATTCTAGGTTGGGAATAATTTTCCTTTATAATTTTTAAAGAAATTGCTTCATTCTCATCTTGCTAGCAGTGTAGCTGTTGAGAAGACGTAATGTCATTCTGAGTCTTGATCTTTCTATGTGACTTCAAATTCCTTTCCAGAAGCTTATAGAATCTTAATCGTTCTGTTTCCAGTATTGTGATATTTCACAATGGTGTGTGTCAGTTTAGGTCTTCTTTAAGTTTTTGCAGTAGACAGTTAGTGGGTTCTTTCAAACAAAAGCAGCCCTAGGAAATTTTCTTGAACTACTTAGATTTCTTTCCAAACTTACTTAGATTTCTTTCCAAACTCTACCCTCCAAGAGCTCCTGTTTTTTAGGCATTAGACTTTTTAGACTGGTGCCATAATCATCTTACCTTGTCTTTCCTATTTTCCATTGTTTTTTACCTTGGGATATTGCCTCAATTTTATCTACAAGCCTCTACTTTCTCATCTCAGCTAATGTGTTCTTTAATTTCTAAGCACTAGTTGCTTTTTTATTGTTCTTTATTAAATTATATTCAACTCTTGTTTTATAGATATAATGTCTCTGTGAGGATTGTCAGTATATATGTGTATGTGTGTATTTATATATGTGTGTATTCTGTGTTAGAAGCTTTTTCTCAGTTGTGTGGCGATACTTGGCATCTGTTTATTATTAAAAGTCAAGGATTGAAAACTCTGTTTTTGATACAGTGCTAATACTAGCACAAATGTGCTTGTTACATTTCAAAGACCTTGTTATTTTTCCCTTTTCAGAAAATAACTAGTTTTCTGTTGAGCTGGTGGGGGGGGGGCAGTTGCCTAGCATCATGAAGGAAGAAGAGGGCTAGGAGTTAAAGTGCTTTCAAGCAACTTTCATTTAATTTTTCTTATTTAACCTCTCCTCTCTCCCCACCCTCTACTCCATTTCCAGAAGTAATTGGTGTTACCTTCTGTGGATTTTCTGATGTAAAGTCTTTTGTTTTCCAGCTTTTTCTGCTACCAGGCTATGATTTAGCTTTCCTGGGTTGACTAACCCACTTAATACTCATCTGTTGGCTTTCAGACTTCCCAGAGTTTGTTGCTCTTATCTCTTCTCTTGTACTCTTTGTACTTGTGGATTTATATCTAAAAAAAAAAAAAGTCATTTAGTGTCATTAATGGGCTTTCATGAAATAGTGAAATTATATGCATATTTTAAATCAGGCATCTTAATCCTAAAGCCCTGATGACTTAAAATTTTAAATCTGTGTCTCACTTTTTAAGACTTGAAAAGCTTATTAAAGTTAGCGCTTCCTATTTCTTGTTTTGGTTTTTACATTCACATTTGTAATACATGAAACTGATTATGTGGACTGCTTAAGACTGTGTGAGCTGAAGTGTCTTAATAAATGAATGTGTGAATAAAAAAGTTGATTGTTTCTTAAATTTGCTCTTGTAGGAAAGTGAAAAAGTTTCTGAATATCCAGCAGTGATTGTGGAGCCAGTTCCAAGTGCCAGATTAGAGCAGGGCTATGCAGCCCAGGTTCTGGTTTATGATGATGAGACTTACATGATGCAAGATGTGGCGGAAGAACAAGAAGTTGAGACCGAGAATGTGGAAACAGGTAGATACCTTATAAAATGTTTGTTATTATAACTTCCCTCTTTTGTAAGCTTCAGCATTTCTATTGCCAGATGAATAATTCATTTATGAACTTCTTTTTAATACTATTTAGTGTAGCTTGGAAATCAGTGAAATGTGTCTTATTATGGCCTGCAAGAACAAAATTACAGCTCCATAATAATAAAATTATTTTTAGTATTTTTTTTCCTGGGAGTGCAAATACTAATTATTATTAGTTAGAGAGGTCAATAAGCTAGTATATGAGAGGTTTTTTTTAATTATTATTCAAAAAATAGATAGGGTATTTTTATTTTACAGTAGATTAAGAGTTTTCTTTGAATCAGTGTTGATGAAACAGTATGATTCCTTTTTTGAGTGAGAAGCATCCTTCTTCCCTTTTAATTTTCTTAGAAATCTTAGTATTTCAATCTGTCTCTGTTGAGATAGTTGTATGTTTAATTAGGTATTAATATCTATAATTCTTAGAGAAATTTTCAGATTTTTGCTATGGATCATAAAGAAAATAGATTATTTTATTTAATAATAATAAATATTAAAACTTTCATTTAGCTATTACTGAAGAAAAAGGATCCATATGCTGGTTTTTAGACGGACTAAAAATTCTTATATTTGTTGATATATTTCTGTCAGAGTTAGCAAACTCTCATGGTTAAAAACTTTAAATATTTAATGTCTTTTTGCTCATTGATGCTTGTTAGCACTCTCTAGAACTACTAGCTACTTCCAGTTTAAAGCTGTTGTTCACTTAATTTTTATTTTTTGTTGAGTTAAAGGGATTGAAAGGTAACTTGTTCTTCAGAGCAGTGATGACAACAGTGTCAACAGACCCTAGGTGAAGTGATAATCAATTCATTTTACCAAAATAGATAAGCATTCATTCATATAAGCTTCATGACTGACCATAGTCTGGAGTAGTATCTGATTTATAGTAGATAATGCAGGTGGCATTTTTTTTTTTTTTTTAATTTTATTTTATTTAGATTTGGGTGAAGATTTACAGAGCAAATTCACACTCGATACAGCAGTTCACATATACTTTGTCTCATGTCATTGACCACAGTTTACCACAATGCAACAGCTCCCCTCCAATTTCCTCCCCAAGGTACCACTTCCCAGTGTCCATCCCTCCATACTCTCCTGCCCCCTAAGCTGTCTCCCTGTGCATAAGGTGCCCTTCCTTCTCCCATGATTGTTCTCTCAAGGGCATAATACATGCTTTTTTTGAGAGTTTTCTTGTCTGAAGCTGAAAGTGTAGTGGCAGAGATGAATTTTCTTCTTGAGGAAAAAAAAATAGAGCAGTTGAATGTCATATGTATAGTGGTATTTTGGAGTAGACATTGTAATTTTATTATAGGAGTGTAACTGAACAGAACACTAACAACACACACACACACACACACACACACACGACTGCTAGCTTAAACTAAAAACCAAACCCATTGCTGTTGAGTCAGTTCTGATTCATAGGAGAGTAGAACAGCCCCCATAGGGTTTCCAAGGCTATAATCCTTCTGGAAGCAGACTGCCTTATCTTTTTCCTGTAAAGTAGCTAGTGGATTTGAACCTCTGACTTTGTGGTTAGCAGCCAAACACTTGACCATTGCACCACCAGGGCTCCTTGTGCTAGCTTAAATTGAATGAAAAAAAATAGTAGAACCTGTTTGAAATTTCTGGAAGGTGTTTTGATTTTAAAAAAATACTGATTATTATTATTATGCAACCTTTGAAGAAATTTAAAACTGCAGTGTCAAATTTCCATAAATAGAGAAATTAGGATGTTTATAACGTTAATAACACCAGAGCAGATCAGTCAAATGTTATTGGTTATATAGCTGATTATAAAAGTTTCATTAATTTAAAGTAACTCAGGTAAAAATATAATTCAAAATACTAAACAAATAGGCTATTTAAGGGATATATATATATATTTTAATTATTCTTCCTGAACTCTGAGGATAATGATGTCATTTGCATGTCAGAGACATGAATAATTATGACCTCGAAGAGGAGGCTATGCAAAATCTGGGTGAAAAAGAGCAGCTACTTACATTATTTTTTAAAACGTTTTTTGGTAATGTTTTAAAAAAAAGTTTTTGGTAGTACTTTTTAGATTTGTATTTTCTCAACACTAAAAGGAAATGTTGTTAGTAGATAGTTCTAAAGTAGTATAAAATTACTTCAGAAGTTCATCTTACGTATTTAATTCCGTGTTAACTCATGGATTCTAATGTAACTTTATAAAGGTTGTTAGTATTTATAGATTAGTTTTAAAATCAGCTAACCTGAGCCAAAATTTGTTTCTGTTTATAGACTCACATGTATATATAAGTGAGTTAAAGTCTGAATAAATTATCATTCTTCTGACATCTAGAACATAGCCCTATGAACAAAGATTATGGTTTATCCTACTACATGTTTCCTTTTAGGTAATGGATTAGGATCAGGTGGATTTCGTGTGATGATATGAATTTGTAAGTTAAATTCCAGATATGTGTAGGCTTGGGAAAATAAGATGACTGGGAGAAGAAGGAAAAGAATATTCATAAGATGGCTACAACAGTTTTTATTTGGTGAATTTCAGGAAATGAAATCCATATAAGAATAATATTTCCTTTTAGACATCTAGGAGACACTTTTTGGAATGCTCCTCCTTTATAGTTTAGATTATGTCAGTCTAAAAAAATGTTCATAATTATATTTATTGACTTGTCACATCACTTCTCTGCATGCTCACATTGAAGTTTTTCTTTTTTTATTCTTATATACCCATACATATTATATAGCCAAACTAGAAACAGTGTTTATGATGATAACTAGGTAGAAGTACTAAAATCATAAAATGATATATATGTAGACATCCTCATTATTTTCTGTATAAAGCAGTTTCTACATTTTATTAGTTGTAATTATGGACTATTTTATTCACCTTTTTATAGACTGAAGTAATAGTTGACATTTCCCTCATTAGAGTTTATTTGTAATAGAAATGTTCTCTTAAATTTTATAGGCAAAACCAAATATGTTTTGAAAGTTTTCTAACAGACATATTCATTTAAACCTATAAATTGCTTTGTGATGGTAATTACAGATTAATAAATAGCCTTTGACAAATAGTAACAAAGCATAGGTGAAGGATGGTCTTGACTCTGGTAAGCCTGAAATATCTTCCCCAGTGACTATAAGCTTCACCAGTTCCAGGGGTCTCCTGGGTAAACTGATGATGGTGAGTTGGGGGAGGAGGGGAGTCCCTTGTATTGATTACGAAGAAAGATATTGAAATCTTGAAAATGCAGTTTTTATGTTTACTTGAAAAAATGTAAATATGAATAAGTGTTAATATTTAAAAATCAACAAGTTTATATCAATGAATTCAATAATAGATGAGTTTTGATAGAAATCTTTTAACTTGACTGAGATTACGTCATCTAGGATGTGCATCTTCACCTTTCACTTTAATAGACACTTTTCACTATATTCTCTTAATCTTCTACTTTAGTTTTCAAGAATATATCAGTAAATACCTTGTAAGGCACTGTTTCTAACATGCTTCTTTCCCTCAAGGAGTTAACAATTTGATTATGGAGACAAAATAGATATTCAAAATACAAAACAGTAAAGAGTCAAATGAGCACTATTTGTAAATTCAAAGAAATTTTCAGAAGAGGAAAGTCCAGTTTACTGGATTAGGGAGTATTTAGAAAAGGGATACAGAAGAAGGACCAATGGTAGATTTAGATGTTTGGATAGGAGGTAGGTGAAAGGTAATGCAAACTGAGGGGAATATAATTAATAAATGGATAGAATATTGAAATCCTATGAGTGTTCAGAGATGTTGAGTAAATAAGACATTGACAGGAGGTTCCATTAAGAGTTGTGGCTAGATTGAGAATTGAATTTCCAAATTAATTATTAAGAATTTAGGAAACAGGAATTCTTGGAAAGTTTTGAGCAGGAATATTATAAAGTTAGTATTTCAGTAGATTTAGGAATTACAGGGGAGAAGATGAGGCAAGAAGAATAGCTGTAGCAGTATGAATCAAGGCATGACTTGAGAAATACTGAAACAGGTAGTAGCAGTAGGAACACAAGGAGTTTATGTAAGCAATATTATGTAAGATTCAACAAGATTTGATTTGACAAATATGGGGGGGGGCATCAAAAAACCAAACCTGTCGAGTCAGTTCCAGCTCCTAGCAACCCTACAGATAAGACAGAGTAGAACTGCATAGTTAGGTAAAATATTACTCAGTTTTGTCCCTTGGTGGGGCAAGTGGTTAAGTTCAACTACTAGCTGCAAGGTTGGTGGTTTGAACCCACCTAGATATCCTCAGAAGATGGGCCTGACGATCTGCTTCAGAGAAGTCACAGCCTTGAAAACCCTCTGGAATAGTTTTACTTTGCATATATGGTGTTGCCATGAGTTGGAATTAACTCAATGACAAGTAACAATAAGAAGTGATGAAAATAATATATAGTGATGAGAGAGAGGCAAGACTGTTTTAGAAAGCAGATAAGCTTGGTAATAGGTGAGTTGATTTTGAGTGGAAGCAGAGCATTTAAGGAGGAATGCTTAGGTGTTTAATGATGCATAAATGCAGTCAATGGCTTACCACAAAAGAGATGGCATAATTTAAGAAATATTTTTATAAATACGTGCACAAGGTGTAGCAACAGCAGAGCTGTTTCTGCCCTTTGGCCCAATGACAAGGGGAGGGAGTGGTTACTAGAACTCAGAAGGAGATAGACAAGGGGAGAATATCACCTTGGGAGAATCTGAGATCTTGGATCAAAGGACACAGCTGGCTAGAGGACATTACCACAAGGACAGACCTTGGATCAAAGGACACACCTGGCTAGAGGGCATTGCCACAAGGACAGAGCCATGCAATAAGTATCTCAGATCTCATTCTGCTTCCTCCCTCTAATCTCTTGTCGGGATGCTCCATTAAACAAACCCAATCTGAAGCCATGGTAGGTAGCCCAGTTGATGAAGTTAGTCAGCCTCCTGGTGCAGAGAACTGGGTAAAGAGTGGAGAATAGATGAGAGGTGACGGGTGTGGGGAGGAAATGGAAGATATCTAGTACAACTGAAGCTTAGTGGAAAAAAAGTCAAAGAAAGACTGATTTGGAAACTACTTTTGCTTGAAGCCAGCAGGGAAATAAATCAAATTCTCAAGGGAGTAGTATTTATAGATTGTATTTGTTTTTCTATGGTAAAGAACAAAGGGCACAGGAATTAATCTTAGGGACTGCTTATATTTTGAAGAACAGGAAGAAGAGCCAAAGTGTGGCAAAATACAAGAAAATCCTGGGTGACTATTCCTTGAGCTTAATATATACGTCTTTTTTTTTTTTCTTTTCCCAAAGCATTTTAAGTAACTCTTAAGTAGGAAAGGGAAGAATATTGACTTGGGTTACTTAGTATCAGTCTATCATTTCCCCTTTATCTCTTACTTGGCAGTATTTAGCCTTTCAGAGTCTTAGTTTTACTGTCCTAAAATAGGAATTCAGGGTTGTAAGGATGCATGCATAAATAAATATGTAAAGCCTCTAGCACAATACTTAAGACACAATAGATGCTCCATAACTAGTCCTTTAACTCTGTTAGCACGTTCCCTTTGCCTTCAAATATGGACAGGTGTTTTATAATCAAAACAAAATGTAGATTTGTTTACTTGCTATTGTGTTTTTTACCGTTCTGTTCACATCTACTTTTTTTTTTTTTTTTAATACCCATGCCTTATACTTTAGTCTATACTTTTTCTTCATTTTTTTCCCCTTAGTCTAGGAGCTCTGGTAGCATAGTGGCTAAAGCACTTGACTTCTAACCAGAAGGCTGGCGGTTCAAATCCACCAGCCACTCCTCGGACGGAAGGTTGGGCAATCCTACTTCCGTAGTGATACTGCCTCGGAAACCCAAGGAGGGGTCGCTATGAGTTGGGGCCGACTCGACGGCACATAACAACAACAACAACAACAACAGTTCTTGAGTGCTCTGGCATCTACACTTACCCTCTCAAAGCTGTTTATCAGGTTTCAAAGGCTACTTCTCTACCAAATTCAGTGAAACATCCAGAAGTAGATCCTTCATAATCTGGCCTTCTTATCTACTGAAACACTGTAGTCCCAAGCTATTTTCTTTCTGCCCCTTGCATGGACTATGCTATGTATGCTTCTGAGTTTTTGCTCAAATGCAGTTCCATCTGTCTGGAATGAGTTCAGATTTTATCCATTCTTTAAGGCCCAACTTCAGGAAACTTTCCACAGCAATTGGGCCTACACTGAATGCTCCTTTCTCTGATCATCTGTTATACCATCTGTTTTCAGGCACCAATCATTTAATCTTTAGTAGTATTCTTGTATATATACTCCTTTTGTTTCTCCAGTAAGAAAACATAGTTAACTTATTCTTTTGTTCAGTATAGTATTGAACACATAGTAGCTGGTTAGGAAATAAAAACTGAAATAAAGTGACTTAGCATTTCAATATAACCAAGAACCATTTATGCGTATATTTTGAACAACAATAACCAAAAATTATTTTTAAAAGGAATCACAAAATAGAACCATTTATGTAAAAAAATAATATATTTTCTTTTTTTATTATGTGCTATTTATATGTTGAATACATTAAGGTTATTTAAACTATAGAATGATGTCGTTGTTGTTATGTGCTGTGGAGTCGAACCCGACTCATAGTGACCCTTCCTTAGTTTTCTGAGGCAGTATCACTATGGAAGTAAATTGCCCAACTTTCCTTCCGAGGAGTGGCTGGTGGTTTGAACCGCCAGCCTTCTGGTTAGCAGTCAAGTACCTTAGTCATCCAAGAAACAGTCATCCAAAATATATCAAAGCCATATTAGTTTTACATCAGATTAACTTTGTCTTAAAATCACAGGAGGTTTCAATCATTTTTGCTTATACTTAAATTTTTTTCTTAAAATAAAAGCAATATGTACTCATTAGAAATATTGGGAGGTATTGAAAAAATAAACAATAAAAATCACCTGTAATCTTACCAGCAAGGAGGTAATAACTGCTGCTTTTTAATATTTCATTCCAGTTTTTTTAAATGTACATTTTAAGCATAATTAACATCATTCTGTATAATACAAGTGGGCTTATTAATCTTTACTAATAAACATTGACTGCAAAGTGCTCAGCTGCTTGTACTTTTTCTTAAGATCATTGGGGGCAGGACTTTGCTTCTTAACCAGCTAACAAAATATAAAATGTTGGTTTTATTAGAGTAATTATCAAGAAAACTTTTCAGTGATCAAAAAAAATTGTTTAGAGATTAGTTGAAAACACAGATGATTGATAAGAAACTTTGTAAATTCAACAAGAAAGCATTGTGTTTTTTTTTTCCAACTAAATGAAAGTTTAAATTTTTGAAAACTCAATTTAAAAAAGTTAAACCAGATTTTTCTCTTGAAAAATAATATAAGAAGCTAGATTTTTTTCTTGAAGAATCTCAGGACTTAATTTGACTTCATGTTGAGCTGTGATAACTTTTGTATTTATTGTACCATCAGAAATCCTCCCTGTGGCACAAAAGGACTCTTTTAATTAGAAAATATTGTTGCCACAGGGAGGTAGAAGATCGACATGAAAAACTGGGGATCTGAAAAGGAGCCCCTTTCCTAGGATTACCTGAAGGTGAAACAGATTGAGCCAGAAGGAAGACAATGCTGGTAGGTTGGTTTTTAATTTATTAAGAATGTTTACAATTTTACATGTAATTTAACTATTGCAACTAGCTATACCATATTTTTGCTAAAAGGTGACATTGCTTTCTCCTTTAGGAGGGAGAAATAATAAAATAGTATTTTTCTTCCTAAATAGTTTGCTGTCTAACTCATCCCCTACCATGTTCCTAAAATTTGTTTCTTTTTATAGTTCAGCTTTAGGACTATTTCATGCCTCTGCTTTCTTGGAAGCTACTATTGACTGAACATCTTCAAATCTTTTTTTGTTATTTCTCTTATTTCTTGTTCTGTCTAAGCCTTTTCCTAAATGTTGTTTAAGAGTATTTTCTTCAAGTTACCTCATTTTCTTGAGTTTAGCCTAGTCACAGATACTCCAAAAAAGGTAAATGTGAATTTGAAATTCTTTTGTTCTGATTCTAGAATAACTTGAATTATAACTCTATTGTGATTTTTCTCCTTAAATCAGTTAGAAAGCATTATTAGAAAAAACTTTAAGTCTTTAATAACTATATTTCATTTAGCCTGAGATACCATCAATTATAAGAAATATTTTTATACCACTAAAGGTAAAAAACAAAAAGCTTTTAGTTATAAATTTTATGAGACTATAAATTGTAAGATGCATCCTAATTTCAGATGTCAAAATGTGAAGAAACTTAACACTGTAGAATGAATGAAATACAGTACTGTGCAATTATGAATCTTTCTGAAATTCCCCTTTACTGGGAATTAGACATTAAAACATCAGACACATGAAAAATGGAGGTGAGTGGTGGTTGTGGAAGTCCCTCTAAATTTTTGACTGAGAGGGTACCTAAATAAAGAATATTTAGGTTGTTGAAAACTACACAAAATAACCATAGATTATGGAAACTATAGAAGATGAAAAATATTTCAATATGAGTCATTTACTTGAACCAATAAATAATGGAGTTGTATCTTAATTGTCACTTTTTAATTGGATTTTGTGATACAAAAAGAAAAAGAAATTAAACCTTTGCTTTTAGAACTATTGTTTTAACAGAAGATTCTTTAAGGGTTATTTAAAATAACCACTGATTTTTAGGGCCGTCAAGTCAATTCTGATTCTAGGGACCCAGTAGGACACACTAGAACTGCCCCATAGGCTTTCCAAGGCTGTAATCTTTACAGAAGCAGACTGCCACGTCTTTCTTCTGCCAAGTGACTGGTGGGTTCATACTGCCAGCCTTTTGCTTAACAGCTGTGTGCTTAACCATTGCACCTCCAGAGCTCCTTAGTATTGCTTTACAGGTAACTAATTATGTGAAGGAGAAAACAGTGGCTGGAAGCAAAGCAGAAATGAAAAGAAATAATTTTCAGTGGTATTCATAAACTTTTTAAGATACATCTATTTTACATAAAAAGAAGGGGAAGTATATCTAGGAAAGTGACTGTTACAGGATGTTTGTTTGGCTTTGAAAGCCAGTAGGAATCATTCCTTTGTACTCAAGAAGACTTTAAAAAAAAAAAAAAAAAAAAACTGGTTTATTTCCAAGTCTGCTATACAACAAGATATTTAAATAATACAATTTTTAAAATTGAGACTAAGGAGAGGCCCTAATCTGGATTATATAACAAACAAGGTTACAAGTGTTGCTAAGTAGGGATAGTGCAAGATAGTTCTTTTGATATACAAATGTTGTTGTTGTTATGTGCCTTCGAGTTGGACCCAACTCATAGCGACCCCTTCTTGGGTTTCCGAGGCGACATCACTATGGAAGTAGATTGCCCCATCTTCCTTCTGAGGAGTGGCTGGTGGGTTTGAACTGCCAGCCTTCTTCTGGTTAGCAGTCAAGTGCCTTAGGGACTACGCTACCAGAGCTCCTTAATATACAAATAGTGATGCTCTACTATGCTCTAATACATATCTCTAGGCAAATTCATTACAACATGTATCCAGCAAGATACCACCCGAGGACCCTGTAGTGTGCCTGGCTCAGAGGTCCATGTCTTGTGGTAAACAGGACCCTGTCCACTGCCTTCACTGGTCTTCACTTGGTGAAGAAGATGAACAGTTAAACATGTTAGTACAATAAAATGTGATGAATGTTATGATAGGATTAATGAAAGATTCTATGCAAGTTGATAGAGCAGTAAATAGAAGGGGAATGCCTAGGAGGTCAGAGAATCCCTACCTGAGGAAGTGACATTTAAACTAACTTGAAGGGTTCGAAAGAATTAGCAGACAGAAATGTATGCCAAGAAGAGAGAATGGCATCGTTGAAAATCTGGAATAAGGGGAACATGGCCTGTTTTGAGTTGCCAAAAGGCTAGAATATGAATTACGAGAAGAAAAGAGGATTAAGATGTAGCTTGGTTGTGATGGTGGCACCACTGAGTCAATTCTGACTTACAGCGGCGATGTACGTCAGAGTAGAGCTGCCCCATAGGGTTTCCAAGGGTGTAACCTTTATGGAAGCAAGTCACCAGGTCTTTGCTCCTGTGGAGCTGCTGGTGGGATTGAATCACTGACCTTTTGGTTAGCAGCTGAGCACTTAGTCAGTCATTGCACCACCACAGCTACTTTTAGAATGAAACTAAAGAGGTAAAAAATCTTACTGTTGGGGGCTTTGTAAACTGTGCATATATGTAGGCCCTTATCTAAAGGTTAATGCCTTTTAAGAGTTTTAAAAAAGCAAAGTATTGTCTATACAAATTTAGTTGTTTCCAAAATACTGAATACAGTAAGTGAAAAAAAAATAAGACAATCAAAATAATGTTTGAACTCCTTAGTTCATCATTCACAACACTCTAATACCTAGTTAACTCTTCTTAATTACTTTCCTTTACATTTTCTGTCTCTACAGATGTGGGCTCTAAGGTATGCTCATTGCCCATATGAAGCTAATTGCCCATACTAAGCTAAAGTAAAAGAAATTAAGGTAGTTGCATAGCTGGACTTTTTTTTTTTTTTTTTAACTGGGAAGTTGAGTGCATTGGTACAATGCTGTGTTTTATTTTGATTGTAACAAAGGGTTTTTAACGTGAATGCCTCAAGGTGGTGGGGATAGGGATTATTTTAAGGAAGAAGGAGTACATAAAAGGGATTTGCTGCCAATGTTTATAAAGTAGGTGGTAGATACATGTATGTTGGATTCTTCATAATTTTTTTTGGTGTATTTTAAATATTGTGTGATACAGATTTACAAAAATTGAGATTTGGGTGAAAGTTTACAGAGCAAATTGGTTTTCTGTTCAACAGTCCACACACATTCTGTTTTGTGACATTTACTACAATCCCCACAGTATTCTTTCCACTTCCTCCCTATGCCTACCCCTTGCATTCATTTTTCCTTTCCATCACTTCCTACCTTTTTAGCTCTATCCCTGGCCAAATGCTGTCCTCTGGATCTCATATACTTGATTGTTGTCGTGAGTGCATACCATTTTCTCCTGATACTGCTGTTTACCTTATGGTCTGTCTATTATTTGGCTGCCAGTTGAGTCATGGGGGTTAAGTCCACTTCCTAACTTGAAGGGTATCTCATGGCCATACTGTCGAGGGTTCTACCGGTCTTCATCAGACTAGTAAGTCTGTTTTTTT
>NW_006921663.1:3511737-3525356 GCF_000298275.1 Orycteropus afer afer
GTTCAAATCCACCAGCCACTCCTTGGAAGGAAGATGGGGCAATCTACTTCCGTAGTGATACTGCCTCGGAAACCTAAGGAGGGGTCGCTATGAGTCAGGTCTGACTTGACGGCACATAATAACAACAACAACATAATACATTTACACTAGTCATACTAGTGACTGTATAATACATTTCTTAAGAAAAAATACTTCATTATAAAGCCCTTTACTCATATATGTATTTAGTTATACAAGCTCAGATATGGCTTTTCCATATAAAATTATGAGATGATATAAAACATTTCTACAATTAATTCATCAATGAACATTCAGTGAGCACCTAGTATTGACCAGACACTATTTAAGGCATAGGGTGACAGTGATAGCAAAAAAGACAAAGTTTCTGCATTTATGATGCTTAGATTCTAGTGGAGAAAACATAAAAGTCCTCTGTACTGTAAAATTGCTTTGCCATAAATCAAATTAAACTCTATCAATTCTCATTGACTATCTCATTTGCACCTACAACAATGGTAAAAAAAAAATCTGCTATTTTTTGTGTTAATGACATACACCTGGGAGTAATGAATGCCAAGGTGTGAGGTGAATGTAACACAGACTTTCATTATTAAGTTATGTGTCAACTTGGCTGGGCGGTGATTCTCAGTGATTTGGGAGTTCTGTAATGATGTAATTTGGCAGTTATGTGATTGGGTCCTCATCCTTCGTTTTGTGATCTGATGCAGTCATCTTCCATTTTTTCATAATGCCGATTTTTGTGTAACAACTTGATCTTTGGAACCTAACAGTAGCAATAAGCGAGGAGAGGGAGTATATAAATTAACAAATACTGAGACTGTTCTTTAGGGATAAAGATGGAATTAAGTTAAAATAATAGTTAAACTCATGAATTATCTTTTTAAACAATTGAAGCAGTAGATTATTTTTCCCTACACCCTCCAAAATGTAACAATTATTAAGCACATTTGAGGTGCTGATAAACTTAATATTTATAATGTACAAAGTACCTATTATTATATAAAGTACTATCAGTGCTCCCAAGGAGTAAGTTATTCAGAGTTGAGTAAGACATAACTCCTGGCTTCAAATAAGCTTCAGATTAATTTAAGAAAAACAGACATTCAAGCAAATAATATTGTGGAATGGATGGGCTTGGGGAAAGATAAAGGAGGATTAACAATTGCACTGTAGCTAATCTAGACAAAGGTGTCTAGTTTTAGGTACACAGGAACAAGGCAAATGGAATTTAGGCATTCTTAAATCTCATTGTTTATTTATTTTTTCGCATGTGGTAACAATACTATCAAAAAACTTTAGTGACTTTTTTCAATTTGCAGAAAAATCAAAGGACATTGCTAAGAGCTCAACCTGTTAATAACAGTGATTAGTTAGTTACTACATGGAGTGGAGTTAGGAGGTGAGGTAGGATTAACGTTGACTTTTTTATATGGCTATATAACCTTTTGAATATATGGAGAAAATGGTGATTAAACCCATCCCCCCCTCTTCCTTTTGACATTTTTAAGATAGGATAGCAGTTTTTGCAATAGGGCTCCTATATTTTCCAAATATAAGTAAGTGTTTGGTCATACCTAGATGCTTGACTTCTTTTTACTTTGTAAATCAATCAAAATAGATGTACTTCTTTAACAAGAATGTGAACAATTAAATTTGTTTTATTTAACTAAAAATGCATATCATATATTTTGGACTGGATGGTGACAATATGTTATTCTCCAGGAGTTATTTAAGAATATATTTGAACAAAAATAATTCTTTGCTAGCTAGAACTTGGGAAAGATTTTTTTTTTTTATCACTAAATGAGCTTACAGAAGATCACTCTAGTAAATTTGCTTCAAAACAAATTAATGTCTTTAATCTAGTTAGTAAAAAGATACTTCTTGTTGTGAATGGTGCTTGGCAAGACTTTTAAGAAAATCTGACTCCGTTTTTTTTTTTTATCTTAAGGAGTTCTGTTGGTGTTGTGTGTAAGACATTTGGCTGCTAACCAGAAGGTCTGTAGTTCAAACCCATCAGCTGCTCCTCAGAGGAAGATGAGGCAATCTTCTTCAGTAAAGATTTACAGCTATGGAAGCCCAGTGGAGGTCACTATGAGTCGAAATCAACTTGATGGCACTGGGTTTTGAATTTTTTTAATCTTTCTTTCTGCAATTTAATTCTGAGGAAATGAAATAAGATTTAGAGTACTTAAAATGAAAAAAAAATCGTTTGAAAATGAAATGAAGGATTTGGTTTATGAGGAGAAAAAAATTTCAATTTAAAGTAGTAATTTCTTTTTGCATCAGTTGTTGATCTGCAAATTCAACTTGAAGCTGAAGAAACTTGAAACAAGGCCATGAGAGCCAAAATACTACCTTGAGTATATCCCATTCAAATTTAGAGATAATCTCAAGAATAGATTTGATGCATTGAACACCAGTGACCAATGACCAGAGAATTTGTGAGATGACATCAGAGATATCATACATGAAGAAAGAAAGAAAGAGAAGACCAAAATGGATGTCAGAAGAGACTCTGAAACTTGCTGTTAAAGTGAATGGAAGAAATGATAAAAGAGTTGAGAAGATTTCAAAGGGTGGCTTAAGAGGACAAAGTATTATAATGAAATGTAAAGACTTGGATTAGAAAATCAGAAGGGAAGGAAACACTCGGAATTCTCAAGCTGAAAGAACTGAAGAAAAAAATTCAATTGTGGAGTTGTAATAGTGAAGGATTCAATGGGCAAAGTATACTACTTGTCTGTCAGTTTGTCAGACTATGTTGGTTTCTGTGTTGCTGTGATGATGGAAGCTATGCCACTGGTATTTCAAATATCATCCGGATCACCCATGGTGAACAGGTTTCAGCAGAGCTTTCAGACTAAAACATACTAGAAAAGACGTGGCAGTCTACTTCTAAATATACTGACCACTGAAAATGTTATGAATAGCAGTGTAACATTGTCTGATACAGTGGCAAGAAGAGCCTCTCAGGTTGGAAGACTCAAAATAAAACTGGAGAAGAGCTTATTCCTCACATTATTACTCCATCACATGGATGGAGTAACGCTTTCATTTGCTAAGATCCGTACCTCACACCATATACAAAAATTAACTCCAGGTGGATCTAAGACTTAAATGTGAAACCTATAAAGCTCATCAAGAAAAAACTAGGGACAAACTTAGGGGCCCTAATTTATGGCATAAATTTATTATCAAGCATAACCTAAAATGCAAAAACAGCAGAAGATAAACTAGATGATTGGGACCTTCTGAAAATTAAATTTTTATGTGCATCAAAAGACTTCTCCAAAGGAGTAAAAAGAGAACCTACAGATTGGGGAAAAAAATATTTGGCGTGATATATCTGACAAGGGACTTACCTCTAAAATTTATAGAAAACTCCAACACTTCAACATGACAAAGACAATCCAATTCAAAAATGGGCAGAAGACATGAACATTCACTAAAGAAATATTCAGGTGGCCAGCAAACATATAAAGAAGTGTTCATTATCATTAGTCATTAGAGAGATGCAAATCAAAACAATGAGATACCATCTCACCCCAGCACTAATAGCAAAGTTCAGAAAGACAGAAAATAACAAATGCTGGCAAGGATGTGGAGAGATTGGGACTTTCATACACTGTTGGTGGGACCATAAAATGATGCAACCACTGTGGAAATCAGTATGGTAATTCCTTAAAAAGTTGGACTTAGAAATACCATTCGATCCTGCAATACCATTACTTGGTATATATCCTAAAGAAGTGAGAGCCAGGACATGAACAGATATATGCATACCCATGTTCATCACAACACTATTCATAATAGCAAAGAGATGGAAACAACCTAGCTGTCCATCAGTAGAAGAATAGATAACCAAATCATGATACATACTAACAGTAGAATACTGTGCAACAAAAATAGAATAGACTCTGCGAAACAATGCATAACATGGATGAACTTGGAGAACATTATGCTGAGTGAAATAAATCAATCACAGAATGAAAAAGATTGTATTAGTTCACTATTGTAAAAAGTCTGGGAAAGGATTATATATGGAAGGAAATTTTCTTTGTTGATTACAATGGGTAGGAGAAGGGGAAGGGAACACTGCTAGATAGGTAGAGACAAGTACTGATTTGGGTGAAGGGAAAGGTCATATACCAAAAATGAGTGAGACTTTTGTTTGCTGATGTGTGATACAACTGACTCAAAAGGAGAAGAGATAGCTGCAGGCATCAATTAATAATCTGAACATGGGATGTACGAAGTAAGAATCTAGGAAAATTAGAAGTTGCAAAGATGAAATGAAATGCATAAAGATCTGTATCCTAGGGATTAGTAAGCTGAAATGGACTAGTTTTGGCCATTTTGAACCTGACAATCATAGGGTCTGCTAAGCTAGAAATGATAAATTGGAGTGGAATGGTGTCACATTTGTCATCAAAAAGAACACTTCAAGATTTTTTCTGAAGTACACTGCAGTCAGGCTAGTAACATACATATAAGGAAAGCTAGTTAATATGACTATTATTAAAATTTACATTCCAACCACTAAAGCCAAAGATGGACCAATTGAAAATTTTTACCAACTTTAGCAGTCTGAAATTTATCAAATATTGCAATCAAGATACATTGATAATTACTGGTGATTAGAATGCAAAAGTTGGAAGCAAAGAAGGACCAATAGTTGGGAAGAAATGACCTTGATGATAGAAATAATGCTGGAGACTGAATGATAGGATTTTACAAGTCCAACAACTTATTCATGGCAAATACCATTTTTCAATAACATAAATGCTGAGTATACACATGTGCCTCAAAAGATGGAATGCATAGTAATCAAATCAACTACATCTGTGGAAAGAGACAATGGAAAAGCTCAGTATCATCCACCAGTCACAATAAGACCAGGGGCCACCTGTGGAAGAGATAATCAATTGCTCATATACAAATTCAATGTGAAGTTGAAGAAAGTTAAAACAAGTCCATTAGAGCAAAAATACCACTCCGGGTATATCCACTTGAATTTAGAGACTATCTTGAGAATCAATTTGGTGCACTGAACACAGTGGCCAAAGATCAGACTAGTTGTGGGATAACATCAAGGATATCATACATGAAGAAAGCAGGTGGTCATTGAATTGAAAGAAAAGACCAAAATGGATGTCAGAAAAGACTCACATTTGCTCTTGAACATAAGGTGGTTAAAATGAATGGAAAGAAATAATGAAATAAAAAAGCTGAACAGAAAATTTTAAAGGGTAGCTTGAGAAGACAAAGTAAAGTATTTTAATGAAATGTTCAAAGACCTGGAATTTGAAAACAGGGAAGACCATGCTTAGCATTTCTCAAGCTGAAAGAACTGAAAAAAAAATTCAAGCTTTGCGTTACAATAGTGAAAGGTTCTATGGCAAGAAGCATCAAAGGAAGATGGAAGGAATGCACGCAATCACTGTACCAGAAAGAATTGGTCAACATTTAGCCATTTCAGGACATAGCTTATGATTAAGAACTGATGGTATTGAAGGAAGCAGTCTAAGCTGCACTAAAGGAATTGGCAAAAAGAACAAGGTTCCAGGAACTAATGGAATATCTGTTGAGATATTTCAACAAATGGATGCAGTGAGGAAAGCATTCACTCATCTGTGCCAAGAAATTTGGAAGACAGCTATCTGGCTAACTGATTAGAAGAAACCTGTATTTGTACCTATTCCAAAGAAAGGTGACTCAACAGAATGCAGAAATTATCAAACAATATCATTAATACCACATGCAAATAAAATTTTGATAATTCAGTAATGGTTGCAGTAATACATTGACAGTGAATTGCCAGAAATTCAAGCTAGATTCAGAAGAGGGCATGAAATGAGGAAAATCATTGCTGATGTCAGATGGATCTTGGCTGAAAACAGAGAATACCAGAAAGATGTTTACTTCTGTTTTATTGACTATGCAGAGGCATTCTAATGTGTGCATTATGACAAATTATGAATAACATTTTGAAGAATGAGAATACCAGAGCATTTAATTGTTTTATGAGACACCTGTACATAGACCAAGAGGTAGTCCTTCGAGCAGAAGAAGGGGATACTGCATGGTTAAAATTAGGAGATGTGTGCAGGAAGGTTGTATCCTTTCATTATACTTATTCAGTCTGTATGCTGAGCAAAAATAATCCATGAAGCTGGACTATATGAGGAAGAATGCAGCATCAGGATTGGAGGAAAACTCACTAACAGTAAGCGATGTGCAGATGACACAACCTTGCTTGCTGAAAGTCAAGAGGACGTGAAGTACTTATTGATGAAGATCAAAGACTCCAGCCTTCAATATGAATTATACCTCAATAGAAAGAAAACAGAAATCTTCACAGCCAGGCCGATAAGCAACAACATAATAAATGGATAAAAAATTTAAGTTGTGAAGGATTTCATTTAACTTGGACCCACAGTCACTGCCCATGGAACAGCAGTCAAGAAATCCAATGATGTATTGCACTGGGGAAATTCTACACTAAAAGAGCTCTTTAAAATGTTAAAAAGTAAAGATGACACTTTGAAAGGTAGGATGTCCCTGAACCAAGCCATGGTTTTTTCGTTTGCCATGTATGCATATGAAAGCTGAACAATGAATAAAGAAGTTTGAAGAATTATTGATACATTTTAATTATGGTGCTGGTGAAGACTATTACATATACCATGGGTTTCCAGATGAAGGAACAAATCTGTTGTGGATGAAGTATAGATAGCTAGAGTACTCCTTAGACGCAAGGAAGGCAAGACTTTGTCCCACGGAGTTTAGACATGTTATCAGGAGGGACCAATCCATGTAGAAGGACATCACACTTGGTAAAGTAGAAGGTCAGCCAACAAGAGGAAGAATATCAACAAGATGGATTGACACAGTGGCTCTAACAGAGGACTCCATCATAACGATTGTGAGGATGGTGTAGAACCAGTCATTGTTTCATTCTGTTGTATGTATGGCCAATGAGTTGGAAATGACTCAGCAACACATAACAATAACTGCAACAGTTCCTTTTTGGATACTTTCTTTAATAAACTTTGAACATCCATTAATTTTCTCCTTCTGTAGAGACATTGGTCTGCAGTTAGCATGTTGTTGTTATGTGCCCTCGAGTCAGAACTGATTCATAGTGACCACTCCCTGGATTTCCAAGGCAGTATCACTACGGAGGTAGATTGCCCAGCCTTCCTTTAGAGGAGTGGCTGGTGGGTTTGAATGGTCATCGTCAGCCTTCTGGTTAGCAGTCAAGTGCTACCAGAGCTCCTACAGTTAGCGTGTATTCGGATTTACAACATATTAAGCTTTATAACTACCTGGTTTGGAAAAAACAAGGTTGACAGAATCACCCTACTTTTTAATTCCATTGTTAATATTACTCACCCAGTTAGGAGGTTTTCAGAGGTGTCAGTTATGTATTTGAGACAAACAGATACCAATAAATCTATTTAGACTTCATCTTCAGGCCTGTGTATGGGTAGAGAGACCTCTATGCAAAAACAAAGAACTTTTGATGAATTTCAGTTGTAGGAATCAAAGTAAAGGGCAGAAGCTAGTGAGGAACTATATAGATCAGAGACCAAACTGTATGATCATATAACTGTATATGTAATTTTGTTGCCTTTTTCCCCCTGTGGTAAAAATATTCATAACAAGATACATGCCATGTGATCAATTTCTACATGTATAATTCCGTAACATTGATTACATTCTTTAAGGTGTGCAACTATTCTTTTTTTTCCCCTAAATATTATTGTGGTTTGAGTGAAAGTTTATATAGAAAATTAGTTCCCTGTTCAACAATTTATATACATTTTGTTTTATGACATTAGGTGCAATCCCCTCAACATAATAGCACTCTTTCCTATTTCTTTATTGTAGTAAGAAAAGTTCTATAGACTTGTTTTTGGAGGCTGCAAAAAATAGGGAGGCTCATTTGGCATAACATACTACACAAAAACATTGTTCCACATTCTACTTTGGTGAGTAGCAACTGGGATCTTAAAAGCTTGCAAGCAGCCATCTAGATGTAGCAATGGGTCTTTCCTCATCCAGAGAAAAGAAGAAGGAGGAAAACTAAAGATGCGTGGAAACAATCCAAAGAACTGGTAGACCATGCAACCCTCAGCCTGTATGACATGAGATGAGAAGAACTAGATGGTGCTCGGCTACCACTGTCAACCACTTGGAGGGGGATCTGTGTAGGAGGTCCTGGATAGAGTGGAAGAACAATGTGGAACAAAACTCAAAATTTATTTAAAAAAAAGAGAGACCAGGTTTTCTGGTCCAATAGAGCCTGGTGAAACCCCTGAGACTATGGCCCCTAGCTGCCCTTCAGGTCTGGAATTGAACTCACTCCTGTGGCTTCCAGCCAAATAAAAAGACCAGCATATAGGCTGAACATTTATATCAGGTAGGTACACTCCTTGTAGAGATCAATCATGGGAGAACAGAAGACAGGGAGACAGCTGGGGGAAAGGAGTGCATGGGAAGGAAGGATACAGGGAAGAGGTGACTATGGGGAGGAAGTGGGAAGAGAGCTGTTACATTGTGGGAAATTGCAGTCAATAGCATGAGACAAAATGTGTGTAAACTGCTGTATGGAAAATGAATTTTCTCTGTAAACTTTCACCTAAATCACAATAAAAATTTAAAAACAAACAATAGAAATAGGGAGGGTAATGAGAAACTCTAATTCTGCAACTAGTTTTAAAGGAAGCAAAATACAAAGAAAGGGTAAATTAGCTGAAAGAAGGAAGCTGGCTGAATTCATGTCCTTACCAAAGGAAGGAGAAAAAAGCAAGGGGAGTTCCCCTGGATCTGAGACATTTGAGGGTTTACCTGAGACTGCCTGTGGTACTTAAAGCACTGTGTTCCCTTATGAGGACTAGAACAAGAAGTTAGACATGGTGCTTGCTGTAAAGGAGCTTGCTCTCCAGCGGGGAACATAGATAAGAAAACAAGTCTTTATAAACTAGGATTTAATAAAATCAATATTATGAGAGTGAGGAGGAGAGGACTGTTTTGCTATTCTAATGGGCAGTTCATGTTTCATCTAAGCCTAGTAGGATAAAAATTTAATTTTTGAAATAAAGGTTTTTCTGGTTGAAATGTCATCTTTTAAACCTTTAGCTTCTTTACCTCCTTGTCTATTACCAAATCATTACAGTTCTGCCTCCAAAATATATCTTGAATCCACCCATTTTTTTCTATCTTCATTGCCACTGCTCTTAGTCTGTTCTAATATATAATTATTTTTCACGTGTGCTACTGCAACAGCCTTTTGGCCTTCTAAATGATCTTCCTGTTTTCACTCTTGTTCTGAGCAATCTGTTTTTCACATGGCAGCCCAAGTGATTTAAAGTATTTATTTATAAATTGAATCATGATACTTCTTTACCAAACACCTTGTAATTGATTCTAGCTGCATTGAGGAGTCCCTGGATGGTGCATTATTTAAGTGCTCAGGTGCTAATTGAAAGGTGAGTGGTTGGAACCCACCAGCTGCTCCATGGGAGAAAGATATGGCAGTCTGCTACTGTAATGATTACAGTCTTGGAGATGATATGAGCTAGTTCTGCTCTGTCCTGTAGGGTTGCTATGAGTCAAAATCAACTGGAAAACAAGGGGTTTGGTTTTCTGAGGGTTTTTTTTTTTGGGTGGTGCAAACAATTCCTTTGATTGCTAACGAAAGGTTAGAGGTTTGAGTCTACTGAGAGGTACTTCAGAAAAAAGGCCTGGAGATCTACTTTTAAAAAAATAAGCCATTGAAAAGCCTATGGAGCACAGTTCTACTCTGATACATGTGGGGTTGCCATGAGTGTGAATCAACTAGATGACAACTAGTTAATTGCATCTAGGATAATATTCTCGATTTCTAACACAACCATCAGGACACTGAATAATTTGCCACCTCTCATCCATCTAGAAGTTCTGGTGGCATAGTGGGGAAAACATTTGGGTGCTAACCAGAAGGTCAGTGGTTCAAACCCACCAGCTGCTCTGTGGGAGGAAGATGAGGCAATCTACTTCTGTAAAGGTTGCAAAAAAGGCATAAAGGCAGCATCTTCTGACCTCCTCCAACTTCAGGAGGGAGAAACAGAATCACCATCAGCAGCCCAAGGCTTGTTCCTGTGAGGCCAGACATGCCACCACCCTCTAGCCTTTTTTACCAAGTCTGACGCCAACCATCCGTCCCATGACACTCACTTTTTCTCTGCTGGGTTTGATAATTTGTTGCAATGCCGCACAGAAGTCACAGGCAATACTCAGGATTATGGAGTTTATTAGGTTAGTAACAGGCTACGACTCAGAATCAGGAACGCTCTCTTACTATCTTTGATCAGGATGGTCTCCCCTCTGCTATGCCCTCAGGCATTCCTCTCTGGCCCTTGGCCTCTCAGCCTGGCCTCTGGCCTACTTGGGCAAGTGTTACAAAGCTCTTTTAACTCTGCCGATAGGTTTACCTAGGTGTACCCCACTCTACCAGCAAGTCTTCTGCCCAGAGGCACTCAGCTTTCTCGCTCCATTAGCCTAAAAGTCCTCTGCTCTGATCTTGTCCCTCTTGGTTCCTCAGTTGGGTTGTCTCCACCGTCTTTCTGTGAAGGAGGTACAGCTCAGGGATCTTGGTCCAAGGACATGCTCCGCTTTAACTCCAGTTTTTCTCTCTTGATGGTGAGATCCCCCTCTCTGCCTCTTCTTGTTGTTGTTGTATGCCGTCGAGTCGGCCCCGACTCATAGCGACCCCTCCTTGGGTTTCTGAGGCAGTATCACTACGGAAGTAGGATTGCCCAACCTCTCTGCCTCTAGAGGGGCTCATATTAAGCCCAGCAGCATAGCAAAACTAACCAGCCTCCACGTTGTTGTTGTTAAGTGCTGCTGAGTTGTTTCCGACTCAAAGCAATCCTGTGTACAACAGAATAAAACACTGTCTGGACCTGTGCCAGACTCACAATCCTTGCTATACCTGAGCCCATTGTTGGAGCCACTGTATCAATCCATCTTGTTGAGGGCCTTCCCTTCTTTCGTTCACCCTCCACTTTACCGAGCATGATATCCTTCTCCAGGGAAGGTATCCTCCTTCTGACCAAAGTACATGAGATGAAGTCTGGTCATTCTCGCAGCCCAGGAGCGTCCTGGCTGTACTTCTTCCAAGACAGATTTGTTAGTTCTTCTGGAAGTCCATGGTACTTTCAGTATCCTTGTCCAGCACCACAACTCAAAAGCATCAACTCTTGTTTGGTCTTCCTTATTCATTGTCGCGCTTTCACAAGCATATGAGGCAGTTGAAAACACCATGGCTTGGGTTAGGCGCACCTTAGTCTTCAAGAGCCATCTTTGCTCTTCAGCACTGTAAAGAGGTCTTTTGCAGCAGATTTGCCCAGTGCGATACGTTGCCTGATTTCTTGACTGCTGCTTCTATGGATGTTGATTGTAGAACCAAATAATACGAAATTTTTGACAACTTCAATCTTTTCTCCATTTACCAGTGCTGCTTATCCATCCAGTTGTGAGGATTTTCGTTTTATTTACGTTGAGGTGTAATCCATACTGCAGACTGTACTCTTTCATCTTCCTCAGAAAGTGCTTCAAGTCATCTTCACTTTGAGCAACCCAAGTTGTATTGTCTGCATATCACAGATTGTTAGTGAATCTTCCTCTAATCCTGATGCCACCTTCTTCTTTATGTAGTCCAGCTTCTCAGATTATTTACTCAGCATACAGATTGAATAAGTGTGGTGAAAAGATACCACCCTGATAGACACCTTTCTTGATTTGAAACCATGCAGTATCCCCTTGTTCTGTTTGAATGACAGCCTCCTGGTCTTTGTACAGGTTCCTGATGAGCACAAGTAAGTGCCATTCTTCAATGTTATCTGTAATGTGTTACGATCCCTACAATCGAATGCTTTGCATAGTCAGTAAAACACAAGTAAAGATCTTTTTGGTTTTTACTTTGAGCCATGATCCATTTGACATCAGCAATGATATCCCTTGTCCCACATCCTCTTCTGAACCCATCTTGCTTTTCTGGAAGTTCCCTGTCAATATATTGCTGCAGTGTTTTTTTTTTTTTTCTTCTTCTTCTCTCTCTCTCTTTTTTTTTAAATTGTGATTTGAGTGAAAGTTTACAAAGCACATTCACTTTACATATAGCAATTCACATACACTTTGTCTCATGACATTGACTGCAATATACCACAGTGCAACAGCTCCCCTCCCACTTCCTCCTTATAGTTACCCCTTCCCTGTGTCCTTCTGTCCATGTACTCCTGCCCCCTGAGCTGTCTCCCCGTGGATACATAACCCTTCTATTTATTCTCCCATGATTGTTCTCTGCAAGGAATATCTACCTAGTATAAATGTTCATCTCATACGCCTGTCTTGTGTTTGGCTGAAAGCCACAGGAGTAGGTTCAATTCCAGACCTGAAGGGCAGCTGGGGGCCATAGTTTCAGTGGTTCCATTAGGGTCTATCAGACCAGCAAACCTGGTCCCCTTTTTTTTTTTTTTTTTTATGATTTTGAGTTTTGTTCCACATTGTTCTCCCTCTCTATCCAGGATCTCCTACATAGATCTCCCCCCGAGTGGTTGACATTGGTAGTTGGGCACCATCTGGTTCTGGTCTCATGGTCATATAGGCTGAGGATTGCATGGTGTACTAGTCACTTGGACTAATTGTTTCCATGAATCTTTGGTTTTCTTCATTCTTTTTTTGCTCTGGACGAGGAGACACTCATTGTTGCATCTATATGGCCGCTTGCAAGTTTTTAAGATCCCAGTTTCTACTCGCCAAAGTAGAATGTGGAGCAACGCTTAAGTATAGTATGTTATGCCAATTGAACTTGATGTCCCCTGTGACTATGGTTCCGAGCCCACAGGTCCAAGTACTCACTCCCTCTGGGCTGTGGCCAAGAAGTGATTACAACCTTGTCCTTTGTCAGCTCTACTATATACCTGGGAATTCTTACAGAACATACCAATATACTTGAAGAAGCATTGTCCGCCAACCCTATAATGGTCTTGGGCATACTCCCCCCTGCATAGACATACTTAGTAATTCAGCCTGTACACTCATCTATCCACCCATATATCCATGTTTGCCTTCACTGACAACATAGTACTGTGTGTGCAAAAGGGTTCATCTTTGTTGTCTGTACCTCCCATGCACCTCTCTCTATCTTCCTTTTCCTCAATACCACCATGTTGATCACTCACATTTGGTACGTTGCCCTTCTCTTCACCCAAGTCAGTACTTGTCTCTACCTATCTAACAGTGTTCCCTCCCCTCCCCCCCCATCCCTGGTAACCAACAAAGAAAATTTCCTGCCGTACGTAAACCTTTTCTTGACTTTTTACAATAACAGACTAATACCAACAGTGATTAACTTACTGCACTCAGCATAATGTCCTCCAAGTTCATCCACGTTTTGTGGTGTTCTGCAGATTCTACATTATTCTTTAGGGTGGTATAGTATTCATTTGTGTGTATGTACCATAGTTTGGTTATCCATTCCTCAGTTGATGGACATCTAGGTTGTTTCCATCTTTTGGCTATTGTAAATAGTGCTGCAACGAACATGG
>NW_006921663.1:3525712-3530367 GCF_000298275.1 Orycteropus afer afer
GTAGTGATACTGCCTCGGAAACCCAAGGAGGGGTCGCTATGAGTCGGGGCCGACTTGACGGCAAACAACAACAACAACAATGGCTAATGATCATGAGCATTTCTTCATATGTTTGTTGGTCACCTGAATATCCTTTTTGGTGAAGTGTCTATTCATGTCTTTGCTGCAATGGTTTTTGAATTATCTTCAGCAAGATTTTACTTGGGATCACCTTTCTTTGGGATGAGTACAAATATGGATCTCTTCCAAATCTCTTGGCATAACCAAGTGAGTGGCTCCAGAGGGGCATGGGTTTGTTGAAATACCTCAGTGGGTATTCTGTCAATTCCTGGAGCCTTGTTCTTAGCCAGTTCCTTCAGTGCCGCTTCGATTTCTTCCTTCAGTACCATTGGTTTTTGGTCATATGCCATCTCCTGAAATGGGTGAACATCAGCCAGTTCTTTTTGATACAGTGACTCTGTATATTCCTTCCATATTCTTTTGATGTTTCCTGCATCATTCAATATCTTACCTTATTTGCGTGGACGCACCCAGTATTTGGTGGAAGTTACAAAGACTATGGCTAGAAAAGTCATACCTCATAATTCACTGCACCGCATGTTTAATACCTTGGAAACCCAATGGGGTCATTATGAGTCTGAATTGACTTGATGGTAGTGGTTTGGTCTCCTCCATCTAAAAACAATAATAACCAAAAAATACAAATTCACTGCTGTGGAGTCTGATCTGACTTGGGTTTCTGAGGCATTATCACTGTAGAAGTAGATTGCCCAATCTTCCTTCCGAGAAGTGGCTGATGGACAATAACAGCTAACATTTAATGTTTCTTTTCTGTGTTGCCAGGAATAATTCCTAGGGCTTTACATATTAATATATTTAATGTTCTCAACAACCCTAGGCTGAATAACTTTCTCAAGGTTAGACAGCTGTTTAAGTGGTGGAGCAAGGATTTAAATTCAGACAGTAGTAGGGCTTCAGAGCCCAAGCTCTTAAGCATTGCACTGTATACTCCAATGAATTATATCATGGTCTTCCCAACCAAACACCACATGGTGAAAAGATATGGTATTGTCACCACATTGGTCTTTTTGTCCTTCCCTTGATTCAAAGTCTACCTTCACAGGGTCTTTGTATGTGCCATTTTCCCTCCAGAACAGATTACTTTCCATTTTTCAGTTTCTAATTCTTAATCATCCCTGAGATTTCAGTTTTAAGATAATTCTCTCAGAGAGAGAGAGTGAGAGAGGCCTTCCCTGATACTCTGCAATCTTAAGTAGGACTGCCCTGTTATTTTCTATCATAGTCCTCCTCTTCCATTCATTGTTTTTTCTTCCACTTTAGCACCTATAATTTATGATACAGTAAGCATCCATCTAAGGTGGTAAATGCATTCATAAAAATTCAAATCACATAAAATGTGGCATTATTGGGAACTTAGTTAAATGACCTGGGTCAGTCAGTGGAGGAGGGGACATGTGTTTGGAAAGGGGTTCCAGAGATTCAGACTAAGAGATCCTAATAAGCATAAGGTCCCAACTGTGGTTTGGTGCCACCTGGTGGTAGTTGTGTACTGTACTTGTATTATTGCTATTTCAGGATAGATGATGACATACTGAATTCATTTATTCATGAAATTTTACTTCATTTATATACTGCATTTATATTTGTGTCTATTTGTTTAGTTTTTCCACTAATTTTCTATGTAAGCTTTCACCCATTCACAGACTAGGCTTTCAATAGAGTATTTATTGAGTGAATGAATAAATGAGTGACTGAGGAGACATCATGAGCCAGAACAGTGTGCCAGTGTGTTTATATGTTATTTAGAGACTGACAAATAGTCAAGCTTTGTAGAATGGTATGGTGGAGAGATTAGACCATAAAATACACTGGGGCCAGATTGTGGTGGCCCTTGAATAAAACAGCAAGGAGCTGTGTGAAACATAAGGAGCCCTGGTGGCACAGTGGTTAACCACTTGACTCTCAACCAAAAGGTTGATACTTTCAACCCAGCAGCTAGCTGCTCCATGGGAGAAAGATGTGGTGGTCTGCTTCTGTAAAGACCAGAGACTTGGATACCCTGCTCTGTGCTATAGGGTTGTATGAGTAAGAATCAACTCAGTGGCAATGGATTTTAGAATCAATTTGATGGCAGTAGTTTATTTTTATTTTCCTTATACTTTATTTGATTTATTCTGTTGGTTTATATGATCTGGAGAAGTGGGAAAAAGGATATGCATTTTAAACATTTGTTGTTGTTGTTGTTGTTGTTATGTGCCGTCGAGTCGGCCCCGACTCATAGCGACCCCCTCCTTGGGTTTCCGAGGCAGTATTACTACGGAAGTAGGATTGCCCACCCTTCCTTCCGAGGAGTGGCTGGTGGGTTTGAACCTCCAGCCTTCTGGTTAGCAGTCAAGTGCTTTAGCCACTATGCTACCAGAGCTCCATTTAGAGCATACTAAAATGATAGAAATAGAAGGTATAGCTTCCAAAATACTAAGTTGGGTGTACATTATAGACTAAACTTGACCAGTTTAACAAAAGGCAACTGAGAAGGAAAGAAAGCAATGAAAATAGAAATGATAAATCAGCATAATAGAAATAAAGTTAAAACATATCAGAAATTATATAAGACAGTAGAAAAAAGTTTAAAACAAACTACTAGATACTATTTTAAGATGACTAGGTCTGTTATTTATAACAGATACATACCTAAAACAAAATTAAATAGAAAGAATGAAGAAATAATGTTTCCCAGGAAAATATTAACCAAAGAAAACTTTGGTTTGGCATTTAGGTTGAAAATCTTTAAGTAGACAAAGACCCTTTAAACTGCTAAAAGGAACATTCTTTTCAGAAAATATGATCATCATAAATTTATGTGCATCTAACAACATAGTCTTGAAATACCGTTTAAAAGAAAAACTGTCATAACTGTAAGGAAAAATGGATCTGTGTACAGTAATAGTGAGGCTTTAATATACTTATTTCAAAATGGAAAAATCAATAATTAATTAAAAAATTAATTAATTGAAAGATCAATAATTAATTGAAAAATCAAGGAGAAATAAAATTCAAAATGGGATCAAAAAGTTGAACAAAGGATTAACAGTTATAAGCTGCATATATATAGAACATTGTACCTAACTCAATTAAATAGAGCCTTGTACTTTTTTTTCATTTGTATATATGTCATATTTTAATCATATACCTGGACATAAAATCTCAATGATGTCCAGAAAATCAATATCACATGAAATATTTTATTTGATTATGATGCAATGCAATTAGAAACCAACAGTGAAAACATAATCAAAATAAACCTACTCCTCACTTACCAACATCTCATTATCTGGCATTTTACATTTGTAACAACAGTAAAAAAAAATCACTATCCACATACGTCACGTTAACGATGTACATCTGACAGTAACAAGCACCAAGGTGCAAGATGAGAGAAATGGTGGCTGTGATGGTTAAGATTATCGGTCAACTTAGTTGGGCCATGATTCTCAGTGGTTTGGTAGTTTTGTAATGATGTAGTCATCTTGCATTTTGTGATCTAATGTCATCATTATATATTTCCACATAATGCTCATTTTCACATTACAGCCTTGTCTTTGGAACTTAATAATGTCAGTAGATGAGTGTACTTCGTAATATTGGAAATGGATAATATAATATTGGAAACCAAAAACTCAGTTAATTAATAGATCAAAAAGAAAATGAAGATTCTAAAATATTTCCAGCTAAGTAGCAATGAAAACATTGCATAACCATACCTGGGGTGTGGCTTAACTAGAACTCACTAGGAAACTTATTAGCCTAAGAGAGACTTACTGGAAAATAAGAAATATTGAATAAAGTGAGCATATGTTCAATTCGAGATGTTAATTAAGAACCAAGAGAATAAATCCAAATAAAGTATAAGGAAAAAAAAACAAATAAAAGTAAACTACTGCCATCAAATTGATTCCAACTCTTAGTGACCCTCATTGAGTATTTAAGGTGGTAAATCTTTATAGAAGTAGATAGACCTGTCTTCCTTCTGCGGAGCAGCTGGTGGTTTTGAACCACCCATCTTCTGGTTAGCAGTCAAATGCCTTAGGCACTGTGCCACCAGAGCTCCTTAAAATATAAGAAAGTAAGTAATAAATGAAAAATAAAAGTGGAATAGAAAACAAAATAGAATGTTGATAAAACTTGAAAATTGATAAAATGGTTGAACCTTTCTAATTGTCACACAGTTCAAGGAAAAATTAGCACTATGAAGAAAATATGACCAACAGAGTAGAGTTAAAAAGCTTAACAATATTATGAACAATGTATTTCCAAGGAATTTGAAAACATGATATGGACAATTTAAAAAATATACAAATTACAATTGACTTAAGAACAAATATAAAACCTAAATGAATCAATTTCTTTAATCTTAGATATGCACCCCCCTCAAGTACATACTGAAATAAAATTAATCATATACAAATAGTAGAAAACAATACAAGAAAGCAAGCTTCTCAATTTTATGAAGCTAGTATAATCTTAGAAGCTCTGGTAGCAAGCCTAAGGCACTTGACTGCTAACTAGAAGGCTGGCAGTTCAAACCCACCAGCCACTCCTCAGAAGGAAGGTTGGGCATTCCTACTTCCGTAGTG
>NW_006921663.1:3534747-3540863 GCF_000298275.1 Orycteropus afer afer
TTGCCAAAGTCATCTAATCTATGTTGATAGTAAAAATAAATAAAGAATAGCAAATTTAGTATTGATTTTTTTTTTAAATGTACCAGATTCATACTAGGAGGGCAAGGATGGCTAAATATTAGGAAATCTTTTAATTAACCACATTATTGAAAGAACCACATAATCTTATCAATGGTCCTAAAGGTATTTGCTAAAAGTCAACAGCTACAGAGGATAAAGACTCTTATTCTGGATTGGAGTCTGATAAAGGAGTGTTTTAGTTTCTTAATATTGCTATAGCTGAAATACCATAAGTGGCTGGTTTTACAAACAAATTTATTTTCTTATAGCTTAGGAGGCTAGAAGTCCTAAGTCAGGGTGCTGGCTGTAGGCAAAGGTTCTCTCTGTCTTCTGTGGGGGAAAACCCTTGTCTCAACTTTTCTAGAATTCTTGGCATTCATTGGAGATATCCACATAAAATCTTTCCTGCATTCATGCTTCCTTGCTTCTGTGCTTAATCTTCTCCTATTATATCTCAAAAGTGATCGGTTTAAGACACACCCTATACTCTTCATGGCCTCATTAACATAATAAAACCTTGTTCACAGATTGGATTACATCCACATGTGTAGGTAAGGGTTTGGTTTACAAGTCATGGTTTTGGGGGACATAATTGAATCCGTAATATAAAGAGTATATATTAAAAAAATCTATAGCTTATATCCACCATTTGTCTGTCAGTTTGTCATACTGTGGTGGTTTGTGTGTTGCTGTGAGGCTGAAAATACCATGGACTGCCAGAAGAAGGAACAAATCTGACGTGGAGGAAGTGCAGCCAGAATGCTTCTTAGAAGTGAGAATAGCCAGACTTTGTCTCACTTAGTTTGGTCATGTTTAGTCCTTGCAGAGGGATATCATGCTTGGTAAAGTAGAGGATCACCAAAAAAGGGGGAGACCTTCAGCGAGATGGGTTGACAAAGTGGCTGCACCGATGGACTTAGGTATAGCAAGAATTGTGAGGATAGCTCAGGACTGGGACACTGTTTTGCTGTGTTGTATATAGGGTCGCTATGAGTTGGAGCTGACTTAATGGTACCTAATAGTAGCAACAGCAACATAGCTTAATTAGTAATAGTAATAATTAAATAATTAAAACTACTAGGAAGAGTCATTAGATTTAGAAAATGAAACAAAAAGACCTCATTCATACTAGCAACAAAAAACTTAACATAGCAAATAACCATAATTGATGGGGAGACTTCAGGAATAAAAACATCCTTACCCAATTAGTGTTACTGGGAATCCTAGTCAATGTAGTATAACAAAAAAAAAGAAAAGCTATAAAGATTAGAAGAGAAGAAGCAAAATTATTATTTGCAGATGATTTTATTAATAAAATCTGACTATACAGGTAATTTTAATTATTAATACTATTAATAATTAAACCAAAAAAGCCCATTGTCATCAAGTGGATTCCAACTCATAGTGACCCTCTAGGAGAGACTAGAAACTGCCCCGTAGTGTTTCCAAGGCTGTACAGCTTAATGGAAGCAGACTACCTCATCTTTTTCCTGCAAAGCGGCTGGTGGATTCAAAGTGCTGACCTTTGGTTAGCACATGGAATACTTTAACCACTGCCCCACCAGAGCCTTCTTAATTAATAATAGTACTAACTATTAAAAGTACTAGAAAGATTCATCAGAATTAGAAAATGAAACAACAAAAATTGTATTATTCATTCAAACAAAATTTTTAATGTCTAGGAATAAATCTAATAATGTACAGTACCTTTATGAAGAAACTTATTTAACTTTATTGATGGACAAAAGTAAAAGAAAACTTACTCAGGGAAATGGAAAACATAAACAGGCCAAAGCTATTTAATTCCTTTAACCTTTAACCCACAAACACATGGAAAAACACATTATTCCCCAATGATCTATAAATAATAATGTTAATAATAATATTATAATGTTCATTATTCCCAAATGGTTTATAAATTGAGTACAATTCTAGTCAAAATCCCAAGAGGTAGAATAGGTTTAGTATTGATTTTTAAAAAAAAAATATGTAGAATAGTTAGAATCTGAAAAATGTTTTTAGTGTATATCAGTATAAAGAACCATTCATCTAAACAATTCTGCAAAAGAGTAAGGTGTAGGGTATTTGCCCTACTGGACATAAAGAATAATTCTAAAGTATAGAATATTTTAAGGTAAGTATTGACCCACAGAGAAATAGTTTAGTAGGACAGAATAAGGAGCCCAGAAACAGAAATATATGCAAATATTTATGTTGTTGTTAGGTGCCATGGAGTCAGTTCTGAGTCATACAACAGAAAGATATGCTGCCCAGTCTTGGGCCATCCATATGGAATCCTACAAAATGCTTTTCTAGCATTCTTTGATACAATCATACTTTTTCTCCTTTTATTCAATAAGTTGAGGGCTGAGTCAACAGTAGCTAAGTACAACAACAATAATAATATATTAATGTATTCAGATTACCAGACTCTGAATTTTCCTTGAAGTTTGAGGATACATTTTGTTCATCATTTTGTTTTGTTGTAATTTAAGGACCTTTGCATCTGTATTCATAAATGGAATTACAATTTTCTTTTCTTGTATTGTCCTTCTGGTTTTGGAATGAAGATTGTACTAGCTAGGTTCATAAAATAATCCAGGTAGCATTCGCCTATTTTTCTTTTCTATTTTCTGGAATAATTTATATAAGATAAGCATTTTAAAATTTGATAGAATTTTCTTGAAAGATACTAGATGTTTTTTGATAAAGGAAGAGCTTTTTGGGTTATATTTGAATTTCTTTGTTACTTACTATTGAATTTTTTTTTGGTAACTATTGGGAACTTTATATATTTTTGGGAATTTATGCAGTTCATCTGGATTTCATCTTGCTTACGATATAATTGTTCATAATACTAACTTATTATTTTTTTTATATTGAATGTATTATTAGATAGAAAACATCTAATGTGGTTATTTCTTCCCTTTTGTTTTTTCGTTATATGTACCTTTTTTTCTTCATGGCTCTTACTGAGGTCTATTTATTTTATTAATCTTTTTAAAATAATCTTTTGGCTTTGTTAATGTCTATTTTTAAAAAATTATTGTTCTCTATTTCATTTTTTCTGCCCTTTATTATTTCCTAACGTCTTGTTTCTTTGGGTTTGCTCTGTTGCTTTTGTGTGTATGCACAAAATTGAATATTTTTAAACCTTTCCTTTCCTAAATTCCAAGTACTCTTTTAGCTGGGTCACACATAGTTTGACATGTATTTTTATTGCCATTCAATCCTAAATATTTCTTTCATGACTTCATTTTTATAACAAAGGTTATTTAATATATACTATAGAGGGAGCTCTGGTAGCATAGTGGCTAAGGCACTTGACTGCTAACCAGAAGGCTGGCGGTTCAAACCCACCAGCCACTCCTCGGAAGGAAGGTTGGGCAATCCTACTTCCGTAGTGATACTGCCTCGGAAACCCCAGGAGGGGTCGCTATGAGTTGGGGCCGACTCGACGGCATACAACAACAACAACATAGAGGAAAACATGTATTGTCTATATCAACCCTTAAAATTTTTGTTGGAAAAAAGCTACCATAGGTCAGCCAAATTAAGAGTCAAGCAGCAAGTAGGCATTATATATATATATATGAATATGTATCTGAGCTAAAATATATTAACAGCTTCTACAGATCAATAAGACAAAAAGTGCGATAGAAAAATGATAAAGGATATTAATAAGCAATTCATAGAAGGAGAAATCTGAATAGCTAATAAGTATGTTAAAAATGTTTGTCTTCATTACTTTTCTTTATCCTTAATACCAAGTACATGCAAATTCAACAATGAAAAATTTGTCACTCAACAAATGAAAAAAATTTTTTAAATTTGTATCTTGTATTAAAAGTAATATCAGGAAAATGGGAACTGACACGATGTTAAATTTGTATAGCCACTTGGGAGAGTAACATATAAAACTAAAAGTACACTTATTCTGTGATCTAGAAAGTCAATCTTTAGGTAGATACTGTGAAGAGACTTAGTAGATATGCTTAAGAAAAATGGATCAGGTTTTTCTTCAGCATTGTTGGAAAATGGAAACAACCTCATTTGCCTACCAGCAGATAATTTGATAAATAAAATGGGATAAATTTACTCACTGGCATACTTTGTTGCATTTAAAAAGTAAACTGGGCAGAGGGTGATGTTATTGATAGACTAATAAGACTGGAGGTGCTGGCTTTCGAATCAGTAAAAATATTAACAACCCTGCGGGTAAACGGATAATAGCATTCAGGAGGCAGTGAAGAATGAAAACAGAAGGGAGCTAAGGATCACACTTTGGGGAGTACAGTCACATTTAGGGGTTGTGTAGGAGCAGGTTGAGGAGTCCCTGGGTGGTGCAAAAGGTTGACAAGCTAGGCTGCTAATTGAGAGGTTGGAGAGTTTAGTCCACTCCAACTGGTGTGGAAGTGGGTCAAGGCAGCTAGAAACAGGCAAAAAATGAAGCCTCATAGTTTATCATGAAAATCAAATGAAGGGAAGGACTTTAATCAGAAGTAGTTAGTAATGTCATTTGCTTGGAGAAGTAGAGTCAGATGAAAAGGAAGCCACTAGGTTTGGCAGTTAAAAGTACAACATTGACTTTTTTTTTTTGGTGATTTGGGTGAAGATTCACAGAACAAATTCACTTTCCATACACCAGTTCACATACACTTTGTCTCCTGACATTAACCACAATTTACCCCAATGCAACAGGTCCCCTCCCACTTCTTTCCGATAATTACCTCTTCTCGGTGTCCATCCAGCCATGCCTTCCTACCCCCTGAGCTGTCTTCTGGTGCATAAGCAACCCTTCTTTCTCCCATGGTTGTTCTCTCCAGGGAGTGTATCTACCTCAGGTAAATGTTCACCTCATATGCCTGTCTTTTGCTTGTCTGGAAGCTACAGGTGTGGGTTCAATTCCAGACCTGAAAGGCAGCTAGGGGCCATGGTCTCAGTGGTTACACCAGGCTCTATTGAACCAGCAAACCTGGTCCCCCCCCCCTTTTTTTTTTTGCTCCAACTGATTTTGAGTTTTGTCCACATTGTTCTCCCTCTCTATCCAGGATCTCCTACATAGATCCCCTTCCAAGTGGTTGACATTGGTAGCCGGGCACCATCTAGTTCTTCTGGTCTCATAGTCGTATAGGCTGCAGATTGGATGGTATACCAGTAGTTAGGACTGATTGTATCCGTGAATATTTGGTTTTCTTCATTCTTCTTTGCTCTGGATAAGGAGAGACCCACTGTTGCATCTGGATGGCAGCTTGCAAGCTTTTAAGATCCCAGTCGCTACTCGCCAAAGTAGGAGGTTGAACAGTGTTTTGTGTGGTATGTTATGCCAATTGAAGTTGATGTCCCCTGCAACATTGATTTTTTTAAGGAACTTTTCAATGAATGAGCTGTAGGAGCTATGTTATAAGAGGTTAAGAAATAAGTTAATTTGAATATTCCCCCTTTAAGAAAATAATCCATTTGGAATCAAAATGAGATTTGACTTAATAATTGTAATATATTTTAGTTAAAAATGCCATTGTAAATTATACACATGCTAAGCCAATAATTTATTAGTCCTTGTACAGTTTCACAGGAATTTACAGAAATTTTTACCAGTGCAGTCAAGATAATAGATATTCTCTACTGTAATATAGGAGCTCTGGTAGCGTAGTGCTTAAGGCACTTGACTGCTAACCAGAAGGCTGGCGGTTCAAACCCACCAGCCACTCATCGGAAGGAAGGTTGGGCAATCCTACTTCCGTAGTGATACTGCCTCGGAAACCCAAGGAGGGGTCGCTATGAGTCGGGGCCGACTCGACAGCAAATAACAACAACAACAACAACTGTAATATAGGACCCAAGCCCTTGAAATCAATTGAATCAACAGAATTATTAATTATTTTAACTCACTTTACAGAGTGTCATGCACATATGAATGCTTAATAAATGCTATTTGAAAATAGTTGTTTTCCTATCATCCATTAAAAAAGACTAGCTGCAGTAATTAGATGACATGTGCTAAGAATTGGAAGCATGCTTTTTCTTTTTATTTCCTTATTTATTTATTTATCTAT
>NW_006921663.1:3544409-3591810 GCF_000298275.1 Orycteropus afer afer
ATTATCTTCTGTGTCTGTGTTAATTGGTTTCCCTTTTCTTTGTTGAAGAGCGTCTGTGCAGTCCTTCTGCCTAGTCCGCCATCTTGCTGGAACTCGCGGAAGCATGCTTTTTCTAGGATAAATCATAAAGTGAAGAATCAAAAAACTCAAGGAGAGTCTGGCCCAGAAATAAGTAAAATGCAAAAAAAAAAAAAAAACCCCACCAAACACGAATCTAAGCCAACTCATCATTCTCCTTCACACCTGTTTTGCTTCCCTGGAGCTACAGCATGGCTCGTGCTTTGACCATGTAGAGGATAACACCTTAGGGGATGTTCTGGGTACCTGGTGCCACTCTGACAGGAGTGTACCACAAATGGGAAGGCCTTAACAAACATGAGTTTATTCTCTTACAGTTTGGAGGCTTTAAATTTGAGTTCAAAGTGCCAGGCTGTAGGAGCTGGGTGAAGCCCCTCAACCTTGGGGTCCAGCTCTGCCTCCTGCTGCCAGCCCACTGGGGCTTTTTCTTCACTCAGACAGCTGCTGGCTGCTGAGGCTGAGAAGCCCAAGTGAAAAGGCATAGTCTGAATGTTACCAAACCACATGGCAGGCCATTAATTCAAGTTCATTGTAAGTTCCAAGGTTGGCAGAGATGGCAGGCTGCTGAAACAACACAGCTACACGCAGCGTCCAAGCGTGCCATTTGCTAGAGACCATTCCCAAAACTGCTTCTTATATACGGGAAGCAGACCACATACTCAAAGCAGCTACTCAGCTGCTTGTGGTAGATCCCACCATGGATTTTATTGCCAGTCTCATCATGGGGAATAACTATCACCAGCTGCCCAGCCACACAACCAGACCCAGCCAAGTTGACACAGAAACGTAACCACCACAGGGGATGACAAAGAAACAAGTCACTGAGTGATTGCGGGGAACAGAGCAATTCCAGCACCTGGACTACTTATCACAGGATTGTAACCTGAGAAAAAAAATAAACTTCTATTAAGCCACTTAAGAGAAATAAAAGTGTACATACCAAATCAACACTGCCACCGAGTGCATTCTGACTCAGAGACTTCATTGGGTTTCCAAGGCAGTAAATCTTTATGTAAGTGGATTGCCCTGTCTTCCTTCTGTAGAGTGGCTGGTGGATTTGAACTGCCAACCTTCTGATTAGCAGTCAGATGCTTTAGGGATTGCTGATAATGAATAGTAATGGTAATTGTCATATAGAATAGAAACTTATACAAAGTAGGTTCTGGATAATGCTTTGTTGAATTAATAGGTGAATATATAATTGTAGGCTCAAAACATCTTCATTTTAATAATATTTTATAAAATCTATTACATAAAATAGGTGCTCTGGTTGCATAGTGATTAATGCATTTGGCTACTAACTAAAAGGTAGGTGTTTCATATTCCCCAGTTGCTCTGTGAGAGAACTATGAAGCAGTCTACTTCCGTAAACATTTACAGTTTTGGACTGTATGGGGCAGTTGTGCTGTGTCCTAAAGGATTACTATGAGTTGGAATCATCTTGCTGGCAGTTGGTATTAAGTAAAACGAATCTGTGTTATAAAAAACTTCACATATAGATTTAAAGAGTCATGTTGTTGTTGTTATGTGCCATCGAGTCAGACCCGACTCATAGCGACCCCTCCTTGGGTTTCCAAGGCAGTATCACTATGGCAGTAGTTTTTTCCATCTTCCTTCCAAGGAGTGGCTGGTGGGTTTGAACCCCAGCCTTCTGGTTTGCAGTCAAGTGCCTTAGGCACTATGCTACCAGAGCTCCTTAAAGAGTCATAGAAAGCATGAAATAATTCCTGTTTTCTCTTTTTAAATCTGTTATCTAGTGTTGATAAGCCAAGTTTTACTTAAAAAACCAACCCCATTTAAGAACCTTGTAAGACAGAGTAGAAATTTCCCATAGGGTTTCCTTATGTTTCCCTTGAGCTAGAGCATGGCCCATGCTTTGACCATGTAGAGGATAACAGCTTATGGGATGTCGGACTCTGGAGGTCAGGCTGATGAGTTCAAACTGCCAACCTTTTGGTTAGCAATCAAGTGCTTAACCACTGTTGTCACCAGGGCTCCTAAATGGTTCTAAATCACCTGATTCCAGCTTTCCCTCACAGACATATTTTTTAGATTAGTTTTTTTCACCCATTTATTTCCCCAGACATGCCCAACACACCACACTCCAGCTTTGAATTTCATTTTGTTCTCTTGTATCAGAAAACTTAAAACTGGCCACCTCCTACTGCTATCTCATCACTGCTTGAAATATTTTTTTTTCCATTTCTTAATTTTTCACAAAAATGCTTGCTTTAGCATTTAAAAATCAAACATGGATTTATAATACATAAATGTAATAAAAGTAAAATAGATTTAACTTTTCATCCATTTTATAACTTCTGAGTTCTCTAGAAGGAGACTATTTCATAGAATTTTTTACTTGGAAGTCATAATTATTTAACTTATTGGCCCTCAGTTTCCCGATGTATAACATTAAAGGATTGGACTAAATCAGTGATTCTCAAATAATTCCCTTATTGGTTTTGTGATAGTTAAGGTTGTGTGTCAACTTGTCTGGGCCCTGATTTTGAGTGGCTTGGCAGCTGAATGTAGTTACTACCTGTGATGAGATTGGATGTGGTGTAATCACTTTCATGGTGGAATCTGCTGTGAGCAGTTAATTAGTTGAAGGGGAGTTGCCTTTTGGGTGTGGCCTGCTTACAGTATATATGGAAAGGAGCCTACATTTGGTTCATGAGTCATCATCCAGTTTCTGGACTTGAGCCAGTGGCCTGCCATGTTGCCTGCCAATTTTGGGATTGTTATTTTCATAGCTGCTAAACCAGTAATCTACCATTTTACCTGCTGGTCTTATATTGGTTGTCAGCCGCAGCAACCAGCAGCTGTATGAGTCAGGAGACGCCTCCAACTTGCTCCAGTGGGCCTGGAAGGCAGAGCTGAGCGCAAGGTTGAGGTGCTTCACCCAGCCCCTAGAGCCTACACTCTGAACTCAGACTTCTAGCTTCGTCTTTCCATAGAGCTGGCACTCTGAATTCAGACTTCTGGTCTCCTGGACTGTAAGAGAATAAATTTCCATTTATGAAGTCATCTACTTGTGGTATTTCTGTTATAGAAGCACTAGAGAACTGAGACAGTGGTCAAAGAGCTGTTGTTACTGAAACAGAATATTGATACTCTCCTCCCCAATTACAGAGAGATACCATTTATGGGTGCAATGCCCCTTCCTTTTATTCCTACCCATAATTTTTTTAAAATGACATGGTTGTTGCCTTTTGCTTGTACTAGAATCTAGCATAATATAGTATCTTATAGTCATATATTTTGTTTTTAAAGTGTAATATATCTTATTCATGGTAGTTAGGGGAAAAAAGATCATGCTGTTCAAGGCTAATCAGGCCAGTCTAAGAATGAAAACATTTAAAATCTGTATTGTATTTACATATTTCTCAAAAACTTTTTCATCTTGGTTTACTACAGGATCATAAAATCATTTAAATAGCACAACTGGACATTTTGTAGCATACAAATTAAATTCTATCAGCAGACCAAAGATACCTGTTTTGAGTTATATTAGACTTTAATTTTAATGATTATATTACAAAGACTTGTTTCAAAATACAGAGATTGGAGGATGAAAGAGCTAATGTCCAGACTATAAAAAAAAAATCTAAATTCACTGCCATTGAGTTGATTCCAACTCATAGCAACCTCTTTGGGTTTCTGAGGCAGTAATCTTTACAGAAGTAGATTGCTCAGTGTTCCTTCTGTGGAGCGACTGGTGGGTTTGAACCACTAACCTTCTGGTTAGCAGTCAAATGCCTTAGGCACTATGCCACCATAGCTCCTTGTCCAGACTATAAAGGCTTAATAAATGAAAAGAACTGCTCAGGACTCTATAGCTGAACGTTAGAGGGCATTTATAAACTTTTACCTTTTTTTCTCCAAGCTGTGAAATATGACAGGTTGGGAGTTTAAATTATCTTTTCTCCTGAGCAAATGTTTAATTACTCAACTACTGACTGAAAGGTTGGTGGTTCAAACCTACCCAAGAGTACCCTGAAGAAAGGCCTGGCCATCTGCTTCTGAAATGTCACAGCCTTGAAAACCCTGTTGAGCAGTTCTTTTCTGTACACATGGGGTTGCCATGAGTTGTAATCAACTTGGTGGCAACTTTTTGTTGTTTTTGTTGTTGTTGTTGTTCTCCTATATTATCTACTAGGAGCTCTGGTAGCATAGTGCCTAAGGCACTTGACTGCTAACCAGTAGGCTGGCATTTCAAACCCACCAGCCACAGAAACCCAAGGAGGGGTCTCTATGAGTCCAACTGCATGGCACATAACAACAACAACATATTATCTACTAATGGATAGTTTTAGCAGTTTAAAAGAACAAGCATTATGTCACAGTGTTGTGGTTATGGATCAGGGATAGTAGGATAGTTCAGGCTCAGGGTCTTTCATGAGGTTGCAATCTATTAGGGCTGCAGACATCTGAAGGCTTTGCTAGCACAGGGGAGTCTGTCTCCAAGATAGCTCAGTTACAAAGCTTTTGGCAGGATGCCAGAGTTCCTTGCCACTGGAACCCTACCACAGAACTGCTTGAGTATACTCATAATATGGCAGTTAACTTCAAGAGTAAGTGACTGTGACCTAAGAGAAATAGAGTAAGCAAATTGCCATGGTGCCTTTTAAGTCCAGCCCACACTGAAAGGGTAAGGAATTATGCTCTACCTCTTTAAGGGAAGAATATAAAAGAATTTATGGACAAGAACATGGTAGGTACTAAATGCTTTAACAAATAAACAGGCATTGTTACTTTGGTACTTGGAAGTGTTTGAGAGTCAGAGTGCTCTGGTTCATATCCCACCTTGCCCATCATTAACTACCTGATCTTGGGCAGGGAATTTTAGATCCCTCATCTGTAAAATGAGTGTGATATTAATAGCTGTTTCATAAGGAAAATAGGAAGGAATAAGTGGGGTGGGGGTGGGAGGAGAGGCAAAGCAGTGAGCATAATGACTTTTAATTTGATTAAGCATTCTGTAAGAGCTTTTATTTACTTTGTTTCCCCTTTGCTGGGAATTTTGATACAAAGGATATTTTTTCTAAAATGTTAGTAGCAGAGTATGACTTTGCTTTAAAGTGTCTACCATACTAGCCTAAATGTTCCTACTGTAGTTTTTGAAATTATGGTTATAAATACCTCCTCAATGTTGAAGACTTGAAAATGCAGGTAAGTACGTATGGAAGGTGCTGTTATTGGCATAGTGACCCTATGTACAGCAGACCGAAACACTGCCTGGTCCTGAACTATTCTTACAATCTTTGCTATACTTTTGCCCATCATTGCAGCCACTGTGTCAGTTCATTTTGTTGAGGGTATAGACATATCACCATTTGCCTTCAAGTTGACTCCAACTCCTGGCAATCCCTTATGTCAGAGTAGAACTGTGCTCCACAGAGTTTTCAATTTCCACAGAGTTTTCAATGGCTGATTTTTTTGGAAGTATACCACCAGGCCTGTCTTCCAAGGTGCCTATGGGTGGACTCAAACCTCCAACCTTTTGGTTAGCAACTGAACATTTACACCACCCACGGGTGGGTGGATGGAGATATATATGTGAATATATAGATATATGTGTATATACACACACATACACCCCTCACTTATTGACTGTCTTGTTATTTGACATTCACACTTAGGACAATAGTAAAAAAATCCATCCAAACTTTTTTTGCATTAATGACATACATGTGGCAGTAATGAATGCTAAGGTGCAGGATGAGAATAATGGTAGCTGTGATGGTTAAGGTTATGTGTCAAGTTGGCACGGCCACAATCCTCAGTGGTTTGGGAGTTATATAATGTTTTTTGGCAGTATGTAATGATGTAACCTGGCAGTTATGTAATGGTATAGTCATCTTCTATTTTGTGATCTGATGTAGTCATCCTCCATTTTTGCATAATGCCAATTTTTGTATAACAACCTGGTTTTTGGAACCTAACCATGTCAATAAGTGAAAAGTAGGTGTGTGTATATATATACAACACATTTCACATTCACATTGAGTGTGGAAAATATATATTTAAATTTTGCCATGTTTACATTGTGTTTTCTTATGTTAAAAATTCATGAAACACATTATGAACAAATAGAACCATCCATTGAATGTTTTGATTATTTTCTCAGACTAGGTCTCAGAAATGAAATTTCTAGGTCAGAAATAGGAACTTTTAGATATGTGGTATATAATGCCAGATTATGATCCTAGAAGTTTATACCAATGTATATTTCCAGCAGCAGCCTACCCGTTTTTTGATATTCCCAGTGTAGTATTAATGTTCTCTGGAAAGCACTGGTGGCTTCTGAAAGCCTGGTTACTTACAGTAACAAGCAGAATTACATTTCCAGTTGCAAGGCCCAATTGCATTAAAAGCCCATGGAATTGTGTTTTAGAAGAACTTCAAATATATAGAAGTATTTCCAGTCTATCTGCATTAATTTCTGCTATATTATATATAAAATACTATACAAAATACACATTATATATATATATATATATATATATATGTATGTGTGTGTACATATGTATTATATATATAATACATATATACACACTATTATGTGCTTAATAATTTAAGTATTATGCAGGGATTGATACAGCTTCTATTCTCTTGGAGCTTAAAATACAGGGTTGTCATGGATACTTATAATTAGTATGTACAGAGAATAAAGGACACGCGCATACGTACACGCACTACTGGTACTTAAGATATATCTCAAGAAACAATAAGGTAAAAGTTCTTTCCCACATTGAGAAAAGTACTCATTCTTCTTGAACCTAGTTGATCTGTCACCTCCAGAAAAAAAGTAAACTTTTAGCTTAAAATACTTTTTCCTTTCTAAACAGAGTACGTGAAAAACTAATGAGTGATAGGAATGGGAATTGAGATTTGTTACCCATTTCAGTGATCTACCTAAAGCCAGAAATTGCCCCTTGGTGTTCCTTACCATCCCTCACATGGATACTGTCTAAGGTAATGACTATCAGGAAATAACGCTTTTATTTGGTTTAAGGGAAACTACTTTGGAAAAAGCATGTAGGTTCTTTTTTGGGGGGGGGGGAAGAAAAGGGGTTAGTGGTAGGCTAGGGGACTAGAAAATGGAGGAAATAAGGAAGGTCATGGGTTGTATAAACCCATTCTAATTCAATATGGACTTTGCAAATTTTAATAAAATGCTATTTTTATATTGCCACTGGGGGAAATTTTCTTTGTCTAGATTATGAACACAGTTTGTTAATTCAGATCATAAAAATTGTCACTTTATTTTAAATTTGTAATTGCCAAATCTTTGTGTTTATTCAGCTAATACTTATCAAGCAGTTATTCTGTAGGAGGCACAGTTTTGTGCAAATTTTGTGTAGAAATAGCTTTTGGGCAACATTTTGTTTCATACTTTTTTTTTTTAATAGTGTAGTATTCTGAAACCAAGAAGAATTTTCTTGTTTAATGAAGCCTCATCTGCATCATCCTATTGGTTTGATTTCCTGTATTTCTATAAATTTCAAACCACTAAATAGCAATTTATCTCCCTCTTCTATTGTACTTTAATATGTGCTTTATTTGTAAACAGATTAGTTTCTATCAAAAAGGTTTTTCTTGAAGTAGATGACGATATAAAATGAGTGTGTTCACTTGTTTTCAAATATACCTAATAGAAATGTAAGGTACGTGAATTTCACGACTAGCTATTTAGCCAAGTCTAATTTTCCACAGGTTGGCGTGTTCTGTTGTTTACTAAGTACCTGTTTTGTGCGTTCTTTTGATACTTTTGTAAAGGCAAAAGGATAAAGTCGGTTTCTGAATGTAGTTGGACGCTCCTTTCCAAGTAGAGCTTTTAGAATTTTTTCTAGGTACGACTTTTTGTTGTAGTTCCTGTTTTAAAGTACTGCTCTTTAAAATAAACTGGTTACACGTAGCATAAGCTTTGAAAAGGCCAAACTAAGTTAAATAGCCACCTTTATTTACAGCTGCGGGGCTAGCTATTAAGATCTCTTCCTGGAAGAAAATTTGACTGTGGCTTTTTTCCAGAGGAGGGACAATTGCAGACTTTTCTTGCGCAGAGCGTGAAATGTGCCTTTTCTTGCCAAGGAGCAGCATTTTAACTGCGACTCAGGAGTGATTCCGCAGCCTCAGGTGTTTCTTTCTGACCGCGGTCTGTGTGCGCTCATCTGAGCGGGCGTCCAGGACTTCCTGTCTGGGCGCGGGGCGGAAGGATCGCGTTGCCAGTCGTGGCCGCTGCCGCCGCCGCCGCCGCCGCCCCTGCCGTTAGGTGGTGGGGTTTCTCAGCCCGGCGGCGGGAGGCGGGCCGGCCTCGGCTTCCTGTCGGAGGACGCGCAAGGATCCGGGCGTCTGAGTGTGTGCGAGTGCGTGAGTGTGTCTGGAGGACGGCGTGTGTCTCCGGGCGCGGGTTCCGCCTCCCCCTGCCGCCGCTGCTCTTGGTGTAAGTCAATGTGAAGCAGCAGCTCCAGCCCCGGGATAAACATGGCGACGTCTCTGCATGAGGGACCCACGAACCAGCTGGATCTGCTCATCCGGGCCGGTAAGAATCGGGGAACTTTTCTCCTGTGCATCGGTGCAGCAGGAAAGGGGGTGCACAGAAAGAGGGGTGACTCTTCTTTAGCGATCAGTGCAAGGAGGTACAGTGTCTACCTCACAGTCACTGAAGCGACCAGGGAAAAGGGGGGTAGTGAATGAAGTAATGGAGGCGACGAATCAGGAAGTGATCACCTTGGAGAGTAACCTGCCTCGAATCCGGCGCTGTCGCTTCTGGGTGGGTTTGCCGAGCAGCAGTGGCAGCTGCTGAGCAGAGCGTTGGCAGTGGGTGCTGGAGAACTGAGCCATAGATAAGTTGGGGACTCGGGGACGGATGAGTTGTGCGCTTCACCCCAGTTGCTGAGAAACCAGGAAGTGAGTGAGGCTGTTGTCTTTCGGCTGCGCCTGCCACGCTGTCTGGCCGGAGAGGCCGCTACTGCCCGCGGTCGGGGGCGGCGGGCTTCTCTCGTCAGTATTCTCCACCCCCGCCCCGTTACTCTTTTGGCTTCTTCCACAAATCCATGATTTTCGTATAAACGAGGCAACCCTCGACGAGGTCAGATAGACCAATACCCGCCAAAAAAAAAAAAAACAAAACTCTGACCCTGGTCACATCCCCACTTTATTGGCAGCCTCAGGAGTAACGGTTTTGGAAAGGGTCACTTTAATAATGTTGAGTGATCGGGGATGGTGTTTGTTTCAGGGACCTGACTCTTCTCATTTAATGGGTAGTTGTGAAGAAACTAGGCTTATGCCCCTTTCCTCCTGGGTGGTGGGTTTTTTTTTTCCCTCCCTTTCGGGGGGAAAAAGGAGGACACAGTATCTTTTGCACCCCTGATCTGGAGCATTGGAGCGTCAGGGAACGTTTATTTTTGTAAACAGTGGGTGAATGTGAGGGAGTAGGGCGGGCGGGAAGGAGTCTTGGCCCTAGGGAAGTCTCAGCACGGAATTGCCCCCTTTTCCCCTCCCCCCCAAACCTCCCACCATAGCGGAAGCGCAGCGGAGAGGACAGAACCGACGGGATTGACAGGCCTTTGCTTCCAATCTGCTCTCTGAGCTGTTCCAAATAAGAACGTTGATTTTTGGGGGCGGGACTAAGGACCAGGGCTGGGCCAATGAAGATTGGGCGGGAGTGAAGCTGACAATGTACGCATGGAATTGGAGGGAAGAGGAGTGTAAACACGGAAGTGGCCGCAGGGGTGGGGGATGTGCAGCGCCACTGCTGCAGCGGAAGGGCATGGACTTATGTTACATAGAAAAAGCAGCTTTACTTAATAGCAGCTTGCTAATCGAGGGCCCTGAATTGATGAAGCAGTGCTTAAATGATGTTTACTTTAATAATAAACACACGTTCCTTTCCCCGAGTCCTATTTCATATCGCTATTGATGGGAAGTGTTCAGCGAACACTAATGTAAAAGGTTTTACTGTTTTCATCCATTGATTTTTGGCAGGGGGCTTGTAATTGGTAGTTTGGCGAAACTGATTCAGTTGGGTTGGGAGAAATCACGAAGATACGCGTGTCTTTAAATTTAGCACAACTTAAGTTTAGTCTGGAATGATATAACCGTATGTATTGTACAAGTGATCAGCCTTTTATTTTACGAATTTTAATACTACACACTTAAAATATCTCAAAGAAAAATCACTGAGTCAGTGATTTAAACCCATTTGTTGGACAATTATTTTCTGCTTAGAGCGAGAACTTGAGTTTTAGTAAGAGGCAGAGCACATTAAGAATTTGTTTTCTTGTGTATGTCCAGTCTATTGCTATATCAAGGGGTACCATTTTTTACTTTGTATTATTGGTACTAATGATACTTTGAATATTTGAGGCAATGATATTTTGGTGAGTATAAAACATGTACATTTCAAGGGATATAGTTTCACTGGTTGTGAACATATCTAGAGAACGTGTAGTCACAGTTTTGCAAAATGCTGTTAAAAAGTTGTTGTTGTTGTTATGTGCCGTCGAGTCGGCCCCGACTCATAGCGACCCCTTCTTGGGTTTCCGAGGCAGTATCACTACGGAAGTAGGATTGCCCAACCTTCCTTCCGAGGAGTGGCTGGTGGATTTGAACCGCCAGCCGTCTGGTTAGCAGGCAAGTGTCTTAGCCACTATGCTACCAGAGCTCCCTGTTAAAAAGTAGGAAAGCTTAATTTTGCCAATAGAAGGTATTTCACAAGTTTTTGGAATTATCAGTGAAGCTGATTGTAACCTGGAGTGGCTAGAGACAGTTTGCAGTGTGAAAGTACAAATGTTTTATTTCCCTTTGAAAAGGGTTAGAAAAGGTTAATGGGTTTACTAGCCCTATTCCATTTCTTTAGTATATGCAAATTTTACAAATAAAGTTTCCTTTTACAATCATATTTTTTGGGGAAGAATATGTTGTACATCTGAATGTTTTTAAATCATTTCCTCAATCATGTTCATGTAATCTGAAGCTTCTTTACAAGCCCTATTTTAGAAAGAAACTTGAGACAGGTTTGCTGATTTACCCAAGGTTAATTCAATGAGTCAAAAGTTAGGGAAAAAAGGTGGCCTAGAAAATCAAGAATCATGTTTGTAATTTTTGTTCCTGCTAATTTCCAGCAATGTTGGGAGAGTAATGTTTGGGGTAGAATTTTTATTTGTAAAATGGACAGAATGATACCTTTTATCCCCTTGGGGGTGGAAGCAAGTGTTAGACATAATTTTTCCTCATAAAGATATCACGTCTTTATTGATGAGACAGCTCAAAGTCTGTATGATATGTAAATATTAATGTAGTTACAATGAATGCTATAATGTGCTTTAATCAAAGAAAACTTTTAAAGGAGATAAACTTTAAGTTGAATATTGCTTAGTATAAGTGTCGTTTCTAAGCAAGTGTAAAGGACTCACTATTATGATTATTGTGGGTCAGAATCGACTCGATGGCAATGAGTTTGGTTTTGGTTTGCTTTTATTGTTGTGGTGCAGTGGTTAAGGCATTCATCTGCTAACCAGAAAGAAGGTTGGTGGTTCAAATCCACCAGCTGCTCCGAAGGAGAAAGATGAGGTAGGCAGTCTTTGGTAAAGATTTACAGCCTTGAAAACTCTATGGGGCAGTTTTACACTGTCCTGTCAGCCTTGCTGAGGAGCTCTGGTAGCATAGTGCCTGAGGCACTTGACTGCTAACCAGAAGGCTGGTGGTTCAAACCCACCAGCCGCTCCTCCGAAGGAAGGCTGGGCAGTCTACTTCTGTAGTGATACTGCCTTGGAAACCCAAGGAGGGGTCGCTGTGAATCGGATCCAACTCCAGGGCAGTGAATTTGGTTTTGGTTTGGTATAGGCTTGCTATGAGTCAGAATTGAGGTGATGGCAGGGGGTTTGGGTGGTTGTTACATGTTAAGGTATCCCCCCTTTTGAGGCTTAGATAATGTGTATGCACTCATTAAGCTAACAGTTCAACAGTTATGCTGGTGCATAAGTTTGAATAAAGAATAAATAGTGCCTATTTATTGCTAAGGGAGCTCTGGTGCATGGTGCCTAAGGCACTTAACTGCTAACCAGAAGGCTGGCAGTTCAAACCCACCAGCCACTCCTCAGAAGGAAGGTTGGGCAATCTACTTCTGTACTGATACTGCCTTGGAAACCCAAGGAGGCGTCACTATGAGTCAGGTTCGACTCGGTGGCACATAACAACAACAACGTTTATTGCTAAATAAGCTTATTAAAATAACTGTCATTTTAATATACAAGAATATTTATGTGATAAAGACTTGAGATACTTCATACAACTTTCCTGGACAACACGATGTATGAGAAAGAACCTTGACTGTAAAAGTCAGGAGATGAGGATCTACATTTAGTGTCATTTAACTGTTAGTAACTTATTCTTGGGAGCTCTGGTGGCATAGTGCCAAGGCATTTGACTGCTAACCAGAGGTGGTTCAAACCCACCAGCAACTCTGCGGAAGGAAGACTGGGCAATCTACTTCTGTAGAGATACCGCCTTGGAAACCCAAGGAGGGGTCGCTGAGCTGGAAACAACCACCTCAGTGAGTTTGGTGTTTTTTGGGGTTTTTTTTTGGTAACTTAATCCTTTGGGGCTTCATTTTCTATATGAGAGCAGGGTTTAGATGATCTCTGATAAGTTTTAAATGTTCCAAAGTTATGAGTGGCTCAGAAATATTTAATGGAAAGTGAAGAGTTTCTCCTTATTCTTGGATTTTTTTACATTACATCATTTAATTTGAATATAAAGGTTTCTACATGATTGGGAGATTATTTTAGCCAGTCTTTGAAAATGTGTGTGCCAGATTGGAATTTGAGGCCATGTCTGTGTGTTGAATAAGTGTATGATACAGTCTATTTAATAATTTAGGGTAATTTCTAGTATATGTAGACTATTATATTGAGCTCTGGTAGCACAGTGTTTAAAACGATCCCCTGCAAACCGAAAAGTCTGAGTTTGAATCCACCAGCAGCTCTGCAGGAGAAAGATGTGGCAGTTGGCTTCTGTGAAGATGTACAGCTTTGGAAACCCTGTGGGGCAATTCTGCTTTGTCCTGTAGGGTCATAATTGGTTGCCCTGAGTCACCTCTGGGCAATGAATGGGTTTGGGGTTTTTTTTGGGTAGCCTGTTACTGCTGGTGTAATGGTTAAGGCATTTGACTGCTAACCAAAAGCTCAGTGGTTTGAACCCACCAGCCGCTCCATGGAAGAAAGATGAGGCCATCTGCTTTTGTAAATATTTACAGGCTTAGAAAGTGAATGTAGAGTCACTTTGAGTTTGGTTTGTTTATGAAGCTAACGTGAATGTCTAGCACTGTACTATTTCTTTTCTAATATTTATGTGAAAGTATTATATATATAGGGTCTGGATTTTCTGGGAGATTTTCAACTTATTCTGCTTTCTTATTTTCAAATATACTTACTTGAGAAATAGTGTCATCAGAAGTTTTGCTCTTCAGTGGAAGGGGGATGTTTAGCCTAAATATTTTCACTGACAAAACATGTCTAGTATGTCAAAGTTCATTATAAAATTTGAACCTGAACATCTCATTTCCTATTTTGGAATATCATGTCAATCTTGAAAAGATCAACTTGAAAAATCAAATTTAGCAGTATGTGGGAAAAAACAGTGTATTGAAATAAAATTGGAGGAATGGCATTAGTTTTTCTTTAAAATGGTATTTGAAAATGTGTTTAAGAAAATCTCCTTCTGGATTAATGGCAGAATTGGATTAAAATTCATGTAGAAAGTATTTTAAAGAAGGAAACTGTGAGAAGAATCAGTGAGGATCCAAAAAACCAAACCCACTGCCATCAAGTCAGTTCTGACTCATAGTGATCCTATAGGACAGGGTAGAACAGTTGCCCCCATGGTGTTTCCAAGGCTGTAAATCATTATGTGATGAAGCAGACATCTTTTTCCCATAGAGCAGCTGGTGGGTTCAACGGGCAGACCTTTTGGTTAGCAGCTGAATGCTTTAACCTCTGTATCACCAGGGCTCCTCAATAAGGATAATTCAGCATCGAAGTTTGTTTTAGAAACATTTGATTTGTGGAGAAGGGCCGTCAGGATAGTGTTCTTGAATTCCTTGTGTATCTATAGCCTAAATCTTCAAAAGGATGCAAAGAAATGCTTATGAAAAGCTTTTTACAGAATTCTTTGTGTGTAGGTAAATGAACAAAATACTATTTTACTATGGAAATGGAATGATAGAACTTTTAATCTACACATTGATATTTATGTTTAAAGGATAAAACTTAAAGTATGAGGATAGAATTTGGTTGTTCCTACATTTCATAATAAATTACAGCTGTGGTTCTCAGAATGTGATCTGGGGATTCAGGAGGGTATTTGCAGTTAACAGAGTCGTTAGGTGATGCAGATGGTTAATGCAGTACACTGCTAACTGAAAGGTTGGAGGTTTGAGTCCATTCAGAGGTCTTGGAAGAAAGGCCTGGTGATCACTTTTGAAAAATCAGCCATTAAAAACCCTATGGGTACAGCTCTACTGTAACATAGGTGGGGGTCACCATGAGTTGGAATTTACTTGACATCAACTCATTTAATGAAGTCACAACTCTTTTCATAAAAGTACTAAGACATTATTTATTGGCCTTTTCACTCTCACAAGAGGAGTTTTCTAGAGGCTACATGACATGTGATATCACTACAGACTGGATGAAAAAGCAAGTAGGAGAATCCACTGTCTATTAGATCAAACATTAGATTAGCAAACACTGTAAAATAAAGCCACTCTTTTTTTTTTTGTTTCAGAAAAGTTTTTTTTAATAAAGTGCTTATATTGAAATGTGGCTAAGAAACTGAATTTCTAATTTTTTAATATTGGTTACATGCTAAAAAGACTATTTTGGACATCCTGGATTAAATAAAAGTAATAGTTTCACCTGTTTGCTTATTTAATGTAGCTACTTAGAAAATTTAAAATCACACATGGAGCTCCTATTTTTATTGGACAGCTCTCATTTACATTTCAGTTCTCTTTCCTTTTATACTTTATTTTAAACTACTGTATTTATTTAGGGGAGCTCTGGTGGCTTAGTGCCTAAGGCATTTGACTGCTAACCAGAAGGCTGGCAGTTCAAACCCACCAGCCACTCCTTGCAAGGAGGATTGGGTAATCTACTTCCATAGAGATACCGTCTCAGAAACCCAAGAAGGGGTCGCTATGAGTTGAATCAACTGTGTGGCACTGAGTTTAGTTTTTTTTTTTAAGTATTTATTTAGATGGTGTGTCCCAGGCTTTTACATTTTGCCCCTTAATTGCTTTCATTAGGAGCTCTGGTAGCGTAGTGCCTTAGCCATTTGACTGCTAACCAGAAGGCTGGCGGTTCAAACCCACTAGCTACTCTTGGGAAGGAAATTTGGACAATTCCACTTCTGTAGTGATACTGCCTTGGAAACCCAAGGAGGGGTCGCTGTGAGTTGGGTCCTACTGGAGGGCACATAACAACAACAATTGCTTTCATTTGTGTTCTTCACTCACCTGTTACTGTTACAGCCTCAGGGCATTAGAGGGTGAGTGTAAATCAGGTGCAGTCCAGTGAAGGTTTTGTAATGGTGGTTCATGGTCTTGCTTTTGTGGCAGAATAACACTACCACATAATGAAGTGTTTTCCAGTTTTTTTTTTCCATTGCTTGCAAACTAAATTGTTACTAAATTTTATTTTTGACCTGAGAACATTGTTATGAGCTAGAGCCATTGCCAGCATTCTCTTCTGCAAAGCTGAGAGGTATGCTTCTTGTCAGACTTAATTACCAAGTTTGGTATTTTGTTAACAGCTGTTGAGTGAGTCTGGAATAGGCTATCATACAAATACCGTTTGATTAGAGAGATAGAAATGAAACAAGAATGCTTTTAGCCATAGTAAATGAAAGCATAAACAAATTTTCTTTTTGGCACTATGATTGAAATTGGTAGTTTTTGAAATTTATTTGATCTGTTTATTTCTTGAAGGAGGATTAACAAGCAACACCTCCTAGTTTCTGTTTTTTTTTTTTTTAATGAGTTTATTTTTTTTCCTCCCATATATTTTTTAGTAAAAGACTAGAAAGGATAGCAGTAAATCAAGCATTAAGAGATAATGAAGCTTATTTTTTAACCCTTGCTTATAGCTTGTGTAATACTTTAAATTCATGTTTATCCTCAAGAATTGTACATTTTGAATTGTATTTGAAATATCGATCGGACCAAAATAATATTGAAAAGTTTTAAAAAATTACACAAACTTGAACAGGAGAACTATTTCTTAAATTTCTGCTATCAAAGATGGCTTGTTGATTTTGTAAAGTAAAAAGAGGTAATGCTCACTCTCACAAAATGTGTATTCTTGGAAACTATTTTAAATTAATCTGAGAGTTGAGCCATCAGAGTTTTGTTTGAATGTGTTTAGCATTATTTGTTTGAAAGAAATCAGTACCTTCTTAATAAGTTGTTTACACAGTGTCTTTAAATTATTTTATACCTTTGTTTAGCTTTGAAATTCTTTATTTTCCAATTATGTTTTTAATGCACTCTGAACTGTTGGTATATGCTTTATGAGGCTAGAGATTTATTCACATGTGTGTACCTGATTCATAGCACAGGGCCTGGCACATGGTGAACGCTCAAGTCATTTGTTGACTTTAAGAGTATTAGATTTTTCTAGTTGATAATTCAGAGAATTTATGCATTTTTTATATTCTTAACCTTTTACATTTAAAGTGTGAATAAGTAAATTTTCTTACTAAGTTTATATTAATTACATTTGTTTTAATCTATAAAATATTTCTGGGATAATATGTTGAATATTAGAGGCTGGAAAAGTTGTAAATATGACCAAAAACGTTTTTTAAGCAATAATTTCCACCGAATAAGAAACTTGGTATGTGAAGCCATGGTTTTGGAAATGCACCTTACATCTACTTAAGAATTCAAGGCATAATATGTGATTATTTTGTTTATAACCTAAAACATTTGAAAGTCTGGTAAAATTCTATTGCTATATATTCAAAGCTTTGATTTTTATATGGTAGAATTTCTAGGGTATGTTTTTAATATAATTACATAAGGAATTAACTTACCCAGGATGGTTTATTAATAGCACCTAAGACAACAGCTAAATTGTCAACTTTAAAGAGAATGAGCTTCCTAGAATGAATTTTCAAAACTGAGAATTTGCTTTCAAAGGTTCTTTAGGGTATATGAGTACTATATGGGGGCACTTTGGGGAAAAAAAAAATACTGGAAGTAGTAATGTATTTATATTTGTTTCTTAAAGTTGAGCTAGAAGGACTGACTTTGAATCCTTTGCTTCAGTGAAGCTGCAGATAAGAGTAAGCAGGGTCACCTAAAGATAGATTTACTTAGAGGTTTGGCTGCCTCTCTGGAACCATGAAGCTTTGAGCAGATTTCCATAAATGGAAAGAGCAACTGGAGAGACCCAGTACCTTGGTGAGAGTGTGGATGATGTGCAACAGGTGGTAAAACAGTCACTGGATTTTTATAAATCCTTTCCAAATGACTGGTGTTTAAGACACAGCCTTTAGCATTTGAGAGTAGATGGGGTTTTTTGTTTGTTTGTTTTTTAAATTAAAAGTTTCCTAGAAACAATTTTAAATGATTCATATTTTTAGTATGTAGAACTTGTGAATGTTTCCTTTTAGCTCCTTTGGGAGACATTTTGAGACAAATCAATCCAATTAGAAACTTATTACATATTTTTGTAGTCTTCAGTATTTTGAGTTAGAATGTGAGATTAATGTATCATTAGACTAGTAAATTCTTAAGTTTGTGTTTGAGTTGCCAATTTTCCTGAAAGGTTAGTGAGTTGTCCTTAAATTGAATACATAAAAGAAATACTTGTGTCCTACTATTTGGAAATCTTATGTTACGAACCAGAGCAAACATAAACATGACTTAACATGGTCCTCTGGACCTGAAGGAGTTTGTAATTTTAATAGGCATGGTAACGCAAGAAATAGCCACCATTTTTTGAGTTTTCATCTGTATGCTAACCCACACCAAACCAAACCCACTGCCGTTAAGTCGGTTTTGACTTACAGTGAAGCCTGTGTGCTAGGTGCTACAGTAAGTGTTTTGTGGGAATCACTGCACTTTTAATTTTCACAGGTACTGTGTAGTAGTCCTGTTTTGTAACAAAAGAGATGGAAGCTTAAGCTGGATTAAGTTAAAATGTTGTTGTTGTTGTTACGTGCCATCGAGTCGGACTCGACTCATAGTGACCCCTCCTTGGGTTTCGCAATATCACTATGGAAGTAGATTGCCTCATCTTCCTTCCGAGGAGTGCCTGGTGGGTTTGAACCATCAGCCTTCTGGTTAGCAGTCAGGTGCCTTAGCCTCTACGCTACCTGAGTTTTGGACTTGAAAGTTCAAACTACTGCTGTATGCAGCGTTACTGTTTCACAAGTGACTTAATTAGCAAAGCATAAAATAAGTGCCAGAAGAGGAAATACAGAGAGGGTGGTAGAATTTGGAAAGAGGTTCATTAAAGAAAACAGCATGGAAACCCTTTATAAAAAGAGCAAGATCCAGTTGAAGTCCTGAAGAAAGAGCAATGTTATTGTGTTTCCCAAGTTTTAAGGTGCTAAAGCTAATGTTAGGGTGTTAAAAGCTAATGCATGTGGTTACCTGTCTCTAGGCAGCATTGCTACAGAGCATTCACTAACCTAGGAAGGTCTGAGAGAGTCTAAGTTTCATTAAATTAACTTAGAAACATGACATGTTTCTCACTGATTGTGCTAGAGACCCCTAGCTTTAGTGGCAGTACATCAAAATATCTAATTGATTTCATAGGATCTTTTATCTATAGCCATCCTGTACCCCCCTCCCCCATGGTTAGTTTTGATAAAAATTGATGCAAGGTTTAAATTTCAAGGATTTTTCATTGTTTTCCTTTGGATAAAATTCAGAAACTTCGCAGTAATTTCTAATCAATCTCATTGGTTGTACTATAATCAACATTCATTTTACAAAGCATTAGATACTAGCTTGTTTTGATTTTTAAATTATTTCTGTAACTTATGTTATTGCCTTATTTAGAGTTATTCACATGGATGTGAATTTGTTATTTCTTTGTCAGTAATATGTTTTCCTTTACTAATACATTTAGTAATGAGTGTGAATATACTTAAAGTACTTTTTCAATTGAGTAGAAATTATTTTTTCCCTCAGTGGAAGCATCAGTTCACAGCAGTAATGCACACTGTACAGATAAGACAATTGAAGCTGCTGAAGCCCTGCTTCATATGGAATCTCCTACCTGCTTGAGGGATTCAAGAAGTCCTGGTATGTGAACTGTGCCTTTTTATGTTAAACATGTAACGTCACTTCATATATTAAGAACAAAGTTGTTTTTTTTTCCTCAATGCAATGGGATTATTGGCATTCTCTAAAGTCTATTGTACTTGAATACCTAAAAGCACAACTTATCTTTATTTGTTAAAGTCCCCAAATCTCAATTATCTTAAATACTTAATTTTAATAATAAATGATACAGAAAATGTCATTATAGACAAATGTTTGGTAAATTACTGCTTACAATATCATGTTTATTTCCTTAACTTTGGGTAAATTATAACCCCTTGTAATCCCTAAGAGTAGGGAAAATTGGGGCACCTGCCTCCTGTGACCACTTTCAGTCATCTATTCAGTGATAAATAGGTAGTAACTCAGGAATCATCCGTGGAGAAGAGAGAAAGGTACCTTCTACCATTTTCTTTACACCTACAGCTTGTGAGTTTTTCATTTTTTCTTGATTGCTTTTTAAGCCTGCCCTTGATATCCTTAGTCATTTTGTCCTAATTTTAACTTGTACTAATATTAAATATTTGTTTGAGTTGATACCATAAGATGGATGGTCTTCTCATAGGGATTTATAGTAAGAGCAAACATTTTTTACTTGGAATAGGAATATCGTGTATTATATGAGAAGAAAATTAGGGCATTATTGGTCAATATATTAATCCACGATAATACTAAGTACATCTCTTAATTGAAGGGTACCATATCCTGATCATTCAGGCATATGGCAAGGAAGCTGGAGCAACATCATTATTTGTGGTGGATTGTTGTTAGCTGTTAAACTCAAGTCAGCCCCTGACTCATGGCAACCCTATGCAAACAGAATGAATTCTGCCCAGTCCTGTGGCATCCCATCATCAGTTTCGATTGGACCATTGTGATCCAAGGCATTTTCATTGGCTGATTTTCAAAAGTAGATTACCAGGACTTACTTCCTAGTTCATCGCCTTAGTTTGGAAGCTCTGTAGAAACCTTTTTAGCCTTAGTAACACACAGGCCTCCACTGACAGATAGGTGGTAGCTGTATGAGGTACGTTGTTCAGGAATGAAACACAGGTCTTCCTTATGGGAAGCAAGAATTCTACTACTGGACCACCACTGCCCCAATGTAGTAGAATGTATGCAACCTATATGTATTGTTTTAGTGACCCAAAATAGGCCATTGTTCAGTTTAATAAAATTTTTAAGTATTGAGAGATGATATTCTGTAATGATCAGGTTTTCCTTTTCTTTACAGTCTAAAGTGAATTACAGGTGTTTACTTTTCACTGATTACCCATTTATAAATCCTTTCAGTTTTTCACCTTGTGCTGCAAGAATTACTGAATTAATAGTGGTAGATATATGGGAAGAAAGTAATTGTTAAAGAACTCACTTATTATACTACTATTTTATTTTCAAATGATTCCCCAATTGTCAAAATAATAGAAAATTTTCTGCAATGAGCTTGAAAGCATATAAAAAGGCTGAAGAAGGGTGGGTATGGATGGGGGTTTACCGCTTGTGATCCCAGCCTTACTTACCCACAGGATTAATATTTCCTTCAAGTTGATTTTGTTTGCATTTATGTCCTTACATATTTTAGATCATATTCAGCAAATTCACTTTTCAATATTAAGTGCTTATCCCATTTTGAGTAATTCTTAATAAACCTTACCACTTCAACTGTCCAATAAGATACATTAATGGGGGTGGAAATTTTAATTTTTCAACTTTTTTTTATAGTGGAAGTGTTTGTCCCTCCTTGTGTATCAACTCCAGAATTTATCCATGCTGCTATGAGACCAGATGTCATTACAGAAACTGTAGTGGAGGTGTCAACTGAAGAGTCTGAACCAATGGATACCTCTCCTATTCCTACATCACCAGATAGCCATGAACCAATGAAAAAGAAAAAAGGTAGTTTTATACATTTCTGAGAAAGCAGGTGAAACTTTTTTTTTCTGTTTTTTGTACCCTCAAGGAATATAGAAGATGATGCAGAAGCATAGAAATAATCTATAATACAGATTTAAGGTTGATGTTGTCTTAACTAGACAGTCTAAAAGAATCAACAAATTGAGATTTTAGTTTTGTTTAAACATATTAATACTGCTTCAAGAATACAGTATTTGAGCCTTTAAAATACTTGCGTGGAAATGAGATTCTACCTGGTGGTGGGCATGCAGTAGTGGGCATACAAAAGGGAGGTGACAGAGAGGCCTGCACTTCTCTCCGACCCTTTCTTCTGCTTTCTGATCCTTTTGAAAAACCATTTTATTTTTACTTTTCTCTGTTTTTCAAAGCCTTACCTTCTCTCTCTTGGGGACATTAAAAGAAAAAAAAAAGGTCAATATTATCTTCTTCCTCTATCTTCTGCTTTGCTACACCAAGATTGCCAAGAGATTTCTTCTAAGTGGAATAAACTTTTCCTCTCCAGAAAAGAGAGTTAAGGCATTTTACAACTCACCAGTGGGAAAAGTAAGGGACAGTTCCACTTACTACTTGACTGACTCTTGCTGAAACTCCTGCCCTTGATCTCAGTGGATAAGGCGCAAGCCTCTCAGTATATCTCTCAGGTCACCAAGAGATGGGCAGTAAGTAGGTCCTTATCTTTTTCAAATCAAAGGTAAAACTCGAAAGAAATGAAATGTTAAGTAATCGGGTACTCATCTGATTCCACATTCTCCCCAGTCTCTTCACATTTTAGAGTGAAAATAAAAAGCAAAAATAAGAGAAAATGTGTGAAAAATAAAATTTTCATTCATTATGCACAAGTGTTTTGAACTGCATACAGTGATGATTAAGACAGAGTCCCTTCTCCCATTTAATATATATAGATCATCTGAAGAGAGGTGTGAATTAGAATTTAGAACAAAGAATCTATTCCTGCTGTAAATGTTTAAAAAGAAGAGGCATACATACAAATAGGCTCATCCACCCATTGCATCCAGTGGGAGCTGTTACAAAATACTTAAGAGATTTTTAAATTTAAAATAAGATGAAAATTGATTTTTCTGTTCTACCTATAAATAGTAGGCTTCGCTATTAAAAGGAAAATAAACGACAAAAAAGAAAGATGAATAAACCATGAAAAGCAAGGTTCATTTAGATTGATAATCCTATGTGATATGATATCAGTCATGAAAAGAATATGCCAATTAAATACTAATTTAATCTATTTGAAAATTCTCAATGATCATTTTAAAATTACATGTATTGAAAGGGCTTCTGTGGTTAAATACATTTGGAACATACAAAGTTACGTTATTTTTTAATAGCAGGACCTTTTTATTATCTGAGCTTTGGATATATTAATAAACATTGTGAATCTTCAAGAGAGGATAGCATGCAGTATTTTTTTTTAAGTCATAAAACAACCTTTTATTTGTAAACTAACTATTGTCTTGAAGGTAGATTTTCTTATTTAAGAACCAGTAAGTTGCAATATGAGGTATTGTCTCTGTTTAAACATTCATATACTCATTCACAAGTATTTAATGAATTTCTCTTACTATGCCCTGCACTCCAAAATACCAGGCTTATATAGTAGTAAACATTTAGTGCCTTCCTCAGGGAGTTTATTGTCTAGTAGGCCAACTAGAGAGATAAACCCAATCTCCCACATAAAAATACACAGGTAAAAACTATTAAAGGAAGGGTGCTTGATGTGAGGGGGCAAAGGAAGGCCTCTCTGAGGAAGTGACATGTAAACTGAGTAGGTCTTAGCAGCATGCAGTATTCTTAAAGTCATTTGACTATAGGACCCTTTTTCCTACTGAGGAATAGTCTGTTAATGCTCAAGGAACATGATTTGAAAAATGTCCTTTTGGGCTATAGTTCCATTAAGGAAGTTAGACTTTTGTGTGAATTGAGGAGCTGGTGAAGATATCTCGCTACTCACTGATTGACATATATAAATATTTAAATTGAGAAATGAAGTTATAGTTTCTAAGAAGGAGACCAGTGAACTTTCTGTTTTAATTTTTGCCAAACCATGCTTCTTGGGTAGTTAGGATTACCAGAATGGAATCCTAGAAAATAATAGCTAAACATTTTGAAATAGAAATTAAGACATTTAATTTGATGATCCTTTAATCTTGATAATCCTTGCTAATGAAGAGTGGAGTGACAATAGAAATCCCAGATGTAGGACAATCACCTCTAATCAGTAATAATATATTTAATCTGCAAATATAATGTACTTGAAAATTCTCACCCTCTTTCTTGAAGTTCCTCTCACCTGTCAGTGTTCATGCATTAGTGCTAAGGATCAAATATAAATCATTTCAGATGTATGCTGCCTTTGGTGTAGAGAAGTGTTGTTAGGTGCCGTCAAGTCAGCTGTGACTCATAGCGACCCCTGTGAACACAGAAAGAAACACTGCCCAGTCCTGTGCAAGCCTCACAATCCTTGCTAGACCTGAGCCCATCGTGGCAGCCACGGTGTCAATCCATCTTGTTGAGGGCCTTCCCCTTTTTCGCTGACCCTCACTTTACCATAGAGAAGAGTAGTCCTTGCTTTTCTGTTCAGTCTGTTTGATAGGGGCCTTATGGGAGAACTGAGGGAAAACAAAGGGAAAGGGCACAGACATTAAACATATAAAGAAATTTAAAACCCTTAATAGGTGCCTGCACACTGAGATGGAGAAATTTGAGCATGTATACTTAAATTCTGATAAATTGATTGGCTCAGAGAAGTAGAGCATGTTTAAAAAAAAAAGTTTTTACTTTTCCTCATTTGAGTTCAGAGTGCTTTACAAATAATCAGATCTTTTGCAATAGGTAGGTAAAGCTGTTTCTAATAATCCTGTAGAACAGGAAAACAAAAACTTCATACTAGGATTTGTTCTCAATGCAATGTTGAGGCCCTGACCACATAAATAATAGATGAGTAGATGAATAGTACCTAACTGCTGTAATCTAAATTTGCAAAAGTTTTTAATGCTCCTTTTAGAAGGAATTTTCAAATACACTGTGTTATTCCATAGATTATTGCCAAGTTTCATGAATAATGTGCTGTCAGAGTTTGCTTATTCAGGCTTCTATTACTTATTTTTTTCAGTTGGCCGTAAACCAAAGGCCCAGCCATCACCAATGTCCAATGGGTCTCCTGAGTTAGGTATAAAGAAGAAACCCAGAGAAGGAAAAGGTAATTTTGGGGGGCTATGTTGGAGGTGAGATTTTCCTTTTCAGTCAGGTGACATGTGCATTTGTAAAAAAATTATTTGTAGTACCTACACATACGATAGTTCTCTCTCTGGTAGTAGTTTTTAACCAGGGCATTTATCAACATCACCTCATGCAGCTTTTTCAAAATATCTATGCCCAGTCCCTACCCCACAGAGATTTTATAGTCATAGAAAGGGGAAGGGGCAGGCATTTATATTTGGAAAAGGTCTCAGGGCAATCTGATAGCACATCTTTCTCAAGAACAAGTTTTAAGGGATGTGTGTATAGCACTTATCCCCACATAAAACCCAGTGCCATCAAGTCAATTCCAACTCATAGCAACCGTATAGGACAGAGTCAAACTGCTTCATCAAGTTTCCAAGGCTGTAAATCTTTATGGAAGTAGACTGCCACATCTTTCTCCATAGAGCAGCTGTGGGTTCCAGATGCCAGCCTTTTGGTTAGCAGGTGTGTGCTTGCAAAAAAGGGTGTGGGGGAAGCATCATCTCACCTCCTCTTAACTTCACAGTGGGGAAGGAGGATCCAGATCAGTATGAACAACCCAGGCTGCCACCCCCCAACCTCTTTACCAACTTTAAGGCCAGTCGTCCTTCCTACAACACTCTCTACTTCTCTGCTGGGTTCAATAATTTGTTGAGTGGCCACCCAGAACTCACAGATAATACTCAGGATTATGTGGTTTACTAGGGAAGTAACAAGATTACAATTGCAGGTTCAGGAACAAGGCAGGATACAGTTCTTCAGTCAAGACAGCTTCTTACCAGCCATGCTGCAGGTATACTTTCTTTGACCTTTGGCCTCTGCCCTGCTTGGGCCAGTGTTACAAACCTAGCTTTGCTGAATAGGTGCCCAGAGGCTCTCAGCTTTCTTGGAAGTCCACTGCCCTGTCTCGTGCCAGTCTCTTGGTTCTGCAGGGATCTCAGGTCCAAGAACATGCTCCACTACTGGCTCTTTTTCTGTTTTGATGGTACTGAGATCCCTCTCTTTTTCTGCCTCTGATACGGCTCATTTTAAGCCTAGCAGAATGACAAATTGACCAGTTCCCATTAGGGTTCCATGCACATTGTTTGTATGGTCCCACCCACACGAGAGTGTCAAGTACCTTATTTACATTATTAGCAAGCTATCTAATCCCCTTGGTCAGCCTTTGAGTAAGATCTGACTCATAGCAACCTCTCCTTGAGTTTCTGAGGCAGTATCACTACAGAAGTAGATTACCCAGCCTTCCTTCTGACGAGGGCTGGTGGGTTTGAACCACCAGCCTTCTGGTTAGCTGTCAAAAAATGCATTAGGCACAATACCACCTTATATTTGCATAGTTGCACCTAGTCATCTGGTGGGAGTCAAAATCAAGTAATAGACTGTGTTAAGAGGAATGACACTTAACCACTGTGCCACAGGACTCCTTTAGTTAATAAATTAAGTTCTGTTCAGGTTAACTTTGTGCTAGGCATTATACCTTTTGCCTTTATAAAACTCATATATAGGATACTATTTGGGAGAGAGTCTTTTATTTTTCATTTTTGTTTCTGTTACAGACACAGCAGAACATAAACCAATTTGGCAATTTATATGTACAATTCCATAACATTGATTACATTTTTGGGGTTTTGTAACCATTATTACCCTCTTTTTCAAGTTGTTCTCCCTCATTAACATAAACTCACTGCCCTCTAAAGTTCCTGTCTAATCTTTTTGAATTGTCAGTTTGATCTCATGTAGATAGACCTTAAAAAAGCACAATGCTCAAAGCAGGTAATTGTTTCTTAGTTAAGCTCTTATAAACCATTGCTTAGTTTTAAGAAGACTTCAGGGGATATTTTTGGTTTAAGATTTAAAGAATATCTTAGGGCAATAGTTTCAGGGGTTCATCCAGCCTCATTACATGAGATTTGAAATTCAGTTCTGCATTCCCCCTTTTGATCAGGATTCTTCTGTAGACTCTTAGATCAAAATGTTCAGTGGTAGCTGAGCACCATCCAGTTCTTCTGTTCTCGTGGCAGAGGAGGCAGTTGTTCATAGAGGCAGTTAGCCACACATTCCATGTCCTCCTCTTATTCCTAAGTCTCCTTCTTCTTTGTTGCTCCAGGCAAAGATAAACCAGTTGTTGGCTTGCTAGCTTTTAAGACTTCAGGCATTACAGAATGAACCAAGGAAGAACAGAAGCACTAAACACATTATTAGGCCAATTAACTGGGATTTCCTGTGAAACCATGACTCTAACCATGAAATCAAGGAACCATATCCCGTGAGGTGTTTAGTTGTACATAAACAGACTCATCTGCTACTCTGTTTTGTTGTTTTAACTGTATCTGTCATACACTTTTGCCAATTCAGCTACATAGGATGCTATTTAATAAAAACAGTAAACAAGTGTATTTAGGATTTTTATATTAAATAGGACACTTTATGTTATTTAATGGACAGTACAAATTGACAGACTACACAAATGATTATGGTATAGTTAAGTACTTAAAAAAAAAAACTCGTGTGTGTTTTACCAATAGGAGATGGATGGGTTTTCCCAGCATAATATTTGCTTTTAATTACGTTAACAAATTTACAGTCAAATTCTATCATTGTTTTCTCTTTGTTTTTAAAGGAAACACAACCTATTTGTGGGAGTTTCTTTTAGATTTACTTCAAGATAAAAATACTTGTCCTCGGTATATTAAGTGGACTCAGAGAGAAAAGGGCATATTCAAGCTCGTGGATTCAAAGGCTGTGTCAAAGCTTTGGGGAAAGCATAAGAACAAACCAGACATGAACTATGAAACTATGGGACGAGCTTTGAGGTAAGAACACAAATAAGCTAGTAATCAATCCAAACATATATCTCTTTGTTACTTATTAGCTCTTTAAAGAGAAGTGTTAAAATTCCCATGTTTATTATAATGTTTAACTCTTAGAGCTGTTCTAGAGTTGCTTCTTAGATTTGGAGGTAGATGGGTAGAGAAGAGTTTGATGTAGATGTCTAAAATTTCAATACCATTGAGGGCCCCCCCATTGTGCTTTTGCATTTAGGACTATTTTTTAAAAGAAAACTAAGTTGTAGGCCTTTAAAAAAATTAAACTCAAATGCAATAGAGTTTACAGATTGTTAACTTACTTTGTAGTTTTTAAAGTTCATTTGAAATATGTTTTATTTGATACAAAACATTTTCTTAAGTTTTGTCCGTTTGAAAAATGTATAAAACTCATTGCAATGTGTATTATTCTAATAAACGATGTTTATAAATGACACATTTTGTGACAGTATTCACATATCCCACATGTCATCTCTATTAAGTAAATTTCTCTATTAGGTAATTTTCCACATAACATCAGATTGTTTCTATAACCTATGTCAATTAGAATTGAATTTCTACCAATGTCAGTAAAATACAATGAAGTATTCTGTAGTTGGGTTAAATTAATTTCCTTTAATAAATGTACATTTATCTACTTTATAGATCTCAAGGTTACAGGACCAAAGGCACCAGGTTCTAATTTCTTTCCCATTCCAAATCCTTAGCCCTTTGAATAATCAAAGCATAAGAGTTCCTTTCTCATTTTTTGCAGGAATAAGTGAATGTTTTTCAGTGTCTATTGTACATGGCCTGTTTTTTTTTTTTTTTTTTTTTAAGTGTAGGCAGAATAGGACTCATATGCACTAACATTAATAGTCCATAAGTAGAGACCATCTTAAATCCTTTTTATTCTTAATAAAAATACCATTAGTATTGCTTTCTATTGTATTTGAGTTATAGTGATGTGTGTGCATAAGTATGGTCATTTGATATGATATAATACTAGTTTTCTTCCTGTTTTTAGAATGGGCCAAATAATAATGTATGATTTATTATTCTAAAAATAGGTTCACAATTCAGTTTTCCCATTTAATTTGAGGAGAGGAAACCTTTTTTTTCTTGCCCTCATCAGGTTTTCATCTTTCTAAAAGGTACAGAAAATAGAAATATATGCCTGGCCTGAGTCCAATGGAGTTTGAAGGATATTAAAAGTTATTAAAGACCAGTTATTGTATTGACTGTGGGGCTCTTCTGCATAGAACACATTTTATATCTTTAAAGAATGAGTTTAAGAGGACACTATTTTTGGCTCATATCCAAATTAGAATTTGTGTAAAACCAGATAAAAATGAGACAATAAAGTAATAAACTTGTATTAAAAACACAACAATAAAATGGTTCATCTAGTAATTTTTCCCTTTGCAGATACTACTACCAAAGGGGAATTCTTGCAAAGGTTGAAGGACAGAGGCTTGTGTATCAGTTCAAGGATATGCCCAAAAACATAGTGGTCATAGATGATGACAAAAGTGAAACCTGTAATGAAGATTTAACAACAGCTACTGATGAAAAATCACTAGAACGAGTGTCACTGTCTGCAGAAAGTCTTCTGAAAGCAGCAACCTCTGTTCGTGGTGGGAAAAATTCATCTCCTCTAAACTGCTCCAGAGCAGAGAAGGGTGTAGCTAGAGTTGTGAATATCACTTCTCCGGGTCATGATGCTTCATCCAGGTCTCCTACTACCACAGCGTCTGTATCAGCAACAACAGCTCCAAGGTGGGTAAACCATTAGTTTTAATACTGTGCTTACCTTTTAGAAGGCGCTTTGGTAAAAATGTCTCTTTTTAAATATATTAGCATTCTAAGACCCCACTATCATCAAGACTGAAAAATGCTTGATATTTTAAATGACTGTTTTGATATTGCTAAGCTTCAATATTTAGCAATAAATATGAGTCGGGGCCGACTCGACGGCACATAACAACAAGCTTCAATATGAATTGGTTGTTACAGTTTTTTTAGATGGAGTTTAACGTATGGCATTTCTTACTGTAAACTTCAAGGATTGTCAGTAAAATATGGGAGCACTAGTCTTGCACATTTTGGATTTGCTGTCATCTTTTTGTTTTAAGAGATTAATTTTCTAATTTAGCATTAAATCAGTTTTTTTCCCCTACTAGGACAGTTCGTGTGGCAATGCAAGTACCTGTTGTAATGACATCATTGGGTCAGAAAATTTCAACTGTGGCAGTTCAGTCAGTTAATGCAGGTGCACCATTAATAACCAGCACAAGTCCAACAACAGCAACATCTCCAAAGGTAGTCATTCAGACAATCCCTACTGTGATGCCAGCCTCTACTGAAAATGGAGACAAAATCACCATGCAGCCTGCCAAAATTATTACCATCCCAGCCACACAGCTTGCACAGTGTCAACTGCAGACAAAATCAAGTCTGACTGGATCAGGGAGCATTAACATTGTTGGAACCCCATTGGCTGTGAGAGCACTTACCCCTGTTTCATTAGCCCACGGTACACCTGTGATGAGACTATCAGTGCCCACTCAGCAAGCATCTGGCCAGACTCCTCCTCGGGTAATCAGTGCTGTCATAAAAGGGCCAGAGGTTAAATCGGAAGCAGTGGCAAAAAAGCAGGAACATGATGTGAAAACTTTGCAGCTGGTACAAGACGAAAAACCGGCAGATGGAAATAAAACAGTGACCCACGTAGTGGTTGTCAGTGCACCTTCAGCTATTGCCCTTCCTGTAACTATGAAAACAGAAGGGTTGGTGACATGTGAGAAATAAAACAGCAGCTCTGCCATGAACTGTTAGTGATTGGTTAAACAGTTCTGACAAATATTTGCAAGGAAGTCATCAAAAAGTCAAAAGAAGACTTTAAAGCATTTTTAATGCATATAAGAAAACAATCACAAATACTGGAAATAAATTACCTATCCCATGTTTCAGTGGGAAGTGAACTACATACTGAGATGCTGACAGAAAACTGCCTCTTACTATAGGAAACAACTGAACTCGTCAATAAGAAAAAGGATTGAAAGGGACCAAGCAGCTCACTACAATATCAAGTTACACTAAGACTTGGAACACTAAAATGCTGTAAGAGGTTATGTAGTTTTCAGTGGGGAGGGGTTGGGATGGGTGATCTCATTGTTACATATAGCAATTTTTGATGCATTTTATATGCATACCAGCAATTATTACTGTGTTCGCACAGTACTCACTTAACTGGTGCTATGTGAAGACTCTGCTAATATAGGTATTTTAGAATGTGAATTGAAGAATGGATCCAAAAGCTTCAGAAAGAGGATAGCAAAAAAGATCTAGTGTGATTTTTTTTTTTTTTATATCATATAGCTTAAGCTGATTTAAAACAAAGGCCTTAGACTAATTTTCAGTTTTCTTTCTTGAAATAAGCTAATGGCTTGTTTGTGTAAAGCTTTTTTATTAAAAGAAAAATTTTAAAAATCTTGTACCTAGCACAGTATTGTTATAGAATTTACATGTAACATTTTTATATGGTAGTTTAAGTCTGTCAGTTTCTTAATTGTGGACAAATTAACAGTTGCCTCTGGCCTTTTGCTGTAACATGCCTGTGTCACTCACTTAGCCCTGGCATCTGTGCAGACACATCAGTTTCAGTTCTTCTGTCACTTGGAAGTTCAGGCTCAGCATGAATTTTTGGCAGGTAGCTCTCAAACCTGGAGTCTTTTTTTCTTTTTTTTTTTTTTGTTGAAGTTTAAGAGGGAAAGTACCAGTGTTCAGATTTGAACTATAATAGTTTGTATATTCAACATTTGAAGTATATTCTATTTTGTTGTACTCTTGTTTCAAAGTGTATTCAAGTAGGTTTTCTGAAATATAGAAATGAAATTTATCTTGTGTTTTGGTCTTTGCTGATATTTATAATAATAATCAAAAACCAGTATGGAGAGCTGTTTTAGTTAATTGTTTCTGTCTTGTTCCTTTACATTAATATTTGGCAGATACTTGTATGTTGCTACTTCCTAATTATGTACTACATAACATTCTCCTTATTACATTAATTTAGTAATTTAATTGGCCACACTTTATTTTTATAAAATATTTTAAAATCAGACCATTTATTTCTCAAGAGTCTTCCCAGAATTAGAAAGAACAAGTACTGCATTTTTATGCAAATAACATGTGAGTTACATAATTTTTGTAAACCATGCAATCTCCATGGATATGCAGAAAAAATAATATCCTGCCCCTTTTACAGAATGGAAAAGTGAGGTACCAGAGGGATTAAATACATTTCCTAATTTCACACAAAACTAGGTTTTATGGTTCCACATTTTAATGCTCTTTCTACTAAAAAGTTGTCTATTTTCATCTTTTAGAAATTTAGATAAACTGATACTTAGTATTTTCTTGCCTTTAATTGTGCATTTGATCAGATGTTGGTTGCCATCAAGTTGATTCCAATCATGGCAACCTTCTGTGTGAAGAGTAAAGTGCTTGATAGGGTTTTCCCTTTCAGAAAGGGATTGCCAAGCCTGACTTCAAAGTCTGCATGGCTTCCAACTGCCAACCTTCCAGCTAGTAGTGTAGTCCTTAACTGTTTGTTTCACCAAGGGACACATCTCAGTTAGGTCAGCTAAGACTTTTATGACAGTTCCCTTTATAATCTTTTACATAAACATACCTGATGATACATTTTAAATAAAAGTTCAAATAAAAACTCAGTTGATTCTTACCCCATTTGGGTTAAGATTTTAAAACCTGTATGTACTATATGCTTTGGCACTTAATTGTATTATTTTTTGCATTGTGTTTTCATTTGTTTTGTCATGTCTTCTGCATACTCCTTTAGGGCAAAGATTGTATTTTAAGCCATACCTATCTTCCTACCCAAATTTGGGCATATTAGACACTGAAGGCATTTATTGATTCTGGTAACATAGTTGCTAAGAATCTAACTCACATGCTGTGGTAGTTTGGTTTGTGTGTCAACTTGCCTGGGCCTGGTTGAGTGGCTGGGCAGCTGGTGGTAGTAAATCCCCATGAGGAGACTGGCAGTCAACTCCATGGTGGGATCTACCACAAACAGCTGGGTAGCTGCCTTTGGGAATAGTCTCTAGCCTATGGTACGCTTGGACCCTGCGTGTAGCTGTGTCGTTGTTAAGCAGCCTGCCATGCTCTGCCGACCTTGGGACTTACAATGGACTTAAGCTAATGGCCTGCCGTGTGGTCTGGTAACATTGGGACTGCCTTTTCCTTGTCAACCTTGTGGCTTCCAGCCTCAGCAGCCAGCAGCTGTTTGAGTGAAGAAACGCCTCTAGCTCCAGTGGGCTGGGAGCAGGAGGCAAAGCTGGACCCCAAGGTTGAGGAGCTTTCACCCAACCCTAGAGCTTGGCACTTTGAACTTGGACTTAAAGCCTCCAAATTGTAAGAATTTGTTAAGGCCATTCCATTTGTGGTTTATTCTTGTCAGAGTGGCACTAGGTAACCAGAACACATGCCATGGATATTTTAAGTGAAGAATTCGTTCCTCTTATGCTATATATTCTTAATTGGTTTTCATTACCTAGCTTTTACCTCCACCACTTTACCTGAAAATTTTTCTGCATTTCTTTCAGAATAAATACATCTAAAGTCTAGATTTGTAAATATATATATTAACAGTACATATCGATCATTGTTTCTAATTGAAATTATGCAGTGGTTTTGCTTTTAATCTCAACTCTTTCAAACTATAATCAGGATAACCAAGTATTTGCTTTTTGTGTCAGAGTATTTGAGAGACAGATACATAACCTTGAGTTGATGCCATGACATTTTCTAGCCTTACCAGGCCTTTTAAACAATGATCAGCAGTCTGTCCATATATGCGTTAGGCCATTTTCCAGCAACAATTCCAGCCTTCACCACCCTTCTTAGAGGCCACATTACCCTCTCAACAAATGATCAGTTCACATTTTATAGGGAACATGGAGGCCATAAGCTGCGAACTTCTGGATCCCTTGCTATACAGGGCTTCTACTTAATTCCGGCATTCATTCTTACCTGCTATCTCAGGAAGGAGGCGTCCTACTTCTGTACTTAGCACTCCTCCTCTTCCACACCTCCTTGGTCTCCTTGTTAAAACAGCTGGTAGACCATCATTCCCCTGTCTATTCACCTAACAGCCTACAAGTCTGATTTCTGACTCAGAAGATCTCATTGAGGTTCCCAGTAACCCAGCTGTCAGACAGAACTCATTTTCTCATGTGAGCTTGTGTCTCACCTACTTAAAACTCTCCTTTGGCTTTCCATGACATTCCTCTTCTGGTTAGCTTCCTGCCTGACCGACTTTCTTAGTTTACTTTGCTTTCCTTTAGCTAGCATTCTATCTATGTTAGTACTTACCAGGGTTCTCTGTATGGGGCCTTTATTTCCCATAGGGTTGTTAATAAATGAGTGAATAAGGATTAAATGAGTTGGTTAAGAATTTAGAACCAATGCTTAGCATATAGTAAATACAGTAGAAAAGCTCATCTATGCCTGTGGTTATTACTACCAAATCTGTTGTTCCAGCCTAGACCTTTTTTCTGTCTTATATGGGTTGTAAGACTCCCCATGAATATCCAACTTAACACTCTGCCTCTAAAATCTATTCTCTTCCACTTTCCTGATCCTCTCTCTATCCTTATTCCCTTATGTTCTGGTTACTTAGTGCTGCTCTGACAAGAATATACCTCAAATGGGATGGCTTAAACAAATAGGAGTTTATTCTTAGAATTTGGAGACTTTTAAGTCCAAGTTCAAAGTGCCAGGCTCTAGGGGCAGGGTGATAGCCCCTTAGCCTTGGGCTTCAGCTCTGCCTCCTGCTCCCAGCCCACTGAAGCTAAAGGCTTTTCTTCACTCAGACAGCTGCTGGCTGCTGAGGCTGCCAAGCCCAAGGTTGACAAATAAAATGGCACAGTTCCGATGTTACCAAACCACATGGCAGGCTATTAATTTAAGTCCATTCTAAGTCCCAAGGTTGGTAGAGCATGGCAGGCTGCTGAACAATGACATGGTTACATGCAGGTCCAAGTGTGCCATAAGCTAGAGACCATTCCCAAGGCTTCTCTCTATATACAGGAAGCGGACCACATCCCAAAGGCAGCTACTCAGCTGCTTGTGGTAGATCTCACCATGGAGTTGATTGCCAGTCTCATCACGGGGATTAACTACCACCAGCTGCCTAGCCAAGTTGACACACAAACGTTAACCTACCACACCTTATGACTCTTCTCTAAAATGTTTGCCATGCTGTAAGCTGAAAGCTTTCTAAAACAAATCTCATCCACTTTTTGTTTAAATCCTTCAGTGATACTTGCTCAAAAGAGAAAACTCCAAAGCAGAGCTTGGAGAGTCTTTTAGTCTGCCTCTGCCTATCTGAAGTCTCATTCTCTTGGCAGTCTTCTTTTAGACAGCTCTGTGCTTCATTTTCTCATATATTTCAGGCACCCATACCTCACTGAGCCATTCCATTGATGATTTCACACTGGACCACTCTTTCCTCATTCACCTAGATTTGAGGAGTTCAGCTTTATTTCCTAAGTTGAAGGTCATAGACCTAAAAACAAAAATCTCTGAAATTGGGAAATAATTCAGCATGGGGAGTAGTCTACTCTTGAGTGAACTACTGGGTTTTAAAGACTTAAAAATATAAAGACAAGAGTTATAAAACCAACTAAACCCACTGTCATGGAGTCAATTCTGACTCTCACTGATCCTCTTGAACAGAGTAGAACTGGCCCATAGGGTTTCCAAGGCTGCAGATCTTTTACAGAAGCAGGCTGCCTTTCTCCTGTGGAGCAGCTGATGGACTCAAAACTACTGACCTTTTGGTTAACAGCCAAATGTTCTCACCACTGTGCCACTAGAGCTCTTCAGGACAAGGGTTTAGAGGCAAGGAAAAGGAATCAGATCCAGGAGTATTCATAGTAAATAAGCAGGACAGATGAAGTGGTGGGCAACACTATTAAGTGCAACAAGGAGGGCAAACCAAAGTAGGTCAAAGAAAAGGCCACTGAGAATAAAGACTGACAATGAGGGCAGTTCCAGAAAGGGAGTGGAGATGAGGCATCTGGCACATTGCTAGTGACTTACCACTGCATACTTCACTCAGGAATGTACATTCCTGAGCATTGTATACAAAGTGTTTATTAGTTATCAGATAAAACCTTCCAAAGACAAATTTTGGGCTTAGCGTTATTTGCAGTGTTTCCTGTGATGCTAGTCTACTCCAAGGGGACTCCAGAGCACGTGATTTTGGGGAGGCAAGAGCAACACTTTAGTCTCAAGGCTATCAAAGCGACTTTTCCCTTTTTACTGCTTTTAACTGTTCATGAATTGTGATACATGTGTCCCTTTGTTATTTATAATTGTCCTTAATAATTAAAAGCTATTCTTTAGAAACCTATTGCATACTGATTCCAGTTCTAATGTGAGAGAATGAGAAGATACTTTTTTTACCCTTTGCAAACACACTGATTTGCCTCTTTTCAGCTTCATTGTCTCCAAACCTTTGAAAAATTTACATGCATCTCCTTCATACTGGACCACCCATAACTGTCTTTGTGAACAATGTAACACAACAGTAACACTTCCTATGGGTTCAGGACTTTGAATTTTATCACAGTTTTCAATGTGAAAACATAAAGCCATTCAGTGTAAAATATTCTTGTTAAAAAACAAAACTAGAAATAGGCTATGAACTTAATAGAGTTTCTTCTTCCAAGATAGTTTCCTCCTATCACACTATAGTATATTTTTCCACTTTGAGAAAATTCTTATTTCAGTTTTTCTTTAATGAAGTGATACTATCAGTCATAAAAGCAGATATATTAATCAGTTTTACATAATTTGCAAATTATCTGGGTTGTAGGACATTGATTCAGTTCAATAAAGTGGTTCCCAAACTTTGCTGCACACTAGAATCACCTGGGAAGTTTTTAAAAATCCTATTCCTCAATCGAACTCCACCCCAACTAAACTTATAATTAGGGTTGGGAGCCCCAGATATCAGTACTTCTCAGATATCTTAGGTGATTTCAAAGTTTGGAAACCACTGCCTTGTAGCTTCAATAAAGGGAAGTGTTAGCATTTAAAGATCTATGTCCTGTCCTACGTTTGTTTTTCTGGCATGTTTAATGGGGACAGGGAGATACTTGAAGATACATCTGTTAAGTATTACAAATGGCTTTAACAACCTGTATAGTCTGTATTTCATCAGTTCAAAAGCCTTTCTCTCCCATTTTAACATCTCTTTAGGTTGAACAATCTTAAAACAGTAGTGTATTAACGTGCCTTGACCCTTTAGAGAAAGTACTTCGGGAAGCTATCTACTAATGCCAACAATACTGCCATTGTTCAGAATAATACTGAATTGCTTCTTGGAACAGAATCTGAATTTTAAATGTATTTAATAGAGGCAAATTTCCTGGTTGATGAGGAAGATTTTCATTTTAGAAACAGCTAAGTCATTTGAGGTTAACAGATTGATTTGAGTCAAGCTGCAGGCAATGCCATATTTGGTTCAAAGTGAAATGTGACTATAAAGTTCACACTAGTTTTCCTGAGAGCTTCATAAAACTTGCTATGAAGGCAGTTCCAAAAATATTTTTGAACAGTGGCAGCAGTACTGAAATTGTTTTAAAGTTCAAACCAGAATTTTAAAGCTTTAAGAAACCTTAGAAATTATTTGGTCTATACTCTTACTACAAATGAAAAAACAGGTTTAGGAAAACTTTTGATTTCCCAGTCTTTGTGCAGTTTGTCAGTGGAAGACCAAGAAATAGATCTTCTGGCGCCCAGGTTAAAGTTTTAGCCTTGACCCTGACTCACACCCATCTGGAAAAAAAAAAAAAAAAGGAGGGGGGGTGGAGTGCAGACAATATGTCCTTACATGCCTTTATATAGTAATCCTTATTGTCTTGCAAACTAAATTTTAAAATGTTGTACAATTTTGCTGTGTGTTCTCTTCAAGTTTATCTATCTCTGGAAACCAAAATCAAATGCCAGACATGGTCCCTGTGTCTATTCTTCCATCATGTTTCTTGATGGGTGTTTTTCAACATTATACATACAGGACACTAAATTTATTTCCACATTCTTGTACGTAAGTTGTCAAAATCCAGGTGCCTAAATTGAATGTGGCAAGATAGATTAATACTGTGTTTTATCCTCAAAAGAATCCCAGATAGTTTTATAATACACAAATGAAGGAAAGTGAAGAAAAATAGGTAAAAGAAAATTAGGCAAAGAAAAAAAGATACCATGGCGAAAAAGAAAATTAAAACACAAAATACATGCTGTAAAACTTTACCTAATTAAAATTCAGCTGTAGTATTTGGTTTTGAATGTCTTGGCATCCAAAGCAAGCATGTATATGTATTGATTAGATATAAGGTTCAAATAGTCTAGCGCTTAGAAACAACAAAGCTTTGCCTAGTATAATGTCCAGAGGAATGGCTTGTCTGCATGTCTAATCTTAAATGAATCTTCTAAGAAGTGAGTTTTCCACAAAAATTTGTGAAACAAGGGTCTGAAGTAGCTGAAAGGCATGTCTGTATATAAATCAAAGTTGGATTGACATCCTCGTGAAATCAAGGCATCTACTAACCCACAAATAACTGTTTGGAAGAACGGAGGAAGTAGTTCTTAGCATTTTATCAAGCCTTCACCTATTTGGGGGGGTAATTTTCTATTAACACTATTAGTTCCACCCTTTCCTTTTGGAGAATTATCTTGTTTGGCTAAAAAACATTAGGGATGGGATGCTATGACATCCATGCATATTTTATCCTGTTCAACAGCTTACATGTATATATTGTTACAGTTTACATTATTTTACAGACATTTCACAGATTGACAAGGCAGGTACGTATGATGATGAGAAAAACAGGCCCTGGAGTTGGAGTGACTTGGTCAAGATATACTAGTCACACCTAAGCCTTTTTTCTAACAAACCTGTGCTCTTCTACATGTCCCCTAACCTCCCTTTCCTTATTTTGTAAGCCCAACCCTCTCAGGCCTTTGCCATTCTGATGTCCATTCATTCTGGATAAAAAGCCTGCCTCTGCCATATTTTTATACAAGTCATTGGAAAAAAAAGTTCACTGGACTTATGCAAGCACATTCATTTTTTTGGATGCTTTTCTAAAATTGAAATCAACTATGATTATGGGCATGTATTTTTATCTCCCTTTAAAAAGAAAAAAATCTTGGAAATAATTTCTCAAGTTTAAAACACCAATTATATCCAGCACTTCCTTATTATAAATCTTGCATTTTTTAAAAAAAATGGTTCGAATGCAGAATGTTTGCATCAATTTCTTCTTTTATTATGAAACAACACAAAGTAGCTGCTCTCCTTGTTGCTTTTAAAAGCTACCTTCAAAGTATGGGCAGTATGAGATGTTACACTTTTGCAAAACTAAGATTTCACTATATTAGGATAACTAAAATTTAATCGTTCAGCCATTCTATATTGATTCTATTCCAACATTGTATGTGTATTAGGAAAATATCTGACATGGGTCAAATTTGATGTGCTTGAATTACCATTTATAAATGAACACATCTCTTCCCCACAATGTCACATTCCTTCTCATGTGTACTCACTCACAGCCAAAAGAACATGTTGGTGGAAACATAGCGCACACACACTGGAGTTCAGACAGACCTGATTTTGAATCCTGACTCTTACTATTAGCTGTCACTTTGGTCAAATTATTTTATTTTTGAGACCCTACCTATAAATTAAGAGTAGTTGTAAAATCTTAGTAAAGCTCTAAGAGTCAAAGATAAGGAACTCTTTTAAGTTTTTTCCAATGTATATACCATAATGTATTTGCCTAAATGAGACTGTTTTCTCTACCACTATGTAGAATGGAATTTGTTGAAAGCTGGCATAAAATAAGAACAAATTCATGGCCCCTCTTCAAATCTGCACAACTTAAGACTCTTGTAAAAAATCCATCAAAATATGGGATATGAAAGAAAGATGAACTGAAAGTTACATAGGGATCTATGCATGGAACATACTTAAATATCTAGAGTTCATACTTGGTCCCAAGTAGTACAGATTTGTTACTTACTGTAATGGCTTCAGGTTATTCTAATAGTACATAAGGCAAAGCTACAAAAAAAGACTTAGAAAAACATGAAGGGAAACCTAACAAGATTTATATACTGCTAAAAAGTCTTACTGTTTACACAGACTGTTCACATTAGATTTTAAACAAAGATAAATGCAAAAGCATCATTGAAATAAGTGGTCTCTTACTGTGATGACTTTGGGCAGGAGACAGTGGTAGTTCAGTGGCAGAATTCTTGCCTGTCAGAAATGAGGGACACCTGGGTTCAATTTTCAATTTCTGGCGAGCGCACCTCAAGTGCTGCCACCACCCATCTTTTGTCAGTGGAGACTTGAATGTTGCTATGATGTAGAACAGTTTTTAGTGGAGCTTCCAGACTAAGAAGGACTAGGAAAAAAGGCCTGGTGATCTACTTCCAAAAATCAGCCAATGAAAACCCAATCAATCAGTCCCATCCCATTGTGCATGGGATGTGAACCAACTCAGTGGCAGCTAACAAACATGATAACCTCAGAAGGAGAATTCCATTGTGGCTTTTTTTTTCTTAATGCTAAGAATTTATAGTCACATCTCAATCACATTATCTACAGAAGTCTTTTATTTGCTAAATGGCATTCCCAACCACCCCTAATCCCACCTTCAACCTATATACCCCATTCACATATATTGGTGGACGATGCATGAAATTCAAACATAATTTTGGCTTTCAATTCTTAGCCAGATTTACTGGGTTAAGGCTCTTATGATACTTCATCTTCAGGCTAGTAGATTTTGGAGGCAGGCAAACAGTATTTAATGCCTGCCTAATTAGAATTCTAATCAGTATTCTTCTCCTCAGTGATGATTACCATTAATCATGCTAAAATTTGAGCCATTACAACAATTGGTATAGATACCTAACTACTTCCCATTCCTTCCAGGTAGCCCCCCAATTTTATATATACAATATACTGAAAACCTCATTTGTTTCCAGAAGCAGTTCCAACACAGAATATTTGAGTGGACTCATTTTTTTACAGAACTCCAAGTTTGGTGCTGAGAGATACCATATAAGCACAGGATAGACGCCTTCAATGTGTAGCTGTAGACCCACCTTTGTCCATTTTAAAAATGGATAGTGTGTAGTGTCAAAAGATCAAGTCTACACCCAGATACTTTGGGGGGCTAAAAAGACAAAAATATTACAAGTATTAGCTTTAAAAGACCATTTATTAATCTTTAGTATTTACAAGTCATGGATTAAAATATTTATGAATTTATCACCAATAAGTTATTTTTATTTTTTGGAAAGCAGTTTCACCTGTTATCTTTACTACTTTTATTTCTGATAAGAGAGAAATCCAGGTTATCTTTCCATCTAACTTGTCTTTCTAGAGATCTAAACCAGACACTATCTAACTGTCTTAGGAAATTTCAATGACTGCCCTATTAAAAGGCTTTCTAGTTTCCCATCTCTGAAAAGAAGGTCCCACTGACATTCTTAGCTACTGCCACATAACATCTCCTAACCTATTGTGAAATGTATATTCCAGTACAAACAATAATGACTGAGTGACTTCACATGTACACCAATGGAACAGTATAAATGCAGAGTAGTGATTAAATAATGAAGACCATGGAATCTCTTCAAGAAACACAATGATGGGGAACATGGAGCCATAACAAATACTGTGTGTGAACAATGTATCTGGACTGGAGACTTGCTACTTCCACCTAAATAAACACACAAAAAGCCACCTAGGAAATAGTTCCTTTGTATACCACTATTTTGTTAGATCCCAGATGATGTAAACATTTTAAAGCTTGAAGAAAGTAACTATAAATTATTCTCTATAACTTGTATTTTGCATGGTTCTCAAATGTTCATATTGCCACAATTTATTAACTTTACATGAAAATATAAAAAAAATAAATAAATACTGCCGTGCATAACTTTTGTTGACATTTAAAAATCCACAAATAAATAACTTGAAATACTGTCTAGAGAAATTGCTCCCACATACCTCTTGTTAGTTATGGAAGACTCAAGCAAGTCTGAGATGTTATAATGCCCTTGAAATATCAAAATGTAATACTAAGAGAAAGAAAACAATACAAGCCAAAACTGGAGTGCAAACACCTTTTTCACTGTAGGTTTTAATAGAAAAAGTTAGTGAACTAATGGGATGCCTTCCCAAGTGCATGCTGGAAACATGAAGTCAGAGAAACTGGGAATCATTCCTCAGGCAACTTAACGTGGAACATCCCTAGTTAAGACTCTTGTGATTACAAAGAGACAAGTACTTATAAAAGTCCTTCCGGTCCCTCAGTAAAGCTGAAGTCACACACTAGAGACAGGTGGTCTGAAGGATAATTGAAAGATGGTAGTCGGTTGGGTCCAATCTGTTCTTCAGTCAGCAAATCAAGAGCTGACCTCACATTTAGAGCATATTTAGAATACCAGATATAATCCAGGGTGTGCCGGCACTCCCCCGAGGTCCGGATCTTCCAGGTAGTATAAGGAGGCTCGGACTGCCCATCAGCACTCAGCAGCTTGTAGGCGCTGTTTAGGTTGAGGCTGGAAGAAGCAAAGTGTTTGTAGACCTCCTCTGTTGGCTCTGCATTGAAGTCCCCACAAATAATAAGGGGAATCTTGGCTCCTTTAGTGATGTTCTGTAGGTTCTGGAGAAGGTCACAGCCTTGAGCAGATCGAAACCGCTCCCAGCCAGTGCGTGCTTTTAAGTGGGTGACAGCGATACAGAACTGGCGACCTGACTCTCTGCACTCTAAGGTCTGTGCAATGGCCACTTGGTTGGTTTTCAGTGTCATGGCTGTCAGCCTGATATTGGCACTGTTAACTAGCTTGAACCGGTTTTGGAGAAAAAACAAGGCACAGCCATCTGGCCCATTGTTGTGTTCTACGTCTAGACAGGGTGACCAGGGCTTGGGGAAAAAAGTGCCTTGGTAGCCCAGTCTACTGAGGAGTGGTTGGAAAGTGTCAAAATAGTGGTCCACCTCTTGGAGACACAATATATCAGGCTGGTAGGCTAGAATTTCTTCTAAGATGAGACATTTCCTCTCTTCCCACTTGAGTGCTTCAACAGGGCATTGTACAAAGTTGTCTTTGCCTTCTCCTAGAGCTGAAATACAAAAGCCAGTCAGTTGTCATCTACTACAGAAAAATGACTTCAAAGGACCTGGGAGTCTCCTTAGGTTGACAGCACTCAACACCCTCACCATGTTTCCTCTGTGTCAGATGCTTTCTGTAGCTCTTCTCTGTCTAAACTGCATTGACCCACCCAAACTAAATAACTCTTAGCATCTGGATAAAGCAAGCAATTGATTTTCTTTATATTAAAGCTATTTCATATAACTATATTTCAGTCATAAGATCTTGAGTTTTTGCCTTAATTAAGAAAATGGTTCTTTGCAGCCCCAGGGGCCTAAACTATACCAAATGAGCTAAATATATTTATTTTAACACTAATGACAATAAAGTAATTCAAAGACAGAATGAACTGATACAAAGTAGACACCACTCAGAATGAATGGAACCTACTTAATATAGAAAGCGTCTCTTATAGATGAACAGCTGGAAAAATAAAAGAATCAGATTGAAAAGTTGGGGAATATTCCCTTCTTTTCTAGCAATAAAAGGCCCCTTTTTTCCCCTTAAAATTTCAACTGCCACATACAAGGCAATACTACACAGTTTATCTGTTTTTTGATTCAGCAGATCCAAGAAAAGAATCCTTTTGACTATAAGTATTAATGGTTACTTTATAAGGGAAAGCAGAACATTTTCACATATTCTCCCACTTTACAGAGCATTGGCCTTCACATTATATAGATGTATATGGATAAGAATCTGGCTGCAAGAATAACCAGACTTACCACCACCCAATCACAGCTCCCACTCCCTGCAGAATGTTTTACATGTCACCCATTTAGCTGACTCAGTGATTCCCCTGCAAGAATGCTGTCTTAGTGCTATGGACTGAAAGCTGGAGATAACAGAAAGTTTGAGGCTGTTCTATTTAATTGAGTAATAAAAGGATCATTTAAATTTGGATCTTTTGGGAAGTAACATAAACAGACTTTCACTGTACTTGGCAGCCACAAACATGGAAGGTAAAGACTCAAGCTTCAGTTGCTAGCTTAATTATTGAAAATCAAATGACTCCCTTTCTGAGAGCTCTTCTTGCTGCCTTTGTCACCCCATCATCCTACACCTCCATCTGCCCACACTTCTTCCATCCACCTGAGACATCAGTGCATCAGACATGTGCAAAAGCAGGAAGGAAGTCAAAGAAAACCACCGCTTCAGCACAAAGCATTAGGCATACCTTGGGCGAGGATGTTCCACTGCATGACCCTAATAGGTGGGTGACTACTGGGGCAATCTGTCCTCAGATTCACAAAGTCCCTCTGGAACCGGGGAGGTCGGGTGTGCAGAACAGCCCTGCATTCCTCAAGGAGCTCTTTAGGATCAATGGGTTCCAGATGTTCTGAGTCAGGTGATACCAAATACTCTGGGTGCTGGGAGGCAGCGCTGCTGTTCAGTGTCTTGGCAAGAGCACTATAGAGTCTGCTTGGACCGTTTCCCATGGAATACACTATAGAAGAGGAAAGCACAATTACACACTCAGCTCCTTTTCCGGCCCTTTCTTCTGTTCTCATCTGTACTGACAAAGATTTACTGCCCATAGAAGCTGGGAGCTCAATTTAGGGCAATGCTGCCATGTTCACGTATAAAGTCATTTCTGCAGAGATGGATTAAAGGAATTTGCAGGTTCTAGCCTCCTACTAGGAGCTCTGGTGGCACAGTGCCTAGGGCATTTGACTGCTAATCAGAAGTCTGGGGGTTCAAACCCACCAGCTACTCCTTGGAAGGAAGACTGGGCAATCTACTTCTGTAGAGATACCACCTTGGAAACCCAAGGAGGGCTATACTACTGTTAAAACTGTCCTTTGATGACTTAAGATAACAAATTCTTCTAAGAGAGAAACACTCTGATCTTTATGGCTTCTTCTAGGACTGTCTTTATGATTTAGAGACTTAGTCTTTTGAAAGCATGACCAAAGAGAGTATACATTCCTTTTCCATAGATCTTTAAAGGAATTTGAAGCCAAATGTTAGAAAGCCTGTGTTAATCCTGAAGCAGAGATGAGGTTATAGCAATCTGCTGCTCTAGCCGTGTCCTCTATACAGAGCCTTCTGTTGTGGGAAGTGATGGCTGGACTGGATCCATACTCCATTTCTCTTAACTGTAAATCAGGGCTCTGATTTTCTATAGAACTCAACATCATTGAGCAAAATATAGTCTCTATGATCTTTAGATCAACTGCTCAATTTTTTAAAATTGGGAAAGGGGCACAACACAGTTCACCTAGCAAGTTTCCACTCAAGACACCAATTTCTTATGAGTTACCCCTTGTTTCCTGATATCCTGGAAAAAGATGTGAGGAAAGCTGCATGAAGTACCAGTCACATTGTCTTCAAGAGCATTTTCCAGTGCTTTGCTTTTTACCCCACAGATTAATTATAACTCACTGAGGAGAATGGAGCACAATCTTCAACTAACTAGAAAAGTACATGTCAGATCACTTGTAAGCAGTTGACTGGTCTTTTTTGAGGTCAACCATGCTTTCTTTTCATTAAAATATAAATTTGGGGTAAGTTTTACTTGGAGCAATCTCCAACTCTGGCAAGATCTGTATATGATGAATCCTGGGACCAAACAATCTCGATTTCCCTACCATGTTATATCCTTGTTTTCTCTTGAAAGATAACAAAGTTTTCTTTATAAAATATGTTGACAAGCTGACTGACCATGTCAGAAACTGGCAGGCAATCAAATTCACTGTTGCAGGTCACAAAAGTAAATTCAAGTATTCATCACCAAATGTTCTTGAACATCAAGGTCAACAAGTATGTAAGTATGCTCTGTATTGTTTTCTTTTTTCTTCAGTAAGGGAACTAAGACAAAGTAACATACCAATTTTTCCAACATACATTCAAATATATGTGTATATACAAGCAATTTCATACACATACTTCCAAACTCTTTGATTTCAATGTATTCAATTGAATCTAACTGATGTGCCTGCCTCTGTGACTATGTGGCTCTAGAGGAAGAAATTGTATTCCCAGCTGGCAATAGAACTTTCAAAGTCTTTCTTCTTGCTCTTCTAGTTTTTTCTAAAAAAGAAAAGAAAAAGTTGGGTCCAACACATAGCCACCCCTCCTTGGGTTTCTGAGGTGGTATCTCTACAGAACTAGATTGCCCAATCTTCCTTCGGAGGAGTGGCTGGTGGGTTTGAACTGCCAGCTTTCTGGTTAGCAGTCAAATTCCTTAGGAACTGTGCCACCAGAGTTCTTATTAAATATCCTAGGGATTCTCAATGTGGTTCTACAATCAGGAACATCGTCATCACCTGGAATCGTAACCCCAAACTGTGTGCTAAAGTATTCCAGGATACCACAGCAAACTTAATTATAGGGACACTGTGGGATTATTTTAAAACTGGGAATAAACTGTTATTTGACATCTGTCGAGTCTCCAGGTGAACTACTACCTTGATGTAGTTCAGTTTTAACAAGATCATTCTACATTCCCTTATATGACATCGTATCTTTCCCAAAGTGGGCTTTGGGATTCTTATTAAGTACCTTGTAGAAATTAAAGTGATAAACAGGGTGGTATAGTCCAATGGAATACTAAACTTTTAAGAGTTATCTGAAGTCATAAAAACTATACTGAACCACACTTCCTTCTAAAAATTTAGCAAATCCAATTTCACATAAAGATGATAAGGAAGAGAATAACATAATAATATTCATTAGTCAATATATTATCAATATTCATAATAGTAATTCAGCAAATAATGATAACAGAAAGACATGCCTACGTAAAAAATAAAAAATTTATCTTTTAAAATTAGCTAAGTCCCTAAGAAAATGAAAGAAGAGCATAAATTAGACTAGAAAACACAGAATTGAGGCAATAGGAAAATAATTAGAAATAATAAAAAAGAAATGATAAAGGATTTAAGAGAAAGGGGCAAACACTGAAGATCCAACATATGGTTAATATGAGTTGTTGTAGCTGAAAACAAATTCAAAGTGGGTTTGAACTACCAACCTTCTGGCTAGCAGCTGAATGCTTTAACCACTACCACCAGAGCTCCTGAACAAGGACTAAAAACTATAAACCAAGAAAACGTTCCTCAAAATAGTTGAAACTCTATATTGAAAAAACAGTACATACCTAAGAATACCAAAAGAAAAAAAGAAACCTCACTGGCATTGAGTCAATTCTGACTCATAGTGACCGCTCCTTTGGTTTCTGAGGCAGTTATCTCTACGGAAGTATATGGCCTAATCTTCCTTCTGAGGAGTGGCTGGTGAGTTTGAACCTCCAGCCTTCTGGTTAGCAGTCAGATGCCTTAAGCTACGCCACCAGAGCTCCATATCTAAGAATGTCAACTCAAAATGACCAATACCAGCTGGACTGTAAAGAAAAATAAAATATCCTTTGGGCAGCTAGGCAAAAACAGCAAATGACTTGTAGGAAAAATAAAATTATATTATCGTCAGATTTTACCTGCAGTGTTTCATGCCAGAAGAAAATAAAGCAACATATTTAAAACACACAAGAAAATGTGAGCCTAGGATTTTATATCCAGCAAAGGTGACTTTCAAGTATAAAAACAAAAATATACAAGAACTCATGGAATATTGCCTCCATGAATACTTTTATAAGACTTTATGAGCACAATGGTTGACAAACTATAGCCAGGGGCCTAATTCAGTCTGTACACTCCTTAAGCTTAAGAATAATTTTAGAGTTCCGGCAAGATGGTGGACTAGGCAAAAGGACTGCACAGACGCTCTTCAACAAAGAAAAGGGAAACCAATTAACACAGAC
>NW_006921663.1:3596470-3614777 GCF_000298275.1 Orycteropus afer afer
CGTTGAGTCGGCCCCGACTCATAGCGACCCCTCCTTGGGTTTCCGAGGCAGTATCACTACGGAAGTAGGATTGCCCAACCTTCCTTCTGAGGAGTGGTTGGTGGGTTTGAACCGCCAGCCGTCTGGTTAGCAGGCAAGTGTCTTAGCCACTGTGCTACAAAGTATATGTGAACTGCTGTATGGAAAGTGAATTTTCTCTGTAAATCTTCACCCAAATCACAATAAATAAATAAATAAAGAATAATTTTACATTTTTAGAGTTCCGGTAAGATGGCGGAATAGGCAGAAGGACTGCACAGACCCTCTTCAACAAAGAAAAGGGGAAACAATTAACACAGATACAAAAGATATCCTGAGCCCCTGAGCTTTGAAAGGAAGGAGATAGAAGTGGACTAAACTCTAGCAGAAAAATTTTCATGAAAATACCAAAAAAGGAGAAATATGGAGCTGCGGTCTGGCAGCAATCCTGAGGCACAGACAGCTTGGAAATTGCCAAATGGTGGTAGGACCTAAGAATTAACCTAAAAATCAGCCCTGCTAGCCAGGGACTGCACAGAGGACTGCTCTGGTGGCTGGGGAATAAAAGAAGAAGCAGCGAAGAGGAAGGTGGGCTGAGCTGTGGACTTTTGCCTGTCCTGAGGACAAAGCCATTTTTAATGTTTACAAGGATCTTGACCATTTTGGATATTTAAAGCGACAGCATTCTCCCAGATTCCAGGAAAGTAAGAATAGGCTCTGCTTGCTGGGAACAGCAAAGACATCCCAGATGCACGGACTACTGAAAAGATGTGACATTACGCTTGTTACTCTTATGTAACACACCCTTTGATGAACGGAGGTGTGGCCATCCCTCACTCTCACCCACCTTTTAGGCTGGCAGGTATTCCATCCCAGTGTGCTCCGAGGGAGCCTGGGTACCCTGCTCCGCTGGTCCAGAATTTTTTTTTTCTTTCTTTTTTTAAGTTTGTTTGTTTTTCTTTGTTTTAAAACTACTGCTACTATTATTATTTTTGTCCTTTTTATTATCATTCTTTATTCTGCCCTTCCCAGGTTCTAATTTTCAGCTTGTTTTCTTTGCCCAGTTCCTGGTTCAAATATATATGTACATATATTTTTTTACTTTCTTGTGGGTAACCCTATTCCTTGTTTTTCTTTTTGTGTTTTCCCCATTGTTTTCATTATTCTCCTTCTCTACTTTTTTCTATTACTGCCCTCTCCCCAGATACTGAAATGTTTTTTGTTTTGATTTTGTTTTTTTCTCTTTTCTCTTTTTTGGTTACTGTTTCTGTGTGATTACACAGTGTGTTATTTGTCCACTTGCTTTTACTTTTTCGATGGTTATTCAATTGCTATTTTTGTCTGAGTGGGAGACAGCAACAGTCCGCATACAAGTACACCCACACCTCCTGCAGCTTCACTTACTGAGTGAGAGTCAATACCTTCTCCACCAATGGGCCTACGATAAACAACGACCAAGAAAAGCCTTAATCACTCTTAGCTGCTCTTCACAAACAGTTAACAGAGCTCTAAATACAACAATGTCACAATGTCAACCTGAGCTGTGGACTTACTGCTGTCCAGAGGGCGCAGCCATTCTGATTGTTTACATGTGGCAGCCTTTTTGAGTGTTTACAGGCAGTGGCCATTTTGGATATTTAAAGTGACCAAGGGCACAGCCATTTTGAATGTTTACAAATGGAGGCCATTTCGGATATTTAAAGTGACCAAGGGTGCAGCCATTTTGAATGTTTACAAGTGGCAACCATTTTGGATTTTAAAATGATAGCATTCTCATTCAGATTACAGGGACCTAAGAACAGGGTCTGTTTGCCAGGGTCAGCAAGGACATACAAGAGGCTGACAAAGGAAAGGAGACAGGTGGTGAGTGTATAAGTGCTGTCAACTAGTGAATAAAGGAGAACAGCACAGTACCCTGACTGTATAGATAACATACAAACAAAACAAAGAAAACGAAAATTGTGGGTAAGTCACTCCAACATATAATCACCAATTAAATATAAACACAAAAACGTCACAGTCACAATGCCTCAGAAACAACAGAGCATCACAGTCCACACAAAGAAGCAAGATAAAGCAGGAGAAATAAGGGACCAGGATACAGACCCAAAACACATCCCTGAGGAACATGCAGCATTGGAACTCTCTGATAAGGAATTCAAAAGAATTATATTTAGGTATATTCAAAGGACTGAGAGACAGACCAAGGGAAACACAGACAAAACCCTAGAAGAATTATGGAAGAAAAAAAAAAAAGACAAAAATCAATGGAAAACTAGAAATGATTCTAAATCTACAGATAGAAATCCAGAAGACTGATACTAAATTGTCAGAAATAGATAACACATTGGAAGGGCAAAGGAGTAGAACTGATGCAATGGAAGACAGAATCAATGAGACTGAAAACAAATACCTGAATACTTCTGGAAAGTATCAATCAGAAAAAAGGAAAGGGATCAATCAGAAAAAAGGTCAAAACAAAATGAACAAAGCCTAAGGTTCATGTGGGATACCATCAAAAGGAATAACCTACGTGTCATTGGAATTCCAGAACAGGAAGAGAAAAATAAAAACACTGAGAAAACTGTCTAAGATTTGTTGGAAGAGAACTTCCCTGATATGATGAAAGATAAGAATATATCCATGAGGAAGTCCAACGAACCCCAAACAGGAGAGACCCCAAAAGAAAATGACCCAGACATATCATCATCAAACTTACCAAAACCAAAGACAAAGAATCATCAGAGCAGCATGAGAAAAACAAAAAGTTACCTACAAGGGGCAACCAATGTAAGATTAAGCTTGGATTTCTCGACAGAAACAATTCAGGAAAGAAGACAATGGGATGATATATATAAAACTCTCAAAGAGAAAAATTTCCAGCCAAGAATAATTATACGTACCCAGCAAAACTGTCCTTTAAATATGATGGTGAAATTAGGGCATTTCCAGATAAGGAGAAATTAAGGGAATTTGTTAAAACCAGACCAACCTTGCAAAAGATGCTAAAGGGAGTCCTTTGGACAGAGAAGCAACAACAGTCAACAACAACTGACCATTAACACACATGATGATATAACCCAGAAATCAACCCAGCTATGCAAGTATCCAAAGTAAATAAGCCTACAAGATTGTAAACAGGGAACCAGAGACATTAATTGACAAGTGAGGACAACTACAAACCAAAAAGAGGGGAAAAACTGTGTTGTCACAGAACTTCTAGATAGTAGGGAAGTCAAGACAGGATAGGATGGACTGTTCTAAACTTGGGAAGAAAACTATAAATCACAGGGTAACCTCAAAGGAAAATGATAAACCTTCACATCAAAAAAGAGGATCTGCATGAATATTCAGCAAATACTAAAACAATAGCAATGAAGGAAGTGACAACACAATTCATAAACAAAATGAGCTCAGCATAGAAAATTATATGGAACAAAGAAATTGACACCACAAAAAAACACATAACAAAAATGACAGTAACAAATTCATATTTGCTGATAATTACATATCTGGCAAGAGACTTATCTCTAAGATTTATAGTGGAAGAGTAGATGACCAAACTATGGTACATACACATAATGGAATGCTATGTAGCACTAAAGAATAATGTAGTGTCTGCAAAACACCGCATGATATGGATGAACTTGGAGGACATAATGCTGAGTGACATAAGTCAATCACAGAAGGACAAATATAGTATTAGTTCCTTGTTGTGGAGGGTCAAGGAAAGGTTTATATATGGAGGGAAACTTTCTTTGTTGGTTGCCAGGGTGCGGGGGCGGGGGGGAACACTGCCAAAAAAAAAACGCATTGACCCATGTCACTTTAGTTTTGTGTGTTTCACTGTACATAAATTATATTTCAATAAAATTCATTTAAAAAACAAGCCACAAGACAACTGAACACTAAATTTTGACAGAAAATTATTTTCAATCTCTACTCTATTCCTAACTAAACCATCAATGAAGTATGAAGGTAAAATAAAGACATTTCCAGAGAAACAAAGTCTAAAAACTTACCTTTTCTGTACCCTTGTTAGTAACCTTTACAGAAAATGCTTTAACAAAATGAGGGAGTAAGCTAAGGACAGGAGATCAAATTTAGGTGAGAGTAGAAAGAACTTCAATAGATGAGTAGGGAGAGGAAGGTTAGGAAAACAGCTGTCAGACGACAGTCAACAGAGAACGCCTACAATTGAAAACTCAAAAAGTTGCAATATAATAACATTTGGAGGAATCAGGATGGCTGCCTATTGGTAGCACAACTGGGGGATGGAGAGGACTACTGTTTTTTATTGTATGTATTTCCGTATTTGAATCAAACCTACTACTAACAGTACTAGCTAATATTTATGCTAGGCACTGGTTCAAATACTTAATATGCATTAACTCATTTAATCCCAACAAAATACAGTTATGCCCATTTTACAGATGAAGTAACACACAGCAGTTAGGTATTTTGCCCAAGGTCACAGAAGTTAAGAAGTCAAACAACCCTGTGACTCAACTTTTAGCCAAACAATAGCTGAACACCACCAGGGAGGTAGGCAAGCTGTAGAACAATCAACCAAACCTAAAAGGGGAGCATTTGACCAGAGATAAAGCTTAAAATGCAGGAAGGCATAGGAAAGAAAGAAGAATGGAAATGGTCGGCAGGAAGAGTGCTGTTACATTGTGGGGATTGCAGTCAATGTCATTAAACAAAATGCGTACAAATTGTTGAATGGAAAACCTATTTGCTCTGTAAACTTTCATCCAAATCACAGTAAAAATTAAAAAAAAAAAAAAAAAAGATGTGAAAGAGCCAAGAAGTAGAGGAGCTAGGACTTGAACCCAGGTAGTTTAAGTCTTAAGACTAGGGTTCTTAATCCCTAAGACATAAAATACTATTAAAGATACATTTTTAAGATAAATGAAATTATGCACATTAAGTACCTTCTACATTGTTTGTAAGATTCTCATGAGAACTAAATGAGATAATCCATATAAAGATTGTTAATGCTGTTGTTAAGTGCCATTGAGTTGGTTCCGACTCACAGTGACCCTATGTACAACAGAAAGAAACGCTGCCCAGTCCTGTGCCCACCTCACAATCCTTGCCATACCTGAGTTCACCACTGCAGCCACTTTGTCAATCCATCTCGTTGAGGGCCTTCCCCTTCTTCACTAACCCTCCACTTTACCAAGCATGATATCCCTCTCCAGGGAATGGTCACTTCAGACAACATGACCAAAGTAGGTGAGATGAAGTCTGGACATTCTTGCTTTGAAGAAGCATTCTGGCTGCACTTCTTCCAGGACAGATTTGTTTGTTTGTTTGTTTTTTAGCAGTCCATGGTACTTTTTTTAAAGTATAGGTACATATTTGTACCCATTCCAAAGAAAGATGATGCCACAGAATGTGGAAATTATAGAACAATATCATTTATATCACATGCAAGTAAAATCTTACTGAAGATAATTCAAAAACAGTTGCAGCAGTATACTGACAGAACTTCCAGAGGTGCAAGCCAGATTCAGAAGAGGACGTGGAACAAGGGATATCACTGCGAATGTCAGATGGATCTTGGCTTAAAGCAAAGAATACCAGAAAGATGTTTACTTGTGTTTTATTGACTATGCAAAAGCATTCAATTGTGTGGATCATAACCAATTATGAGTTGTGGTGTTGGAGAAGAATACTAAAAGTACCATTTTGTTGTTGTCAGGTGCTGTGGAGTCATCTCCGACTCATAGTGACCCTATGCACAGCAAAACAAAACACTGCCCAGTCCTGTGCTAACTCCACAATCCTTGCTAGACTTGAGCTCATCGCCACTGCCACTGTGTCAATCCATCTTGTTGATGGCCTTCCCCTCTTTTGTCGACCCTCCATCTTACCAAGCATAACATCCTTCTCCAGTGAATGGTCCGTTCTGACAACATGATGTGAGACAAAGTCTGGCCATTCTCGCTTCCAAGGAGCATTCAGCTGCCTTTCCTCCAGGACAGGTTAGTTAGTTCTTTTAGCAGTCCATGGTACTTTCAGCATTCTTCACCAACACCACAACTTGAAAGCATCAACTCTTCTTCGGTCTTCCTTACTCATTGTCTAGCTCTCACATGCATATGAGGCGACTGAAAATATCATGGCTTATGTCAGGCACACCTTAGTATTCAAGGAGACATCTTTGCTCTTCAGCACTTGAAAGAGGTCCTTTGCACCTGATTTGCCCAGTGCTACTGTTTTTGTTGTTATTTGCCATTGAGTCAGACCCAACTCATAGCGACCCCTCCTTGGGTTTCCAAGGGAGTATGACTATGGAATTAGATTGCCCAACCTTCTTTCTGAGGAGTGGCTGGGGGGTTTGAACGGCCAGCCTTCTGGTTAGCAGTCAAGTGCCTTAGGCACTACGCTACCAGAGCTCCCACCCAGTGCTATATGTTGTCTGATATCCTGACTGCTGCTTCCATTGGCATCAGTGGAACCAAGCAATGTGAACTCTCTTACAACTTCAGTCTTTTCTCCTATCATAGTGGTGCTTATAGGTCCAGTTGTGAGGATTGTTTCCTTTATATCGAGATGGAATCCACAGTGCAGACTGTATTCTTCAATGTTCATCAGTAAGTGCTTCAACTCATCCTCACTTCCAGCAAGAAAAGTTGTGTCATCAGCGTATTGCTGGTTGTTAATGATTCTTCCTCCAATCCTGATGCCATGTTCTTCTTCATATAGTCCAGCTCCTCAGATTATTTGTTCAGCACAGAGACTGAATAAGTATGATGAAAAGATACAACCCTGATGCACTCCCTTCTCGATTTTAAACCATGCAGTATCCCCTTGTTCTGTTCCCACAGCAGCCTCCTGCTCTATGTACATGTTCCTGATAAGCACAATCAAGTGTTCTGGAATTTACATTCTTCTCAATATTATCCATAATTTGTTATGATTCACACAATCAAATGCTTTTGCATAGTCAATAAAACACAAATAAACATCTTTCTAGTATTCTTTGCTTTGAGCCAAGATGCATCTGACATCAGCTATGATATCCCTCGTTCCACGTCCTCTTCTGAATCCAGCTTGAATTTCTGGAAGTTCTCTGCCAATATATTGCTGCAACTATTTTTGAATAATTTTCAGGAAGATTTTATTTGCATTTGATATTAATGATATTGTTCAATAATTTCCACATTCTGTGGGATCACCTTTCTTTGGAATGAGTACAAATATGGATCTTTTCCAGTCAATTGGCCAGGTAGCTGTCTTTCAAATTTCTTGGCAGACAAATGAGTGCCTCCAGCACAGCATCCGTTTGTTGAAACATCTCAGTGGGTATTCCGTCAATTCCTGTAGCCTTATTCTTTGCCAATTCCTTCAGTGCAGCTTCAACTTCATCCTTCAACACCATTGGTTCTTGATCATATGCCACCTCCTGAAATGGATGAACATCGACCATTTCTTTTTTCCTCTGTTTATTCCTTCCATCTTCTTTTGGTGTTTCCTGCATCTTTCAATATTTTGCCCATAGAATCTTTCAATATTGCAATTCAAGCGTTGACTTTTTCTTCAGTTCTTTCAGCTTGAGAAATGCAAAGCGTGTTCTTCCCTTTTGGTTTTCTAACTCCAGGTCTTTGGACATTTCACTATAATAATTTACAGTCTTCTTGAGCTCCTCTTTGAAATCTTCTGTTCAGCTCTTTTGTCATGTTATTTCTTGCATTTACTTTAGCTACTCTCCATTCAAGGACAAGTTTCAGAGTCTCATCTGACATCCATTTTGGTCTCTTCTTCCTTTCCTATCTTTTTAATGACCCTTTGCTTTCTTCATGGATGATGTTCTTGATGTCATCCCATAATTCCTCTGGTTTTCAGTCATTGGTGTTCAATGCATCAAATCTATCCTTTAGATGGTCTCTAAATTCAGGAGGAATATAACCAAGGTCATATTTTGGCTCTCGTGGACTTGTTTTAATTGTCTTCAGCTTCAATTTGAATTGGCATATAAGCAGTTGATAGTCTGTTCCACAATCAGCTCCTGGCCTGGTTTTGGCAGAACATGTTGAGCTTCTCTATAGCCTCTTTCCACAGATGTTGTCAATCTGATTCCTGTGTACTCCATCTGACGAAGTCCACATGTATAGCCATAGTTGTGTTGTTGAAAAAAGGTATTTGCAATCAATAAGTCGTTGGTCTTGCAAAATTCTATCACGCAAACTTCAGAATCATTTCTATCACCAAGGCCAACTACCAACTACCGGAGATTCTACTTTGTTCCCAACTTTTGCATTCCAGTCACCAGTGGTAATTAACACATCTTGATTGCATGTTTAGGCAATTTCAGACTGCAGAAGTTGGTAAAAACCTTCAATCTCCTCCTCTTTGGTTTTGGTGGCTAGTGTGTAAATTTGAATAACATAGTATTAACTGGTTTTCCTTGTAGGTGTATGGATATTATCCTATCACTGACAGCACTGTACTTCAGGATAGATCTGGAAACACTCTTCGTGACAATGAATGTCATGCCATTCCTCTTCAATTTGTCATTCCTGGCATAGATCATCATATGGTTCTCTGATTCAAAATGGCCAAAACCAGTCCATTTCAGCTCACTAATGCCTAGGATATCAATCTTTATTCATTCCATTTCATTTTTGACAACTTCCAAATTTTCTAGATTGATTAATGGATGTTTGCAGCTATTTCTTCCTGTTTTGAGTTGTGCCACATCAGCCATGGGGGTCCTGAAATTTCTATTCCATCCACATCATTCAGGTTGGCTCTATTCTGAGGAGGCAGCTCTTCCCAGTCGTATTTTGAGTGCCTTCTGGCTTGAGGAGGAGCTCTGGTGGCGTAGTGCCTGAGGCACTTGACTGCTAACCAGAAGGCTGGTGGTTCAAACCCACCAGCCACTCCTCAGAAGGAAGGCTGGGCAATCTACTTCCACAGTGATATTGCCTTGGAAACCCGAGAAGAGGTCGCTACGAGTTGATCCGACTTGACGGCAGTGATTTTGGTTTTGGTGGTCTGACCTAAGGGACTCATCTTCCGGCACTATATCGGACAATGTTTCAAGGTTGTTCATAAAGTTTTCCAATAATTTATCACACAGTGCTTCAATGCTATGCATAAGGTTTTCACTGGCCAATTCTTTGAGAAGTGGATGGCCCCTTCCTTCTGAGTCTGTGTCAGTCTGGAAACTCTGCTGAAACCTGTCCACCATGGGTGACCCTGCTGGTGTTTGAAATACTGGTGGCATAGCCTCCAGCCTCACAGGAACACACAAGCCACCACAGTACAATAAACTGACAAATGGTGGATTTAAAAATTAGTACTCAGTAAATGTTAGTTATTATTACTGTTATTACTATATGTATACATCCCAGTGAGTTGTCCTTACTCCAGCACCATTCAAAACATTTTTTGGAATTCTAGTGTTTGAAATGTACTCATAGGCTATTAGCTACAATATTCAAGGAAAACATTCATTTTAAAGTTAACTCATTTTTGAACCAAGAGCAGATTATTAAATCTGCTCACCTACTTGCTACTTCGCTCTGAAAAACTTTTGACAGTTTCCTAAAACTAAACCTACCTTAAAAAAAAAAAAAAACACAAAGCTTTACACGACCTGCTGGAGCATGGCCAAATACTGCAGCCTTGACAGAGACAGGCATCAGTAGAGCTCATTCTAGTCCCAGTTGTATGATCATTTATCTGGGTCACAACCCTCCAGATCTCTTTACATTCCTATAATGAGGGCTTGCTAATGATCACAATTTCTTCAAGATTATCTGGAAAATGCATGTATGTTAGAGCAAGTGGAAAGCTTTCAAATGTACGTTCATGTGTTGTTGTTGTTGTTATGTGCCATTGAGTCGCACCCAACTCATAGCGACCCCTCCTTGGGTTGCCAAGGCAGTATCACTACGGAAGTAGATTGCCCTACCTTCCTTCCGAGGAGTGGCTGGTGGGTTTGAACCACCAGCCTTCTGGTTAGCAGTCAAGTGCCTTAGGCACTACGCTACCAGAGCTCCCAGGTTCATGTACTCTTCACATATTTTTAGTAGAGACAGATATATGTTTCTCTATTAAGAAAACTTGGATGTTGTCAACAGAAAGATTTTAATTTTTCTCACATTTGAGACCTAGAACAGACAATTTTTGTGAAGTGTAATATTACTTAGGTTTGGAATAATGCACTGAAATTTGCTTTTAAAGAAAATTTTACTGGCACAGACCTTTTGCTTGTTTCCCTATAGATTCATTCACTTGAGAAGATGTTCCAAGGCTAGAGTTTAAATTAAGAAATAACATACAGGGAATATTTATTACAGTCCTGTCTCTGGCCCTTAGATCTTGCAGGAAACCCAAAGATGGTCCCCACGATGGACTAATACAAACCTGGATGTCAGATTAGTAACAAAGGGACAGGGCAGGGCATGCCTCTCTAATACTAAAGTATCTGAGAAGCTGATTAATGAATCAGCCTGTTGTATGCTGCTGCTGTTATGTGCCATCGAGTCGGACTCGACTCATAGCGACCCCTCCCTTGGGTTTCTGAGGTGGTATCACTACAGAAGTAGATTGCCCAATCTTCTTTCTGAGGAGTGGCTGGTAGGTTTGAACCACCAGCCTTCTGGTTAGCAGTCAAGTGCCTTAGGCACTACGTTACCAGAGCTCCTAGCCTGTTGTATAATGAGCACAAAATTAGGACAGATAGACATAGATGAGATTTGCACTAGTTCACTAAGTGCCAACTATGTGTTAAACAAAGCTTCTAGACTAAGACTGTAGGATTGGAAGAAGACTCATTAACAATATGTGATATGCAGATGACACAACCTTGCTTGCTGGAAGTGAAGATGACTTGAAGCACTTACTGATAAAGATCAGAAACTACAGCCTTCAGTATGGATTACACCTCAACATAAAGGAAACAAAATCCTCCCAACTGGACCAATAGCCAACATCACAATTAACAGAGAAAAGACTGGAGTTGTCAAGGACTTCATATTACTTGCATCCACAATCAACAGCCATGGATGTAGCAGTCAAGAAATCAGATGTTGTAAGGAGCTCTGGTAGCATAGTGCCTAAGGCACTGGACTGCTACCCAGAAGGCTGGCGGTTCAAACCCACCAGCCACTCCTCGGAAGGAAGGTTGGGCATTCCTACTTCTGTAGCAATACTGCCTCGGAAACCCAAGGAGGGGTCGCTATGAGTTGGGGCCGACTCGATGGCAAATAACAACAACAACAACAATGCACTGAGCAAAGCTGCTGCAAAAGACCTCTTTAAAGTGTTGAAGAGCAAAGATGTCACTTTGAAGAAGACTAAGGTGAGCCTAACCTAAGCCATGGTATTTTCAATCACTCATATACTTGTGAAAGCTGGGCAATGAAAAAGGAAGACAGAAGAAGAATTGGTGCTTTTGAGTTGTAGTGTTGGCTAAAACATTAAAAGTACCATGGACTGCCAGAAGAATAAACAAATCTGCATTGGAATTAGTACAGCTGGAATACTCCTTAGAAGTGTGAATGGCCCAACTTCATCCTACATACTTTGGTCATGTTGTCATAAGGGTCTAGCTCCCCTGGAGAAGACTATCATGCTTGGTAAAGTAGAGGGTCAGCAAAAAAGGGGAAGACTCTCAAGATGAATTGACACAGTGGTTGTGATGATAGGCTGAAGCATAGCAAATACTGTGAGAATGGCACAGGACTAGTCAGTGTTTTGTTCTGTTGTGCACAGGGTTGCTATGAGCTGAAGCAAACTCAATGGCATCTAAACAATAACAACTAGGTGCAAAGGACCTCTGATGTTGCAGTGGTCAAAGCATTCAGCTGCTAAACAACAGGTCAGTGGTTCGAACCCACCAGCATGTCTGTGGGAGAAAGATGTCTTCTGTAAAGACTCATAGCCTTGGAAATCCTATGAGGCAGTTCTACTTTGTAGAAGAGGTCACTATGAATTGGAATCAACTCAATGGCACTGGGTTTGGTTTGGTAACTGCAGTGGCTCATGATATAGTAAGGATTAAAACAATCAGAATGGATAAGAGTAACTAACTAGAAAAAGACTTAACATACAGACATACACAAATGGTCATTCATGCTTTCAAACATTTGAGTGCCTAGTATGTGCCAGCTACTACTCCAGCCAACGGGAGATGCACAGTGAGCAAAACAGACTAAAATCCTTGTCTTCATGGAGCTTATGTTCTAGTGGGGAGACACATATAACACAAATAGATGAAATATATAGTTTGTCACATGGTGAACAGTGTTATGGAGAAAAATAAAGGAGAAAAGGGGGATAGGGAACGCTAGATGACTGAGAGTTGCTATTTTATATGGAATGTTCAGGGAGGCCTCATCAAAAAAATTTGAGCAGAGACCTAAAGGTGGTAAGGAAATAAGCCTTATGGTGATTTGTGGGAAGAAATTCCAAACAAAGAGAATAACAAGTCCTAGGCCCTGCATAAGGAATATGCTTGGTAAGTACGACAAATAACACTAGTGTGACTAAAACAGAATGAATGGAAGGAGATGAAGTCAGTGAGGTTGCGGGGACAGGGGAGTAGATCATGGAGGATGTTACAGGCCATTCTAAGATTTAGGCCTGTATCTCAGGAGGGAAGCCATGGGAGAATACGAAGCAGGAGTGAGAATCTGATTCTTATTTTAAAATATCTTACTCACTGATGTATTAAAAATATACAGTAGGGAAATAAGGAAAGAACTGTCAAAAACAACCATTCTAGTGCTCTGAATATCAGCCAAAGGCATAAACCAAGCTGGGAAGCTTTTACTCACAAAAGCTACTGAACTTTAATCACAGAAGGATAAATACTGTATTAGTTCATTATTGTAAAAAGTCAAGAAAAGGTTTATATATGGAAGGAAACTTTCTTTGTTGGTTACCAGGGGTGGGAGGGGAGAGAAGGAACACTGCAAAAATAAAAAAGCTATTGAACTTAGCTAAGAACAGTGCTAGTCTGTGATATTCTTGCCCAGGGCTGCTCCCATCCTACACCCCAGCCTTCCTCCTTGGCTCTATGGGTGTCATTCAACCATGACAGCAAAGAAAATGAATTACAGTTTTAAAAAGCCAGTGCTCTTATGGCTTCACTAATGAATTCCCTAAAATACTTAAATAAGAAATAATAGCAGTCCTTCACCAACTCTCATTCACTACTGCTTCCCATGTAGGGCAACTGTGGAAGGCAGTCTGGCAATATTTTATAAATAAAACATAATTTTAGCATGTTGTTGTTGTTGTTGTTGTCATGAGCCGTCAAGTCGGTCCCAACTCATAGCAACTCCTCCTTGGGTTTCCGAGGCAGTATCACTACAGAAGTAGATTGCCCAACCTTCCTTCTGAGGAGTGGCTGGTGGGTTTGAACCTCCAGCCTTCTGGTTAGCAGGCAAGTGCCTTAGGCACTATACTACCAGAGCTCCTAATTTTAGCATACAACACAGAAATCACACTCTAGGTATATGAAACTTATGCTCACACAAAAATATTTATGCAAATGTTTTTAGCAGCTTTATTCATAACTACCCTAAACTGGAAGCAACCAATATACCATTCAACAGGTGAATGGGTAAACAACTTTGGTGCATCCATAAAATGAAATACTGTTCAAAGCTTTTTTTTAAAAAAATAAAAAGCAGCAGCTCATGTAAGATGGATGAATATTAAGAGCATTATGCTAAGTGAAAGAAGTGATACTAGAAAAGTGTCAATACATTGCATTTAATGAAAATATTTTGCTCTTGGAAAGAGACCACTAAGAAAATTAAAAGACAAACCACAGACTGGGAGAAAATATCTACAAATCATAGATCTTATAGATCTTATAATGTATTTGATTTTATATACATATCCAGAATATGTAGATAAAAGAACTCATTAATTTAAAAAATGGACAAAAAGACATTTCACCAAAGACAGAATGGCCAATAAGCACATGAAAAGATAGAAGCTCAATCATTAAGGCAATGCAAATTAAAACTACAAGGAGATACCACTACTTATCCACTAAAATAGGAGCACTGGTGGCTCAATAGTTAAGCACTTGGCTGCTAACCTAAAGGTTGGCAGTTCGAACCCACCAGCAGCTCCATGGGAGAAAAGACCCGGTAATCTGTTCCTGTAAAGATTACAGCCTAGGAAATCCTATGGTGCAGCTTGACTCTGTCTTAATATGGTCACTATGAGTTGGAACAGACTTGGTGATGCACAACAACACATATACACACCCACTGAAATGGCTATAATAAAAAAGACAGACCATACATACAAGTGTTTTGTGAGGATATGGAACAACTCAATGCTATACACTGCTTTCAGGGATATGAAATGCTGTAGCCACTTCAGAAAATAGTTTGGCATTACCTTAAGCATTCTAACCTAAATCTACCACATAATCTAACAATTCCACTCCTAGGAGTCTACCCCTGAGAAACACCAAATGTTTACAGCATTATTCATAACAGCAAAAAAAAAAAAAAGTATCCAAATGACCATATACTGCTGAATGGATATATAAAATGTGCTTTGCCCAATATAATAAAAAGCAATTCAAAAGGAAGGAATTACTAATACATGGATGAACCTCAAAAACATAATGGTAAGAAGTCAGAAGCCAAAGACTATGCATTATATTGTTCAATTTATAAAAATGTCTAGAAAAGGGAAGAAGCCCTGGTAGCACAGTGGTTAAGTAGTTGGCTGCTCTAAACAAAAGGTAGGCAGTCTGAACCCACCAGCCACTCTGCAGAAGAAAGAGGAAGCATTCTGCTTCTATAAAGATTCACAGGCTTGGAAACCTTAAGGCACAGTTCTACTCTGTCCTATAGGGTTGCTTTGAGTCAGAATTGACTTGACTGTCCTGAAAAGTAAAAATATAAAGCTGAAAGGTGATCAGTGGTTGGCTAGATTTGGAAGTGAGGTTTAACTGCAAATGGGCTTGAGGGGATTTTGGGGGTAGATAAAAACGTTCTCAGACTGGATTGCTGATAGTTGTACAACTCTATAAATCCACTAACAATTATGAATTGTATACTTACAATGGAGAATTGAGTGTAACTTAATAAAACTGGGGGAAAAAAAGAAAACTCAATGAGAGAAAAATGATAAGTCCTAGAATATTCTTGAATAATTGTTTGAGTTTTCAAGGAGGCTCATTCTAACACTAGACAGCTGCTGGTGTTTAGCAAAAAATATTTTCCTACTATGAGGATATGATTACCTATGAATTCCATGTATGATGAAAACAATGTTTCAGAATCAACATCAGAATGTTGTTGTTGTTAGGTGCCATCAAGTTAGTTCTGACTCACAGCAACCCTATGCCCACAAGATGAGACTCTGCCTCCTCCTGTGCCACCTTCACAATCATTACCATGTGTGATCCCATTGTTGCAACCATCTCATTGAGGGTCACTCCATCTCACTGTGTCTTCCTCTTTTGCACTGACTCTCTACTTTGCATGCATAATGTCCTTCTCTAAGGACTGGGCCCTTCTGATAACATGTTCAAAATATGTGAGACAAAGTCTCACCATCCTTGCTTCTAAGGAGCATTCTGGCTATACTTCTTCCGAGACAGATTTGTTCTTTCTTCTGGTAGTCCATAGTATTATTAAATATTCTTCACCAACACCGTAATTCAAACTCATTCATTTTTCTTCATTCTTCCTTATTTATAGTCCAGCTTTCACATGCATATGTTGCTGTTGTTATGTGCCGTGGAGTCAGACCCGACTCATAGTGACCCCTCCCCTTGGGTTTCTGAGGCAGTATGTGCATATGAGGTGACTGAAAATACGATGGCTAGGGCCAGGCACACCTTAGTCTTCAAAGTGACATTTTTTGCTTTTCAATATTGGAATAGCACATCTTAATTACATTATATAAAAAACAGACACTCTTAATATTTACATTTCTTTTAAGAGGACTGTGAAAAAACTGATATAACTGTGGGCAGGGAGCACTACTTTCATTATTTGTTTTGGGCAAGTCCTCCTTTGTACTGCAAATCAGTAAATATCCTACCCACTTGTGTACCTTATTACATAATGAAATTAAGTCATTTAGAGTCAAAAGTGAAAGACACAGGGAAGTTTTACATTAAGACTCATTTCAGCTCCAGTCCCCTTTACCAGGAAAGGAAAGCTTTGGTTATTTTTATTTTATTAAATTGTAATTAAGTTATAATAATGGAGAACAGCTGCCTCAAAAGAGACCTATAGCTACAGCTACAAGTTATTTGTTCTTAAATGAGGCAGTAGCTTTCTTGCAATGATCCGTCTCTAAGCACACTATATCTACAGCAGCATTTTCCCCCCAAAGCTTTCATACAATCTAAGTAAAAGTTATATTCACAATGCCGTATACATGTGGCATATATAAATATCTGAAATGAACTTCATGAAAAATTATCTTTTCTACATGAAATGCACGCTGATATTTTCTATTCTATTTCACCTAATTTTTCTGAAAATGACCCAACTAAGTTTATTTTCCAACCCATTAATTCTCAGTAAGGAGCCCTGGAGGCACAGTGGTTAAGTGCTCAGCTGCAAACCAAAAGGTTGGTGGTTTGAACCCACTAGCCACTCTGCAGGTGAAAGATGAAGCAGTCTGCTTCCGTAAAGACTGAGAAGCAGTCTGCTTCCATAAAGACTGACAGCCCTGGAAACCCTATGGGGCAGTTCTACTCTGTCCTGTAGCATTGCTGTGACTCAGAATCAACTTGATGCACAACAGGTTTGGCTTTCTCAATCCTCAGTAGGGAACACTGCTCTAGAGTAGTCCACAGACCCTTGTAGATGGTTGAAACCCCTTTTGGAGGAGGGTTAAAACTATTTTCATGGACTTCTGGTAAGATGGAGGAATAGGCAGACAAGCCTAAAGATCAGCCCTGGTCACCAAGGACTGCAGGGACAACTGCGCTAGTGGCCTATGACTAGGAAGAGAAACAGCAAGGAGGGAGACAACCTGAGCTGTTGACTTTCCACTGTCCGGAGGGTGCAGCCATTTTGGACATTTAAGGTGACTGAGAGTGCAGCCATGTTGAATGTTTACAAGTGGCAACCATTTTGGATTTTAAAGTGATAGCTTTCTCACTCAGATTCCAGGGACCTAAGAATAGGCTCTGTTTGCCAAGGTTAGCAGGGACATATAAGAGGCTGGCAGCAGGAAAGGAGACAGGTGGTGAGTGTATAAGTGCTGTCAACTAGCCAACAGAGGAACATAGTACCCTGCTTGTGTAGATAACATACAAATAAAACAAAGAAAATGAAAATCGTTGGCAAGTCACTCCAACATAAAATCACCAATTAACTATAAACACAAAAACGTCACAATGCCTTGGAGACAACAGAGCATCACAGTCCACACAAAGAAACAAGGTAAAGGAAGAGAAACAAGGGAACAGGATAAAGACCCAAAACACATCCCTGAGAAAGATGAAGCACTAGAACTCCCTGATAAGGAATTCAAAAGAATTATATTTAGGTATCTTCAACAAATTGAGAGACAGATCACAGAAAACCCTAGAACAATTTCAAAAGACAATACAAGAACAAAATGACAAAATAAATGAAATTAGAAATGATACAAAATCTACACACAGAAATCCAGAAGATTATACTAAATTTTCAGAAATAGTAAGACATTGAATGGGCAAAAGAGCAGAATTGAATTAATGGAAGACGGAATTAGTGAGACTGAAGTCAAATAACTGAACACTTCCTTGGAAAAAGATAAATCAGAAAAAAGATCAAAGCAAAATGAAGATAGCCTAAGATGCATGTGGGATACCATCAAAAGGAATAACCTATGTGTAATTGGAATTCCAGAACAGGAAGAGACAAATAATACCATAGAGAAAACTGTCGAAGATTTGTTGGAAGAGAATCTTCCTGGTATGATGAGAGATGAGAACATATCCATTCAGGACATCCAACAAACCCTAAACAGGATACACCCCAAAAGAAAATCACCCAGATATATCATCATCAAACTCACCAAAACCAAAGACAAAGAAAGAATCATGAGAGCAGCATGAGAAAAACGAAAGTTACCTACAAGGGACAACCAATAAGACTAAGCTCAGATTTCTCAACAGAAACCATGCAGGCAAGAAGACAACGGGATGGTATATGTAAAACTCTGAAAGAGAAAAATCTCCAACCCAGAATTATGTACCCAGCAAAACTGTCCCTCAAATATGATGGTGAAATTAGGACATTTCCAGATAAGCAGAAATTAAGGGAATTTGTTAAAACCAGAC
>NW_006921663.1:3614877-3636205 GCF_000298275.1 Orycteropus afer afer
GACATTTCCAGATAAGCAGAAATTAAGGGAATTTGTTAAAACCAGACCAACCTTACAAGAGATGCTAAAGGGAGGCAGTCCTTTGGATAGAGAAGCAGTAACAGCCAATGACTGACCATTAACACACATGATAATATAACCCAGAAATCAACCCAGCTATGGAAGTATCCAAAATAATTAAGCCTACAAGATTGTAAACAAGGAACCAGAGACATCAATTGACAAATGAGGAGAACTACAAACCAAAAAGAGGGAAAAAACTGTGTCACTACAGAACTTCTAGATGGTAGTGAAGTCAAGACAACTATAAGATAGAACAGACTGTTCTAAACTTGGGAAGAAAACTATAAATCACAGGGTAACCTCAAACAAAAATGATAAACCCTCACATCAAAAAAGAGGACCAGCATAAATATTCAGCAAATACTAAAACAACAGCAATGAAGGAAGTGATTCATAAACAAAACAAGCTCAGGATAGAAAATTATATGGAACAAAGAAATCGACACCACGAAAAAGCACAAAGCAAAAATGACAGCAACAAATTCATATTTGCCGATAATTACATATCTGGCAAGGGACTTATCTCTAAGATTTATAGCAGGAGAATGGATGACCAAACTATGGTACATATACATAATAGAATGCTATGCAGCACTAGAAAATAATGTAGACTCTGCAAAACACCACATAATATGGATGAACTTGGAGTACATTATGCTGAATGAAGTAAGTCAATCACAGAAGGACACATACAGTATTAGTTCGTTGTGGAGGATCAAGAAAAGGTTTATATATGGAGGGAAACTTTGTCAGTTGCCAAGGGTGGGAGGGGAAGGGAAGAACACTGCAAACACAAAAAATGCACTAACTCATGTCACTTTAATTTTGCATATTTCACTGTACATATATAAAATGCTTTTTGAAAAAAGAAAACTATTTTCATAAAAATGTAAACCCACTGCCATGGAGTCATTCTGAGTCATAGCGATGGTACAGGACAGAATGGAACTGCCCCGTAGGGTTTCAAGGCTGTAAACCTTTAAGGAAGCAGACTGCCACATACTTATTTGCTTTGTTCACCATGTGGATACTTGTTTATGGTTTGTAAAGCTGCTGGTGGGTTAGCACAAATGAAGGCAACAGCTTCAAACTGTACTACCAGCCATTGTATTCTACACACACACTTGGCGTTAAAATGTCAATTTCACTTAAAAATGTGTTGATGAAGCAGCAGAAAGTATTTTTGTTAAATCTGGAGGCTTGATTACGTCTTTTTTTATTCAGTGTGACAAGACAAGTGCAAAGTACACATAAAGCACTTTGGTGCAAACCAAAATGTGTTGCCTGAAAGAAAAGTACTGATGTGACTGCCTGAGTTGCAAGATAAACTAGCTCCTTACTTCATGAAATGCTATTTTTACCTACGGTTAACTAGATATGGATATTAGACAGATATTTTCTCTAAAATGTCTGAGGTGAGCCTGTCACTTAGGAAAACTACTGATAATACTGTACTGTGCCAATGATAAAAATTTTCAAGTGAAAATATATTTGCTCTAATGAGCATGACAGGTTCTCAATACATAAAGATTTTTCTGATGAACCTAGTGTTTATATCAACTATTTTTTGATACTGTATAATATTTGGAAGACCCGTATAACTCAGTGAACCACTATTTTCCAAATCACCAATACTAATGTTATAAAATCACATGTGAATAAAAGAGCTACTCAAAGTACCAGACAGAACAGATTTTAATTCAACAGAATATCAAATGTTCTTAGATACAGTCTCATATTCCACACTGCCACTAACCATTAACCTTTCAGAAACTAACACAAATATCACAATATCTAAAAAAGCTATTAATACATTCCTCTTTTTCTCATAATCTGTATGAGACTGAATATTTTCTTCATATGCTTCAAACAAAACCACCTATCACAACAGATTTAATGTGGAAGCAGAAATGAGAACGCTTGTGCTCCTTAGATCAACAATTCAAGACCAAAAGAGTGGATTTGCCCCAAAACAAAGCTCAGACAGAAGGCAGAAAGGAGGAAAGAAGAACAAATGGGAGGAAGTGGAAGAGTGCTGTTACACTGCACATACACAAAATGTGAATAAATTATTGAATCAGAAACTAATTTGCTCTGTAAACTTTCACCCAAACCACAATAAAATGTTAAATAAATAAATAAATAAATAATAGAGAATTTGAATAAAACAATAAACCAAAAAAAGAAATGGGAATGCAGCTGTCTATTAAACTAAATTTCCAAAAATACAAACATTTTTAAATTTTCTCAAGTTTTGCTTTCTGATAGCATCCATATAAAGCAAAGTTCTCTGGGGCACTCAGTAGTTTTAAAGAATGCATGAGTCAGGATTGAATCGATGGCAACTAATAACAACAATTAAAAAAAAAAAAAAAAAGGAATCCTGAGGAACTTCTATTCTAGAGCAATCATCTTCTAATTGTCAATATGGATGTCCTGGTCTAGCTGACACAATCAATTCGCTGGGAAGAAAATGAGAACTTTGATCTTTTATCTAAAAAAGATTAAATGAAATATTTAATATTTACACTGAAAGTAGACATGTACATAATTCAGACACATACAACATACAACTAATTGGTTTTAACTGATAGAAAATACAATCACAAAAGTTTGGATATCACTGTTCTAGTTTAGAAAGTAAAGCTGTCTCTGTGCTGCCCCAGAGACGAAAACTACCTCCAAATCATAGGTCATCTGGTATCTTCCTAGTATCTAACCTAGATTTTCTATACTTCAAAAATATTCTCCCAGAAATAAACCCACACATCTACCTATGGTCAGCTGATTTTTGACAAGGGCGCTAAGACCATTTGATGGGGGATAGAAGAGCCTCTTCAATAAATGATGTTAAGAAAACTGGATTTCCACATGTAGAAAAATGAAGCAGGATCCATGCTTCACACCATACACAAAAATTCAAAATGGACTTAGGACCTACATGTGAAAACTAAACCATAAAATTCTTAGTAGAAAATGCAAGGTCAACACCGTTGGCCCAAGCTTTTAACAATGGATTATTTAATAAGAAGAGCACATACAGCAAAGGACAAATACATGGGACCTCATAAAACTTGAAAAAATTTTTTTGGTGCTGAAACTCAGGACCAAAAAAACGTAAAAGCTTTTGTTCATCAAAAGACTTTACTAAAAAGAAACTACGAACTGGGGGAATATCTTCAGAAAAAATATACCTGATATGAATCGAATAACAAAAATTTAAATAAAATTTCAACAACTTAAAAGACAAATAACCAATCATAAAATGGGAAAAGGATCTGAACAGACCTTTCCCCAAAGGAGACATTTAAATGGTCACCAAACACATGAAAAGTTGCTTAATGTAATTAGCCATCAGAGATACAAATCAAAACTACAATGAAATACCATTTCACTCCTACTAGGATGTAGATTTAAAAAGAAAATAACCACAGTGCAGTGAATTGCCCTTCTACCTATGATCTTGTAACTCCTACAAAATGATTGCAAATAAAGTGCTTGGAAACCTTACAGGGGTGGGACTATGCAAGTAAGGTACGTGGAACCCTTTTAGGGGACTGGTCAGTTTTGCTATCCCAGTAGGCTTAAAGGGAACCAATCCCAGAGGCTGAAGGGGTACTTCACCACCATCAAGAGCCAGGAGCAGAAAATGTCCTTTGGACCCAGGGTCCTTGAATTAAGGACCTCCTAGACTCAGATGACAGGAAGAACTGTAACACTGTATAGGCAGTCGTGGTGTTAGTGGGAACCAAGAGACCGGTGTGAGTGATGCAGTGGGGTTCCCAGCATCTGGAGAGAGGTGGCTACAGGGGGCTTCCTAGCCCACAGAAAGATAGAAAGCTGAGCATCTTTGATCAGGAGGCTTGCTGGTGCAGTGGGTTAACTCCCCACCTGTACTTACTGGCAGAGCTAGGCTCCCCCACCCACAGAACAAGAAAGCTGAAAGAAAGCCTTTGGGCAAAAGCCTTCCTGGAGTGAGGTGCCTCCAAGCACCTTTCACAATAGCTAAGAGTTTGTAACACTTGCCAGAGCAGTGCAGAAGCCAGGCTGAGAGCCCAGGTGATGAAGAAACTATCCTGATTGAAGAACTATATCCTGAGTTGTTTCCGTTACTTCCAAGTTACTACTGATCCTGAATTAAAACCTGTTGGTTCCCTAATGAGGGAGTTCTGGTGGCACAGTGCCTAAGGTATTTGACTGCTAACCAGAAGGCTGGTTAGCCCACCAGCCACTCCTCAGAGGGAAGATTGGGAAATCTACTTCTGTAGAGATAACACCTCAGAAACCGAAGGAGGGTTGAATGGACTCAACAGCAGTGAATCTGTTTTGTTTGGGTTTCCCTGATAACTCCAAAATCATAAAACTCCAAAATCATGAAAATAAATAAATAGACAAACTTACTTTTATCATAAAGTCATGCATGAAACAATGCAGAAAGGATTTAGAAAAATCCCAACTCATTTCTGTTTTCAGTTTTTCTTTTTTGTTTCTAATCCCAAGAATGTATGTGTTTACTCAGTAATTTTAAAAGACAAATAATCAATTTTGTTATTTTGTAAAACTTTCTGGTAACATATGGCTAGACTCACCAAGGGACTGCAATGTAGAAAGCCTATTTATATTTAACAACAAAATAAGGTTGAAGATTATATTATGGGGTACTCCCCTCTCTCTCACACCCTAAGAATAAATAACAATGATAGCTAAAGACTACCAGATACTTAATATTCACCAATCACAAAATCTGCTTGCTTTAACTATTTTCAATTCTCATCACAATACTAGAAGGTAGGTAGTCTATTATCCCTATTTTAAACATGAGTAAGTTAGTAACAATACTCATTGTTTCTCATGTGTGTTTAAAAATAGCTTCCAAAATCCCCCACACACATAAATACATGTAGGATCCCAAGATTGTCTATGGAGGTTATATACCTTATAATAAGGATTGCTATCTGGACTTCAAGAAGATTTTCAAGCATTCAAAATAACGCAACACCAAAGTCTGTTTCCTAAGACTAGACAGCACAAACAATTTATCCATGTGGTGACATAATGAAAACTACAAATCTTGGCAAAACCTCTGCTGAACTTTATTTGGCACTTATAGTGGACTCTAGGTCCACTTTTGTTTGTTTGGAGGTGAGCATTTTTATTTGACCCCGTAACTATTTGTTTTTTGCCCTACATTTATTTTTTTCAGCCCTTGTACTAGGAAAAAACTACCAGTCGTCATTCTCAATGCAATGAACATGTTATAATTTATCTATAACTTTATTTCTTATGCATGGCTATCCATTTTGCAGCACCACCCCATCACATCGCTGGCCATTTATTAGTTCCATCAGCATATTTCCATATACATTTAGAACTGAGTATCTTCATTCCTTGTACCTTATTTTACTTTAGAGGAATAAATAATAACTCTTCTTACCCTGTAAGGATTTGCTAGAGAATTCAGATTATTTAAATTCCTAAAATACTGTAGTGTAAAAATCTCAGCAGGCATTAAGGATATGGAGACTTTCAGGGTCTCCGGGGATTTCATTTTGCTCAGTCTTATTACGTAATGGTAAACTTCCCCCATTTAGCCACCCCTTTTCCTTTCTGAAAAACACAAAGCCAGAGAGAAGTGGGCTAATCATAAATTAGAATACATGTTGACCATTAATGCTTCCAATCCCTACATACTTCTAAAGCAATGGGCAGATCGACAGGCAATACGGGCTGCTAAGTGTGCTAACCATCAGATGAAAATGATCAGGGTTTAATAAAACACCTCTCCATGGATATTACAACACTGAATGAAAACCCCAACGGTTAAGACCCAAACGGATCGCAGCACCTCACATTCCAAGCAGTGCTGATAGCACTCAGAAGTCACAAAAGACATATCTCCACATAATGCTTTGCCACCCAGCACCTGCTTGTTCTAGGGTTTGTCTAAATAGATTTCTCTCACAATTAGAGTTTAATGTCTTGAACCAGTGGTTCCAGAAAAACACCAAATAAAAACCAAAGAATGAACAAAAGCCACACTTATCTTGGATACACACCTGGGAAAATGCTGGAGCTCACCAACCTTAGGCCCAAGAAAACCTTGAAGAGGACACACAAACACACACACATAGACAAACGACAAACGTCACAGGACTGCTTCATTGAAACATCTATCCAATGCTGCCATCTACTGGCCATGCATTGGCATCACCTCAAAAGGTTTAGACAAAGTTAATTTTCATTAAGTTTCTTAGAGTTAAGTTCCGGCATAAATGCACCCACCTTCAAGATACCTTCAAGGTAAGTGAGTGAAAATTCTCTTAAGATAACCATCTACTTAAAACAGCTTGGTACCCCAAGATGGAAGATATGCAGTTTATATTTAATATTTATTGAAGGAATCAACAAATAAAGATTCTTAGCCTTGGTGCCTGCACAGCTCTGTAGCACAGCTGTACTACTTACCTCCCTTTCCTTCATCAAGAAGACCCAACTGCTCTCTTCTCCTTATATCTGATCTGCTCCTCTTACTTGATTGCCCTTTGATATTTGAACTACAATCCCTATCCTTTATCCATTAGCCTAAAGCTCCGTGGCGGCAGGTTTATGTCTACCTTGTTTACCAATTCCTGGCACCCTCATCAACGCTTTATGAAATGTTAATGAAAGGATGGCAAGTGACACAATGTGCCAAGGAATCTAGTCAGACACAGTCAGAGGAACTGCTTTGCACTGGTAGAGTGCTTCCTGTTATCCTCTCAAGAACCCCTTGAAGTGGGTCAAGTCAGCTATTATTCACACCTTTTAGAGATGAAGACACTGAGGTTCAGAAGTGTAAGTGATTTGTCTAGAGCCACTATTAAATACTAACTGTCTTTTTGGACTTTTGTGAGACTGTGGTCAGGGTCCTCTCTTTGTGTTGGTATGCACCATGCCAACTAGAAAACTAAAACTCAAACAGTGCTACCAGTCCCTTGAAGGTGCTCCTGGTAATTGAATATGTTGTTGTTGTTGTTGTTGTGTGCCGTCGAGTCGGACCCAACTCATAGAGTTTCTGAGGCAGTATCATTACAGAAGTAGATTGCCCCATCTTCCTTCCGAGGAGTGGCCGGTGGGTTTGAACTGCCAGCCTTCTGGTTAGCAGTCAAGTGCCTTAGGCACTACGCTACCAGAGCTCCTGGTAATTGAATATGGACACCTTCAAATTTTGCATATTACTAGAATGTGGAATTATATAGTACATACACTCCTGGGTTCCAGAATCTGGATTTTGAGTGCCAATTTAGGAAGATAGTACTTTCTGGTGAAGGTCAAATATTTTAGTCAAGTGACCAGTCTTCAAGCCTCTAATGTGACAGGAATTACTTAGCAACTGAGCATGTTACTATGTGAATGCTTTATGGCCGAAGCCTCAAATTTACTTAGTAAGATCAGGCTACAATTCAGTAGAGGCAAAACAATCTTAAAACGCACAAACTCTGGAGTTATGCTATCTAGTTTCAAATGCTGACTCTATCTTTTACTAATATTTTACCACTCTGTGCCTTAGTTTGTTCATTTGGGGATAACTGTCTGCTACACTGTGTTACCATGAGGACTGATTTAGTTAGATGTACTTACATAAGACATTGTAAGCAATCAGCTAAATGTTAGCTAAATGATAAACTTTATGAAGCTCACTTGCTGGGTTTAAAGAAAGGGCTAGTACATCAGAAAGCCTACCATACAGCATGCTATGTCCATGTATTTTCATTTATTCTTTCCAACAATTTGCTGAAGTAGGTGTTTTATTCACCATTTTACAGACTCAGGTACTTAGGTTAAGGAAATAATTGATTTCTCAAGATCATACAACTCTAAGTAAGAGGTTTTGGTCCTGGAGACTTATCTGCACCTTGCACTGCTGCTCATCAACATCTCCCACAGTGCTGAGACTCAGTCAGGACAGCTGAGAGGAGCCTGCCAAAGGCACACACAGCAGCCCATTCTTAGTGCCAGGAATAAACAGAGGTCAAGTTCCACCTCCTCCATTTGTCAACGTCACTGCCATCAAGGCACACACACTGGCACAGTACAAAGTGTACAAAGCAGTGTCACGACCCACACAGCATTACCAGAGATATCAAGTAAAGGTCATAACTCTCAAACTAATGTGTCTAAAAATACAAGCACCTAGCCACAGCATGACAATCCAAACGACTTCTTTACAAGGCAGCAGTCATAGACTTGACAAGAATGCCAAAGGCTTTCCCCAACAAAGCTGAGTTGTACCTTTAATCATTCCAGACCTATCTAGAAAACGTCCCTAAGGAAATCTCTCCACAATACAAGCTCAACTGTTAGATGGCTGGTTAGCCATTTCTACAAGCTAGGCTTTTCTAGTATAATGCTCTGAACTATGAAAAATAGAAACTAAATTTGTTCCTCACTAAGGGATTAATACAATGTTGTGTGCCAACTGTCACCTGCACAATGATCAACAAAACTTTAGGACACTCTACCCATACACATAGGGGAGCTCTGGTGGCGTAGTGCCTAAGGAATTTGACTGCTAACCAGAAGGCTGGCAGTTCAAACCCACCAGCCATAGGTCTATGTCATTACATGTGCCAGTCACAAGCATTTCTGGGTTACTCAAGACAATGGCCTGTTTTTTTGCAACTATGAATGGAAAGGCAGAAGCAAAAAGTATTTCGCTGATGGTACTGAGTTCTTCTCTCCACATTGGGGTATGTGCCTGTTTCTGTACTGCCTATGAACTAAGAACAGGTTTTATGTTTTTAAATGGCTAAGGGGTGTGGGGGAACAATAATATTTTGCAAAAAAACAACAAATAAAGCCTGTTGCCATTGAGTCAATTTCAATTTAGGATGACCCTATGGTGTTATAGGAAGAATGTGGCATCCAGATTAGAGGAAGATTCATTAACAACCTGCAATATGCAGATGATACAACTTTGCTTGCTGAAAGTGAAGAGGGCTTGAAGCATTTACTGATGAAGATCAAAGACTAGCCTTCAATATGGATTACACTTCAATATATAACAAAAATCCTCACAACTAGACCAATAAGCAACAGCATGATAAATGGAGAAAAGACTGAGGCTGTCAAGGATTTCATTTTACTTGGATCCACAATCCATGCCTATGGAAGCAAACCAAATCCAAACCAAGCCACTGCCATCATGTTGATTCCCACTCATTGCAACCCCCACTGGGTCTCCAAGGCTGTAAATCTTATCAAATGCCTTAACCACTACACCAACAGAGTTCCTTACCTGTGGAAACAGCAGTCTAGAAATCAAACACACTGCATTGGGTAAATCTGCTCCAAAAAACTCTTTAAAGTGTTTAAGAACAGAGATGTCACTTTGAAGAGTAAGTTGTGTGCAACTCAAGCCATGGTATTTTCAACAGCCTCATATGCATGTGAGAGCTGGACAATGAATAAGGAAGACTGCAGAAGAATTGATGCATTTGGATTGTGCTGGTGAAGAATATTCAATGTACTTAGGCATAGTGCCTAAGTCATTTGACTGCTAACCAGAAGGCTGGTGGTTCAAACCCACCAGCCACTCCTCAGAAGAAAGACAGGGCAATCTACTTCTGTAGAGATTGTTGTTGTTGTTGTTATGTGCCGTCAAGTCGGACCTGACTCATAGAGACCTCTCCTTGGGTTTCCGAGGCAGTATAACTACGGAAGTAGATTGCCCCACCTTCCTTCCGAGGAGCCTTCTGGTTAGCAGTCAAGTGCCTTAGCCACTATGCTACCAGAGCTCCTTCTGTAGAGATACTGCCCCCGAAACCCAAGGAGATGTTACTACGAGTCAGAATCAACTCGACGGCAGTTGAGTTTTTTTTTTTTTTTTTTTTTATGGACTGCCAAAAGAATGAACAAATCTGACTCGGAGGAAGTACAGCCAGAATGCTCCCTCAAAGTGAGCATGACCAGACTTTGTCTTGCATACTTTGATGATGTTGTCAGAAAGGAGCAGTCCCTGGAGGATATCATGCTAGGTAAAGTAGAGGGTTAGTGAAAAAGGGGAAGACCCTCAACGAGATGGACTAACACAGTGGTTGTGATGATGGGCTCAAGCATGGTGACGATTTTGAGTATGGCACAGGACCAGGCAGTGTTTTGTTCTGTCATGCACAGGGTCACTATGCATTGAAACCGACTTGACAGCACCTAACAGCACATGCCAGAGAGCAGGACTGCTCCATAGCATTTTCTTGACTATTATCTTTATTGAAGCAGATCACCTGGCCTTTCTTCTGCATCAGTGCTGGGGAGGTTCAAACTATCAACCTTTGCGTTAGTAGTTGAATGCAGACCACTTCTACTACCCGAGGATATAATTTTACAACGTGAAAAAATTATATGAAGTTCAAATTTCAGTTCCACTAATAATTTTATTGGAACACAACTATGGTAATTCATTTATGTATTGTCTATGGCTGCTTTCACACTATAAGGGCAGAAGGGAGTCAACTGTGACAGAGAGACATGATCTGCAAATGCCTAAATATAAACTGCCCAGCTCTTTATAGAAAAAATGTCAGTTCCTGCTCTCAATTACAATAAAATGAAATTGAACAGTCAATTTGTGTATACACTACATGTTGCAGACACAGTTGCTTGAAAATTCCAAGCAGTAATAAGACTGATAGGATGAGGGTTCCACCCAGTGGCAAAAGTGGATGGGTGCTACATCCATCCAGTGTGAACAAGTTGTATATGTGAGACACTGACACAGTGTTGGCAAATGAAAGTCATCATTATTATTCAGAGAAAGAACAGTAAACAAGAACAGATTTATGGTGAGCTGGTCCATCTCCACCTCCACCCCCACCCCCACCCCAACTTCGAACCACAGGAGAGTGGTCTGCTTAGGTCTAAAGGTAGAGCTACTTACCCTTCCCAAAAAACTGATGTCTAGTCTTATGTCACTGGGTGGGCACACTGTGGCTCAGGTGTCAGCAGGTGCACCACTGTTCAGGTGCTGAGTACATGTCACCGGCTCAGGCCAGGTGTGGTGTGGCTATGCTACCTTCACTGACTGGTACAACTCTCAACCAGCAGCCTTGAGACAACCCTGGGCCTGTATTATGACAGTTCTTGAAGCAGAACTGCTCTGCAAACAACCTCAGCACAGGGTATGCCCAAGTCTCTGTGGGCTGGTTCCCTACATTCCCAAGTGTTACAACTCTCTACTTCTGCTGCTGCCTTTTCAACAGGCCAGCTCAGCCCTATGCCACCATCTGTTAAAAGCCAGTTTGGCCTCACACCACTGCCAGTTTTTGCTGCTCTGGTTCTCTGGGCACAGGTGTCGTCTGCTGATCTGCTGGGCCTGACATTGCCTGTTTGGCTCTCGGTGTATATAGTCTTTGGCCCCACCTCCACCTTTTCTTTCACTCTTCAGTGTTACAACCCTTTCACTTGTGTGTAGGAGGTTCTCAGCAAGGGGACTCTGTGTCCAAAGGATGCATTTTCCTCCAGGCTCTTTTGATCTCTTAGTCTTCAATATTATCAATTCAGTGTTACAGCCCTTTCACTTGTGTGTAGGAGATTCTCGGCACTGGTACTGTGTCCAAAAGACACATTCCCCTCCAGGCTCTTCTTGACTAGATCACCAAAACCTCTGTGGGATAAACTCATTACTGTCAAGTCAGATCCGATTCATAGCGAACCCTCCTTGAGTTTCCGAGGCTGTATCACTATGGAAGTAGATTGCCCTACCTTCCTTCTGAGGAGTGGCTGGTGGGTTTGAACTGCCAGCCTTCTGGTTAGCAGTCAAATGCCTTAGGCACTATGCCGCCAGAATGAGGATAGCACATGAATAATTTCTGACCTAACCTGGGCTTGGTTCAGTACTACAATCTGCCTCTACATTCTTTCTCCCTGCCATTGCAGCTATTACTAATAACAGCACCCAAGGAACTGTGTGTCTCAACCTTTCCTTATCACTCTGTATTTCCATGTGTGTAGTTAATTCCTCAGACGTTAGATCCACCACCCCTATTTACCATGAACACTTTCTACCTTAGGTAACTGAATGCAACATAACAGCTGCTTCAATCCATGGGTGGTTTTTTTTTTTATCCCATTTGACTGCTAACCAGAAGGCTAGTGGTTCAAACCTAACAGCCACTCCTCGGAAGGAAGATTGGGCAATCTATGTCCGTAGAGATACTGCCTGGGAAACCCAAGGAGAGGTCATTAAGAGTCAACTCAACGGCAGATGAGTTTCGTTTGTTTGGTTTCTGGTTAGAAGGGCCATATTAAGTAATTCACTGCACTGCACATAGTTTATACAGCAAAATTCCTTGCCAATTTCAAAGCAGGACTGCAAACCAATCAATCCTCTTAGGTGGATTGCAAACTCAGGGCCAGAAAGGATATATAAAGGAACCCACTGTATCCCACATTATAAAACCAAGGTAAGATTTTCAGTCTCCTAAGAAAGGAGACTGAAGTTGCTATGAGTTGGGCCCAACTTGATGGCACATAACAACAACAACAACAACAACAAAGGAGAAAAACAATTTTCATATATAAATTTCAAGAACCTTGTTTTTTGTTTGAATAACTAAGGCATATGTAGGAAAATAAACTTCTTTAAAATTCTGAAGTAAAACTGCCAGCAGTTTTTAAATCTCTATTCCAACATCTCATTTTAAACGGGAATTGAGATATTGTACACAATCAATAGGTCATTGAGCAGGTTGATTTTAGATCAAGACGTTGAAGTGAAACATACATTTATCTTCTCTCTTTCCTAAGATCTTTCAGGACTAAAGTATGTATTTCAAAACAAAAAGAAAAATGTTTTTAAACGAAACAACTGGAAAACAAGAAAGGATGCCAGTGATGGGACAAAAATTTAGAGAAATGCCAAGAAGACAGAAACAGACAGGCTTGAATTACCAGAGAATCACGAGTGGATAAAAATGCAGTACAAATTACCAACAGTAATATGGGTCTTCCCAAGGGAGCCTTGAAGAAATGCCAACCTCTAAGTCAACAAATACAAAGGTCAGGAGAGGATGAGGGGCAACTGGTAGGGTAATTCACTGAAGACTTGAATCTGAAACAGCTGGAGTAATTTTATACCCCAACTCCTCTCGAACAAAGAAAAATACTGCCACTGGGTGGCTTTTGCCTGTTAGATGTTGTTGCTGTTGTTATGTACCATCGAGTCGGACCCGACTCATAGTGAGTGACCCCTCCTTGGGTTTCCGAGGCAGTATCACTAGAACCAGAGAATTGCTTCCAACAAAGTGGGTGACATGCCTTGGAAAGGCTCCTGAGGGTGATGAAGCTGAAAGACAAGCAGACCAGTTCAAGAGCTAACTTTGAACCTCTAAATGAAACAGCAATATTTAATTTTGGGAAAAAAGGGGTGGTGGTGGTGAAGGGCTGAGCAGCAGACTAAAGGATACGGAATGAAACATTCCTTACACTGGCAAAAGTGGAGGTCCCAGCCTGCTGACCATTCTCCACACAACCATCCCTTGTAATCTGCTCTCCTCTTTCACAGAGGTTTGAAGGAGAAGGAGGCATGTACACCTTCATACATTTATAGATATAAGAGAATATTGTAGACACAAAACAAGTATAGGCTTCTATGAGAAATGGAACTTTTAGAGAGCCAGAAAATGTTCAGAAGATCTCATGAAATAGAAAAGATAAAGATGTTAAAAAAAGGTAAGGCATGGAAGATAAATCCATACAGGCAACAATTAAATAAGAATTCATGAACATGAGAACAAGATACAATACAGTGGCTAAAACAATCCAAGAAATGACAAAAAAAAAATTCCATATGCTAAAGAATAGTGTATCTTAAGATGGAAAGAGATCGTGGGATGCTGAGACATTTCTCCTGATGAAACTTTTGAACACCAAGAATAAGAAAATCCTAAACGTCTAGAGATAATTAGTACTCACAAAGAAATCTAAAGTTCTAAGGAAAAATATATATATTAAATTATGGATGTAACTTCTGTAATTTAAAAATATCAAGTTGTGAAATGATTTTTAAATAATATTCAGAAGAGTGAACCACCTGCAAGAGAAATTCTAGAAACATGTCTCAGCAAATCTTATTTTACCTACAAGATCTGAAAGACAAACGTCTTCCTTCAATAGATAGTCAATGAGGGTTAACATCCGTGAATGCAAAACACAAAAAGGAAACAGAAAAGTATTACATACAGGATTATTAGAATCTGCAAACCTGTACCTTGCATTGGGCAAGATATTGAGAGACTTCATTTGTAGACCAGCAAATGAAGCTACACAAGTACTGGAAGTTCAAAGAGTTGGGGATAGAAAAGAAGACAGCAGGAGAGAATGTACTAAGACCAAGTGACTGCCCAGCCATCTGACTGCAACAATTCTTCCTGTAATTCTGGTTGCATGAAGTACTGGTTTTGGTGAACTTCTCATTCTTCATTCTGAACACAGAAGGAATGGGGTCTTAATATTTTTTCTTTCTGCACAATTCCCCATAATTCAGTATCCATCACCACTGAGTTATTCTAATTCATGGTTACACATGTAACACAGAGTAGAACTGCTTTCTTGGCTATAATCTTCACAGAATCAGAGAGTAAGGTCTTCCTTCCATGGCACTGATGGATGGGTTCGAATCGTCAACCCTGAGGTTAGCACAGAGTGCAAACTGTTTGTGCTACCCACCAACCTGCCATAATTTCACAGCAGTCTCTTAATTGATGTATTAGTAACAAACTTATGGCAGGATTCCAAACATTTAGTAAAACAACTTTCCCCACAAAGTATCCCGTTGTATTGCCAGTAAATGGTGTCCACCCTGGCTGTATATCAGAATAATCACTAGATGCCCAGACCTCACCTGGCCAATATTATAATCCAGGTTGCTCGGTTTGTTTGATACCAGGAGGAAAAAATACTTTACAGAAATATCCAAAGCTGATGGCACTAACTTTCTTTCACCCTCTTTCTCCTGGGAACTCTGCCAGCATCCCTGCCACTATGAATTCATGGTAACCGTATGTTTCAGGTGTTGCTTTGAGACCAGGTAGAGACAAAAGGACAGATGAGGTTTTTCACTTGTCTAACTCCTTCCTCTGGGAAGGCTGATTTTTTTTCCCCTATTTTAAGAATGACAAGTCCAAAATAGCTGCTGTCCATAAAAGTTCAAGTAGGTCTACTGTGGGACCAAACACCCATGCACCTCATCCTTCAAATTTCTAAGTATTTATTCCACTAAGATAACTACTTTAAGTGGCCACCAAGGCCCTATAAATTCTGATTAGTCAGAGGAGTGACTCCTAATAGCAAATATAGGTGCTGTGAGGCTCTTTTCCTCCACCTCCTTCTAAGAAATCAGAATATAATTGTCTTACTTCTCTTTGGTTAAGTAGCCTAGCATTCAACCATTTGTGCCATCCAAAACCAAATAATTTCCTTAAAGCCTGCTTTTGTTTAAGTAAGTGGTCTATCTAGCTCAAGGGTCTCCAGAATTCCTTAGCCCCAAGCCCAAAGATTTAACACTCTTCCAGAGACTTTTTCAGGATTTCTCAAACTTTCCAGAGATAAGCACTTTCAGAGGAGGGATGGGGCTTGTACAATGCTTTCCAAAAAGAATCACCTGGGGCACTTGTTAATCAAGTTTCACCTCAGGAAACAGATTCAAGTTGTTGTTTTTGTTGTGGTTGTTCAAGTTGTTGTTGTTGTTATGCGCCATCAAGTCAGACCTGACTCACAGGGACCCCTCCCCTTGGGTTTCTGAGAGGCAGTATCACTATGGAAGTAGATTGCGCAACCTTCCCTCTGAGCAGTGGCTGGCAGGTTTGAACCACCAGCCTTTTGGTTAGCAGTCAAGTGTCTTAGGCACTTAGATACCAGAGCTCCCAACAGTAGATCTGTATTTTAAAAGCCCAGAAATCTGTATTTCAACAGGAGTCAAAGTGATTCTGGGAAGCACGTGAAAAGCCATACTGCCCTTTTCCAATGGTGACATAGCTCTCATCTTCCAGACACTGTTTAGTCTTCTTTCCGTGCCCCCCCCAAATCCCTCCCATCAAATACCTTCCTTTCACCTGTTCAAAGCAGTCTTTCCAACAAACCCACCCACAATGATTTCCCTTTCTTCTGAATTCCTGCCACAATGATGGTCACAAGGCACAATTTAATATTTGACCTTTTAAGGGCTCAATAAAGCTTGTGGATATCAATTTATCTTACTTATTCCTTCTTTCTAGGTATAGTTCAGTGTTGTTAAGAGACATCAAGCAAGATTAAATGATTTGCAAACGTTCACATATACATATGATTCTGGAGACAGGGTTATTAACTCAAAAGTTCCGAATAGTTCACTGTACTTATCACCGAAAGCTACATGACATCTTAGTTCTCCCACAAGCAAAGCAATTTATTCAGCTTGATAATTACAAGCTTTCCCACTCCTCTCTCATATGCAGCTTAGTCACATAGTTAAGAGACATACTAAATAAAGCCACCTCTTCAAATGAGCTGGTATTTGCCTTTAAAATTGTACCAAGAAAAAAAAGACAACATGTTCCAATAGTGGAAAACAGTAATTCAGCCAACTCCTCATTATCTGAGGAGGGATCTGAAGGACAGCATTTATAAACCCACAGATGATTCCCGACTACCATTTCAGCCAGCAGTGTAGCAACTGCTGTCTTTGTATGGGGGCTGCTGTCCTTGCTTGAAAAAACACAGCAAAATTCTACATAAGATCATCTCCAAGGTTCCCCTCAATTCCTAACAACCTATGATTTGATGACTCCAAAAGGACTATAATCATTTTCCGAGTAATTTGTTGCCAAGGGAACATAAATAGGAACCCTTAATGGATTATCAAAGGAGGCAAAGTGTTGGAACTCATTACTCCTCCCTCTCCCCCCAAAAAAACCCTGAAGGGGAGAGTGGCTTTTAGCTCCCTCAAGGCCTCTCTCTCACATGGGTGCCAGATGTCCAAGCTCTGGAACACAGAAGGATAATCTGGAGAGTTGCCTTGTTATTTTGCTTAGTAATGTGGAATCTGGGGCTTACCTTTATGATTTAGATTCAACAGATCTAAGGTAGGAGCTGGGAGCTCTGGTAGCACAGTGCCTAAGGCACTTGACTGCTAACCAGAAGGCTGGCAGTTCAAACCCACCAGCCACTCCTCAGAAGGAAGGTTGAGCAACCTACTTCTGTAGTGATACTGCCTCAGAAACCCCAGGAGGGCTCACTATGAGTCAGGTGTGACTAGACAGCGCATAAAACAAAAAGGTAGGACCCAAGGTGCTACATTTCTTTAAAAGCATCCAATGCTGGTCTTGCCTCTTCTCTCACTCTTCATCCGTGCCTCATGCTTTGCCCCTTTCACTTGTGCTTTTTCCAAACAAAATGCTCTCTATATTATTCTTTCAATCTTAACCATGCTTCAAGGCCCAGCTCAAATGTCAACTACTTCTTGAAGCCTAAAAGGATTCTGTTGCTGAAAGGGACTTCCTGCTCTCCTGAATCCAGTGCCATTTGCAAACTTTTAACTACAAAAGAATAAAAGGTGTTTCATTTCATCAGCCATTCTTTGTGCAAATCTCATGTCTCTTATTGGGCAGTAAACTCCTCAATGGCTGACTAAAGCCTGTATCTGTTTACATCCAACAGTAAAGCACCTACAGTGTATGAGACACTCAGTGAAAACCCCATGAATGAATGAGTGGTCAAGCAATGAATGAATGCATTCCCATACGTTACTTCCAATAGTTGCTGAAGTTTAGTAAAAGTGCAGGAAGCAGGAAACTGCCTAGACTTTATTGTAATTGTCTGCAGTAGTTTAAGCACCATGTTGTTGTTGTTGTTGTTGCCGTCCAGTCAGACCCAACTCATAGCAACCCCTCCTTGGGTTTCCAAGGCAGTATCACTGCAGAAGTAGATTGCCCAACCTTTCTTCTTAGAAGTGGCTGGTGGGTTTGAATCTCCAGCCTTCTGGTTAGCAGTCAAGTGCTTTAGCCACTATGCTACCAGAGCTCCCCTTCAATTTATCTGCTGAAGAAAACTTTTAAAAAACTTTATTAGACCTTCCCTATGTCAAAAGCCTAACACTGCAGATGTTCTGACTTGAACATTTACTCCCAGCTAACAGCACAGCTATCTACATCTGTATTACATAAGCTACTTTATTTGTATTCCCAAGACTTATCTACTGACTAACCCTGCCTTTGAAGGGGTTTGAAGGAATTTATGATGTAAGATAGTATAGAAGATACCAATTGGTTTCACTTTTATTTCTGGCACCTTAAAAACGTTTCACTTGAAAATTTCAAAATCAACACTAACAGTTATTAGGTGGTGCCCATTCTAATAGTTATTTCCCAATTGTGCCAAATTCCTACAGAACTGAAGGGAAAAAAATCTGTCAAGTTCAATCTTTCTAAAAGAACAATATAGAATTCAGAGTCTCCGAGTAACTAGTTTAACATCCTAATTTTAAAAGGATATCCTAGCCTAAGCATCTACCAATCATCTCAACAGAATTACATTTTGGATCACTTTTATCAATTAAAGCAAGCCACCATGAACCTTTATACATTCTTCCTACTGCTCGACTTGTTCTTAAATGAATTAAAAAATTTTCTGAGCAAAATGTACTTGGTTATAATCTAGAATGGTTACACAATTATCTTAAACAGCAATAACAACTTAAGTGCAGGCAAAACACATTTTCTAGTGTGAAAAGTAATTGTCAGCTTTGAAAGCGAAACTTCGCTTCTCAATTTTAAAAGCATGATTAATTTCTGTATAATTTGTGGCCATTGTAATGTGTCCTCAGGCAGAAACTAAGGTAGCAGAGGAGGGAAAAGTCTAGGGCTTTAAATGCTGCATAAAACTAGCTCTTGGCAAACAGAAAGCATCAGCTTTACAAAATCTTAACCCAGGTATAAGGACACAAAATGACAGAAGTATTACGAGGAGAAGGCTTGGAAAAAAAAAAAAAATCCAAATAAACAGATAATGAATCAATATATTGTTAACACGACTCAAAAAAAAAAAAAAAAGATCATCTAGGCTATGCAAGCCACATGATCAACTGTCATTTTTTTTTTTTTTTGCATAAAAATTTCCACAAGTAGCAATAATAAAAAGTATAGCCAATACAAATAATTTGCGGCCTTGGAAAGGGGACATTTAACGTAGTTTAAGAGCGAGAACTACGGAAAGCACTGCATCCAAGGATCAAACTGGAACCTGAACACAGTGTACCGGTCCTTACCATACGTGTTGTAAGCCCCAAGCTAGGTAGGGCAAGAGGAAAGAGGAAAAAAAGCGAGAAGAGACAACTGCTCAGCGAGAGCAATTCCTGCCCGCCCCCGCCCCAACCCCGCAACCCGAGGTTTCTCATTCATTCCGCACGGTCTCCTGGTGGCGGCCCAGAGTTCGCAGCCTCTGCGTTCTGTGTCGGGAACCGCCGCGCACTCACCTGTTCCAGAACACGACCTCGCGGCGCCCGAGGCCGCCGAGACCGCCGCCAGAAACCGGGGAGACGCTGGACGGGGAGCGGCCGCCGGCGGGGACGACTGGCGGCGCAGCCTGGGAGTGGACAGGCGGCGCAGGCCGGGCGCGTCCCTCTGCAGCAGGGCGGAGCAGAGCCGCCGCGGGCTCTGATACATGCCGGGCACTGTCGCCACCACAGCCACGGCCCCTCCTCGTGCGCCGGAGGAGCGGAGCCCGGCCGAGGCCGGGAAGTCGAGAGGACCCCCTTGGGCCGTCCGAGTGGATGCTCCCAGACCCTGGAAAAAGGCCAGAGAAGGAGACACCGGAGCAGCAGCAGCGATAACGATAGGTCTGCCGGCGGCTCGATGGAGCTGGAGGAAAACCGGCGAGCCAAATGCACTGACAAAATGGGCGCTACCAAGAGGGAGGGAAAAGAGGGGTTCGTGGGACCGGATCCTGGCGCCACCAGACTGTAATACTATACCCGGAGTAATACTGTTTTCAAAGGAAGGGTGTCTTCAGCTATTATATAGGGTGGTGTCTGTAGGAAGTTTAAAGTAACAAGTATTTGTGGGAGTGGTTTTAAAGAAGCAGCCTCCCTTCCTGCGGGCTGAAATGGAAGCGCCCACAGAATGGGAATCCAGAAACCGCTCCAGGGCTCTAGCCCAGTAACACGTGTGTACCCAGGTGGGAGACAGTGAATGTGTACGTGCTCACGTATGTGTGACTTACAGCAAAGGGAGTTCTCCACCGACCATTGAGGCAGGGTGTGATTATGTTCAATGAAAGTAAACACCTTAAAGCACCGGCTAAGTGCGAGAGCAACGGTGACAAAGTCTCCTCAAAGATGCCCCTTTCCTCAGGCAAAGGGGTAAAGGTGGCAAGACAAATCAGACCATAAATTTCTAAAAGGCAGATTAAGATCTGTGCAATAAGATTCCATTAGGTTGGTGATAAAGGTTATAACAGGCCAAGAGTGAAGAGAGGTGAGATGGAGAAACGTTTTCTGAGCAAAGTTGGGCAGGTATCTTAGTGTTGAGTGAGATCTAGAATGCACACATGTGGAAATGGAAGGAGGGGGGATTTATACACGAAAAAAGCAAATAAGCAGAAAAATCCTTGGTATATTTGGGAAAACAATGCCTGTATGTAGAATGAAAGCTAAGGAGTGGGAGATATTTAAAAACCAAACCCACTGCCCACCTACTCAGGGACCCTGTAGGACAGAGTAGAACTTCCCTATAGAATTTCCAAGCCTTTAAATCTTTGCCCAAGCAAATTGCCTCATTCTACTCTATCCTATAAGGTAGAATGGGAATAATTAACTAGCTGGCAACAGATTTTGGTGCCTTCATTGGTTGCCATGCTCTTCTGGCACATAAAAAAGAAGGAGACAGGAGGCCAGGTGAGAAGAGAGATTCTGGACCTGCATCAGATTGATGGTACCAGAAAAGAATGAATGGAAGAGATACCTCAGATAGATTGGGCAGGAAATGATGACTAACTAGGAATGGAAGGAGGGGGAGGGGGAGGGCAAACTTAAGACTGGATTCCTCTCCCATGTGTCAGTTAGTCACAGAGTGTGTGAATCCACAGTGCTCGAATTCACAGAATGAATAGCTCTTTGACTTAAAAATGTTTTCTCTTGGTTTTCCCATGATTTTGTTGCTTCCCTTGTTGTTGTTGTTATTTGCCATTGAGTCGGCCCCGACTCATAGCGACCCCTCCTTGGGTTTCCGAGGCAGTATCACTACGGAAGTAGGAATGC
>NW_006921663.1:3638830-3639477 GCF_000298275.1 Orycteropus afer afer
GATACAAAATCTACACACAGAAATCCAGAAGATTAATACTAAATTTTCAGAAATTGATAAGACATTGAATGGGCAAAGGAGCAGAATTGAATCAAAGGAAGACAGAATTAGTGAGATTGAAGGCAAATACCTGAACACTTCTTTGGAAGGTGATAAATCAGAAAAAAGATCAAAACAAAATGAAGAAAGCCTAAGGTTCATGTGGGATACCATTAAAAGAAATAACCTACATGTAATTGGAATTCCAGAACAGGAAGAGAAAAATAAAACCACAGAGAAAATTGTTGAAGATTTGTTGGAAGTGAATTTTCCTGGTATGATGAAAAATGAGAATATATCCATTCAGGAATTCCAATGAACCCCAAACAGGATATACCCCAAAAGAAAAACACCCAGACATATCATCATCACACTTACCAAAACCAAAGACAAAGAATGATGAAAGCAGCACAGTAAAAACAAAAAGCTACCTACAAGGGGCAACCAATAAGACTAAGCTCGGATTTCTCGACAGAAACCATGCAGGCGAGAAGACAATGGAATGGTATATAGAAAACACTGAAAGAGAAAAATTTCCAACCAAGAATTATGTACTCAGCAAAATTGTCCCTCAAATATGATGGTGAAATTAGGACATTTCCAGATAA
>NW_006921663.1:3640632-3648658 GCF_000298275.1 Orycteropus afer afer
CCAACCTTCCTTCCGAGGAGTGGCTGGTGGATTTGAACCGCCAGCCTTCTGGTTAGCAGTCAAGTGCCTTAGGCACTATGCTACCAGAGCTCCTCAGCTCTGTTAGGACATATAAAGATGAATGAACACACTGTTCAGTTTATTGGATTAGACATTGTATAGAGAAAACAAAAAACAAACTCCTTGCCATCGAGTCACTTCTGACTCCTAGCAACCCCCTTTGGGTTTCTGAGGCAGGAAATCTTCATGGAAGTAGGTTACCCAGTCTTCCTTCTATGGGGTGGCTGGTGGGTTTGAATTACCGACCTTCTGGTCAGCACTCAAATCCATAGGCACTAAGCCACCAGAGCTCCTTGAGACATTGTATAAACATAAATAATTATAATTATCTGATAATAAATACAAAATCATGGTATAAACAAGGTATTGTGGAAACATAGAAGAGGAAATAACTGAAGAAGTCAGGAGAGGGTTTTTGAACAAGGTACTTCCAAACAGAAAGTGATTGGAGAGGAAATTCATAGACAAAAGAACAGCAAAGCAAGGAAAGGATTATCATACTCTGATAAGGTTTTAGTGCTGGGTGCTCCTAAGGAAGTGGTAGGAGATGAGGTAGAAATTGTGGGTAAGGACAAAAGTCTGAAGGATTTTGAAAGGAGTTTGGACTTTCTCCTAAAGCTTCTGAAGACTAAGCATAAGTTGCTTTCTCAGGTTAGCATTTTTTGAAAGAATAGTTCTGTCAGCAGTATGGAAGATAAATTGGAGACTGTGGAAAGTAAAGAGCAGTGCAGATGAGAAAGAGTACTGGGTCAGAATCTCCAAAGTAGGGGCAGGGCATGTATACTTACTTAAAAAGAAAATTATGCAGGTGATTCTGATGCACAACTTCATCCTCCCTCAATGCCACCTCCTAAACAAATAAAGTGGATGCAATTTATTAATTGGTGGAAAGGAGACCATCAGATTGAGAGGCAGATTGAATCTTGAATCTAGGGAATGTTATGGCATGAATTGTGTGTGTCCCCCACCCCATCCCATTCTGGTTACCTAGTACTGCTCTGTGAAGAATATACCACAAAATGAGATGGCTTGAAGAAACAGGAATTTATTCTCTTACAGTTTGGAAGCTTCAAGTCCAAGTTCAAAGTGCTAGGCTCTAGGGGCTGGGTGAAAGCCCCTCAACCTTGGGCTTCAGCTCTTCCTCCTGCTCCTGGCCCACTGAAGCTGGAGGCTTTTACTCAGCTGTTGGCTGCTGAGGCTGACAAGCTCAAGGTTGACAAGTAAAAAAGCACAGTCTGGATGTTACCAAACTACACGGCAGGCCATTAATTCAAGTCCATTGAAAATTCCAAGGTTGGCAGAGCATGGCAGGCTGCTGAACAGCAACACGGCTACATGCAGGGTTCAAGCGTGCCACAAGCTAGAGACCATTCCTAAGTCTTCTCCTTATATACAGGAAGCAGACCACATCCCAAGGGCAGCTACTCAGCTGCTTGTAGTAGATCCCACTGTGGAGTTGATTGCCAGTCTCATCATGGGGAATAACTACCACCAGCTGCCCAGCCACTCAACCAGGCCCAGACAAGTTGACACACAAACTACCACACCACCCAAAATATGTGTTGAAATCCTAACCCCTATAACTGTAAATATAACCCTGTCTGGAAATAATGTTTTTCTTTTGTTATGTTAATGAAACCATACCAGAGTAGGATTGGTCCTACACTTAATTGTTTCTGAGTTATAGAAAGAGCAGGATAGATACAGGGACGCACACAAGAGGAAGATGCCATGTGAAGACAGACACACACACAACAGAGGCATCTACAAGCCCAGGCATGCTAAGGATTGCTGGCAGCTACTAGAATGGAAATTGACAAAGACAGACCTCACCCTAGACCCATGCCCTGAATTAGAACTTCTAGCTTTCTAAACTATATATGAGAGCCTAAAATCAGAGACATTTGGTGTGTGTATGTAGAGCAGTTTGAAAGTGAAAGCTTGACTCCATTTTAAAGTCTTGGCATGAGTCTAGAATCCATATTTAATTTTAAAGTTGCCTTTTCAAACACCAGTTCCTCTAACCTTGATGCTGGCCTAATCTTGATGCTGACTATATATCCTACAGGAGACATTTTTTTTCTCTGAGGTCTGGCAGGTGCAGAGTGTCACAATCTATTCCCAGAGGATGTTTCAACAATGGAAAGTTGAACTTTCCATAAATTGCAACTAACAGATGTAAGACCTGATAGCTTATATCCAAGGGGTTTTGATGCACACCATTATAGACAAATCTTTACACTGGACCCCCAGAAAAAGATATGATTGAGAAAACAATTTTCATAGCAGGTTACCTGAATAACCTGCTCTGTCATTGTCCTGTGACCAATCATGTATTCCTTCTGTCTCCTTTTGATGCTTCATGCCTGGTTCAATATTTTGCCCATAGAATCCTTCAATATTCCAACTTGAGGCTTACATTTTTTCTTTAGTACTTTCAGCTTGAGATCTGCTGAGTGTGTTCTTTCCCTTTGATTTTCCAACTCCAGGTCTTTGCACAGTACAATACTTTACTTTGTCCTCTCCAACTTCCCTTTGAAATCTTCCATTCAGCTGTTTTACTTTATCATTTTTTTCCATTCATTTTAGCTACTCTCCTGTGGTAGTTAAGTTTGTGTATCAACTTGTCTGGGCCTGGTTGAGTGGCTGGGCAGCTGGTGGTAGTTATTCCCCATGATGAGACGGCAATCAACTCCACAGTGGGATCTACCACAAGCAGCTGAGTAGCTGCCCTTGGGATGTGGTCTGCTTCCTGTATATAAGGAGAAGACTTAGGAATGGTCTCTAGCTTGTGGCACGCTTGAACTCTGCATGTAGCCGTGTTGCTGTTCAGCAACCTGCCATGCTCTGCCGACCTGGGGACTTACAATGGACTTGAATTAATAGCTTGCCGAGTGAAGAAACGTCTCTAGCTTCAGTGGGCCGGGAGATGGAGGCAGAGCTGAAGCCCAAGGCTGAGGGGCTTTCATCCAGCCCCTAGAGCTTGGCACTGTGAACTTGGACTTAAAGCCTCCAAATTGTAAGAATAAACTGCTGTTTGTTAAGGCCATCCCATTTGTGGTATATTCCCTCTCAGAGTGCCACTAGGTAACCAGAACATCTCCTTTCAAGAACGTGTTTCAGAGTCTCTTCTGACATCCATTTTCATCTTCTTTCCATTCCTGTATTTTTAATGATGTTTTGCTTTCTTCATATATAATGCCCTTGATGTCATCCCACAACTCATCTGGTTTTTGGCCATTAGTGTTCAATGCATCAAATCTATATATCAAATGATCTCTAAATTCAGGTGGATTATAACCAAGATCATATTTTGGCTCTCATGGACTTGTTTTAATTAACTTAAGCCTCATCTTAAACTTGTATATGAGCAATTGATGATACTTCAGGGTAGATCTTGAAATATTCTTTTTGACAATGAATGCATCATCATTTATTTCTCTTTGTCATCCCTAGCATAACAGACCATATGATTATCTGATCCAAAATGGGCATTACCAGTCCGTCTCAGCTCACTGATGCCAAGGATATCAATCTTTATGCATTCCATTTAATATTTTAGAACTTCCAATTTTCCTAGATTCATACTATGTAATTCCACATTCTGATTATTAAGGGATGTTTGCAGCTGTTTCTTCTCACTTTGAGTTGTGCCACATCAGCAAATGAAGGTCTAGAAAGTTTAGGCCCATCTATATCATTAAGGTTGATGCTACTTTGAGGAGGCAGCTCTTCCCCATTTGTATTTTGATTGCCTTCCAAACTGAGGGGCTCATCTTGATGCTGTATCACAGTATTTCCCTGTTATTCATAAGGTTTTTAGTAGCCATTTCCCACACCCCAGAACAGGACCTGCCCATGTCCTTTTTCCTAGTCTGCCTTAGTCTGGAAGCTCTGTTAAAAATCTGTCCACCATGAGTGACTCTGCTGAAATACTGATGGCATAGTTTCCAGATCAGAGTAACACGCAAGCCATTATAGTAACGACAACTGACAGATGAGTGGTGGTCAATGTTCAACCATTTCAGGAGGTGGCATATGATCAGGAACCAATGGTACCGAAGGAAGAAGTCCAAGCTGCACTGACAGAACTGGTGAAAAACACGGCTCTAGGAATTGACAGAATACCTATTGAGATGTTTCCACAAATGGATGCAGCAACGGAGGCACTCACTCATTTATGCCAAGAAACTTGGAAGATAGCTACCTGGCCAAATGACTGGAAAAGATCCATATTTGTGCCCATTCCAAAGAAAGGAGATCTGACAGAATGCAGAAATTATTGAACCAGATCATTACTATCACATGCAAGTAAAATTTTGTTGAAGATAATTCAAAAACAGTTGCAGGAGCACATTAACAAGAAAGTTTCAGTAATTTAAGCCTGACTTCCCAAGAGGGCATGGACTGAAGGATATCATTGCTGATGTCAGATAGATTTTGACTGAAAGCAAGGAATACCAGAAAGATTTTACTGTGTGGATCCTAACAAATTATGGATAACGTGAAGAATGGGAATTCCAGAACACTAAATTGTGCTCATGATGAACCTATACATAGACCAAGAGGCATGCATTTGAACAAAACAAGGAATAATGCATGGTTTAAAATCAGGAAAAGTGTGTGTCAGCGTTATTCCCTTTCACTATTATTCAATCTGTATGCTGAGCAAATACTCCAAGAAAGTGAACTATATGAAGAAGAACATGGCATCAGGATTAGAGGAAGACTCATTAACAACTTAAAATATGTAGATGACACAACACTGGTTGCTGAAAGTGAAGAAAAATCAGTGGCATCAGGATTGGAGAAAGACTCATTAACAACTTACAATATGTAGACAACACAACACTTGTTGTGAAGAAAACTCAAAGCACTTCCTGAGAAGGTAAAAGATTACAGCCTTTATTAGGGATTACGCTTCAACATAACGTAAACAAAAAGAATCACAACTAGACCAATAAGCAGTGTTTTGATAAATGGAGAAAAAAATGAGGTTGTCAGGGATTACAGTTTACTGAGATCCATAATCAATGCCCATGGAAGCTTCAGTCAAGAAATTAACTGACATATTGCACTGGGTAAATCTGCTGCAAAAGACCTCTTTAAATTATTAAACAGCAAAGATGTCACTTTGGAGACTAAGATGTGCCTGACTCAAGCCAGGATATTTCAATAGCCTCATATGCATGTGAGAGCTAGACAATGAATAAGAAAGACTGAAGAAAAATTGATGCATTTTATTTGTGGTATTGGTGAAGAATATTGAAGGTACCACGGACTGCTAGAGAATGAACAAATCTATATTGGAGGAAGTACAGCCCAAATGCTCCGTAGAAGCAAGAATGGCCAGATTTTGCCCTCCTACTTTGGTCTTGTCAGAAGAGACCAGTCTTTGGAGAAGGATATCATACTTGATAAAGTAGAGGAACAGTGAAAAAGGGGAAGACCTTCAACAAATTGAATTGACACAGTGGCTGCAATGCTATGCCCAAGCATAGCAAAAGTTTTGAGAATGTCACAGAACTGGGCAATGTTTTGATCTGTTGTACATAGGGTTGCTAAGAGTCAGAACTGACTCAAGAGCACCTAGCAACAGCAACAACCAATCATGTGATCCTGCATATATGTTGTCCACCTATTCCTGCTAAATCTCCATTCTTCACTATTCCACTTTGACTCCCCTGATTGTCTTTCTGAGGCGAGAGAGGAGAATTTGAGAAGCATTAACAATGAATTATAACCTGTGCCTACCTAAGTAGGAAAGTTCTGTTGAGCAGTGAAACAACTTGTTGTGAGACAAAGACATCTGGCTCGGACCGGCTTGAAAAACCATGTATAGAGAGTGGAAAATTTTTTGACCTTACTCCCCGTTCCTTATTCCTCTACCCATACTCCCCCTCCAGTCTTCCTCTCAAGCATGTTTTTTTTTTCTTCTGTAAAAACTGCTAGCTGGCATCTTTTTGCAAATAACCAATCACCCTTTTACCCTGAATACCCTGGAAGAAGAACCCCATAAAGGCCCCATGTGGCCTTTGTTCAGGGCTCAGTCTCTGGATGCAAATCCACTGAGTCTGTGCTAGCATAAATAAAAGTCTTTCCTTTTCATCCTACTCAGTGTTAGTGTTTCCCTTGGTGGCTCCAGTAACATTTCAACTAATTATTATTTCGTAACTTTTAGTTCCGGCTCCATCTGTACAAAAATCTTTTCTTCATTATCTGGTAGAATGGCCATTTTTATTCTGTGAATTTGGACATCTTCCTGGTCCAAATTGAATCTATCCCTCAGGAAATTTCTTTTGCTTCTACTTAAGCAGACTCCATGATGTTGCTCTATGATGACTATGAGATAATAAATTTCTGTTCTTTAAGGACCCCCACCTGTGGTGTCTTTTGTTATGGCATCATTGAGTAACAAAGACAGGGGTCAAGAGAGGTAAGGTAGAGTCTAAGGATAATTGAGGTGACTGGTGGATAATGGTACCAAATAGGGAAAACAGGTGAAGATGCCTCTCTTGGGGGAAGATACTGAATTCAGTTTTGAGCATGTAAGTGTGATGTGCCCTTGGAAGGAGCTCTTGTGGTGTAGTGGTTAAAGGATATGGCTTCTATTCTTTTATTGTGACTTGGGTGAAGTCTTTTATTCTTTAAAATAATACAAGAATTCAGATTTTATTATTTCAAAACAAAAGATTTCTCATTATTTTTAAAGAACATTTGTTACTGAAATTTTCAGCTTTAAGGAAGATGACAAGTATAGTTTTTCAGTTAGGAATGGTGTTTAGCTGGAAAGAAACCTGAAATAATAGTGGCTTAAACAAGATAGAGCTTTCTATCCTGTGCAAAATAGAGACAGGTAGTTCAGGGCTGGTGGTGGTGGTCTCCACATCATTAGAGATTGTGACTCCTATGAAGGGATAAAAGAACAGCACCAGCTATGTGTTCCCATTTCAAAGAGCTTTCCTAGAAGGAACTATAACAATTTCCGCATATATCCTATTAGTCAAGGTGCTCAGGTGGTGTAGTGGTTAGAGTGTTCAGCTGCCAACCAAAATGTCAGTAGTTTGAACCCACCAGCCATTCTGTGGAAGAAAGATGAAGCAATTTGCTTCCATAGAAGATGGACAGCCTTGGAAACCCTAAGACAATTCTACTCTGTGGTAAAGGGTCACTGTGAGTTGGAATAGACTTGATTGCATTGGGTTTGGTTTTGGTTTTATCTGGTTAATCATCCAGCCACACCTATCTGCAAGGGAGCCTGGGAAATGTGGTAGTCTAGATGAGCATATTACCTTCAAGAAAGCAAAAGAGCCTCAAATTACATCGGCAACTAGCAGTTTTTGCTATGAGAACAAAGGAGTGCAACTTTTCTATCTGTAGTAGTCATATAATAAATGATTCAAACTTAAGTTGTGCCTGATAAATAATACTAGAGAATGGAAAAAAGAACACATTCACTTGCCAGTTCTGTTGCAATCTGATATCATCTTGCCATTTCAGTGTTGGAGCCAATAATAATACTGATTTTAAAACAAACTTTTCACTTTTGATTGATTCTTTTTTTTGTTGTTGTAATTTTTATTGTGATTTGGGTGAAATTTTACAGAGCAAATTCATTTTCCTTATAGCAATTCATACACATTTTGTTTTGTGAAATTGACTGCAATTCCCCACAGTGTAACAACTCTCTTCCCATTTCTTCCCTAGTTACCTCTTACCTGTATCCTTTCCTATGCATTTCTGCTGCCTGAGCTATCTCCCTATAGACACTATCCTTCTGTTCTCCTATGACTGATCATTCTAAGGAGTATATCTGCCTGATGTTCAACATATATACCTATCTATTGTTTGGTTGGAAGCCACAGGAGTGAGTTCAATTCTAAACCTGAAGGGTGACAAAGGACCATATTCTCAGGGGTCTCACCAGGTTATATCAGAACAATAAACCTGGTCTTTTTTTTTTTTT
>NW_006921663.1:3648758-3650236 GCF_000298275.1 Orycteropus afer afer
TGCCCAACCTTCCTTCCGAGGAGTGGCTGGTGGGTTTGAACCGCCAGCCTTCTGGTTAGCAGTCAAGTGCCTTAGGCACTATGCTACCATTTGCTTCCCTATCTTATGAAATTGGAAGACTTTATCACCAAGAATATTCAAAATGTTTTTCAGAACTGGGTTATATATCTAACACAGAGAGGGTGTGGATGAATCACCTGGCACACGTTGATCACCACTCTTGGGTAACACCTCACTGGCAAATTGTTAAACCCTCTTAATTTTAATTTCCTTATCTATAAAACAGAATCATATGTTAGTCATTAGGTGAAAAAGAAGGTGATAATAAAACTAGCTCATAAAAAGTGCTTTGCAAATACAGCACAATGTTGATTGTGGAATCCAAGCAGTTAGTATTTGGGCATTCACTTACAATTCTTTTTCTTTTCTGTAAGTTTGGAAATGTTTATAATAAAATGAGGAGGGAAAAGTGCTTTGAAAAATTAAGAGTACTGTTAAAGTAAAAACTTTCAGTATTCAAAGGAATTTAGAGAGCATGTTACTGTTCTTAGGTGCTATTGAGTCAGTTCCAACCCATAGTGACCCCGTGTACAATAGAATGAAACACTGCCTGGTCCTGCGCCGTCTCACAATCGTTGCCGTGCTTGAGCCCATCCTTGCAACCACTGTGTTAATCCACCTCATTGAGAATCTTTCCCTTTTTCTCTGACCCTCTACTTTACCCAGCATGATGTCCTTTTCCAGGGACTGGTCCCTTTTGGCAACATGATCAAAATACAAGAGACAAAGCCTGGGCATTCTTGCTTCTAAGGAGTATTCCAGCTATCCTTCCTCTAAGACAGATTTGTTCATTTTTCTAGCATGCTGTCCTGAAAATAGGTCAGTAGTTGGGAGCTCTGGTGGCATACTGCCTAAGACATTTGACTGCTAACCAGAGGGCTGGCAGTTCAAACCCACCAGTCACTCCTCAGAAGGAAGGTTGGGCAATCTGCTTCTGTAGTGATTCCGCCTCAGAAACCTAAGGAGGGGTGGCTATGAGTCGGGTCCAACTCGATAGCAGTGTGTTTGGTTTTTAGTTTTTTAGTGTTATTTTTTGTAATATATTAAACAGTGTCTACTTTATGTTATGTGCCGTCGAGTCAGCCCCGACTCATAGTGACCCCTCCTTGGGTTTCTGAGGCAGTATCACCATGGAAGTAGGATTGCCCAACCTTCCTTCTACTTTAAGCCATCAGAAAAATATAAACTGAAACTTACTTCAAAAATTCATTTGGGGACTTCCAGTAAGATGGAGGAATAGGCAGACAAGCGACATAGGCCCTCTTCAACAAAGAAAAGAAAAACCAATTGACAGAGATACAGAGGATAATCCTGCAGCCCTGAGCTTTGAAAGGGGTAACATGGTGCCTAAGACACTTGACTGCTAACCAGAAGGCTGGTGGTTCAAACCCACCAGCCACTCCTCAGAAGGAAGGTAG
>NW_006921663.1:3653250-3655673 GCF_000298275.1 Orycteropus afer afer
TTCTCCCACTTTATCCAGGATTTCCTGCACTGGTCCCTTTCTGAATATTTGACAGTGATAGTTGGGCACCATCTAGTTCTTCTGGTCTCATGATCGTATAGACTGAGGTTCACCTGGTCCAATAGTCCCTTGGACTAATTGTTTCTATTCATCTTTGATTTTCTTTATTCTTCTTGGCTCTGGGCAAGGAGAGACCCATTGTTGCATCTAGGTGGCTGCTTGCAAGCTTTTTTTTTTTTCATTGTGATGTGAGTGAAAGTTTACAGAGCAAATTCACTTTCCATACAGTAGTTCATGTATGCTTTGTCTCATGACATTGACTACAGTTTACCACAATGTAATAGATCCCCTCCCACTTTCTCTCCATAGTTAACTCTTCCCTGTGTCCTTCCCTCCATGCACTCCTGCCTCATGAGCTATGTCCCTGTGCATACATAACTCTTCTATTCTCCCATGATTGTTCTCTCCAAGGAGTGTATCTACCTAGTGTAAATGTTCACCACATATGCCTGTCTTTTGTTTAGCTGGAAGCCACATGTGTAGGCTCAATTCCAGACCTGAAGGGCAGCTAGGGGCCAGAGTCTCAGTGGTTCCATCAGGCTCTATCAGATCAGCAAACCTGGTCCCCCCCCTTTTTTTTCCCCAAATGATTTTGAGTTTTGTTCCACATTGTTCTCCCTCTCTATCCAGGATCTCCTACATAGATCCCCCTCTGAGTGGTTGACAGTGGTAGCTGGGCACCATCTAGTTCTTCTGGTCTCATAGTGTATAGGCTGAGGATCACATGGGGTACCAGTCACTTGGACTAATTTTTTCCATGTGTCTTTGGTTTTCTTCATTCTTCTTTGCTCTGGATGAGGAGAGACCCAGCGTTGCATCTAGATGGCTGCTTACAAGCTTTTAAGATCCCAGTTGTTGCCCGTCAAAGTAGGATATAAAACAATTTTTTTTTTTGTACTTTAGGTGTAAGTTTACACAGCAGAGTTTGTTTTACATTCAACATTTCATGTACTTTTAGTTTTACTCTCCATTTACCACCCCCAACCCTCACCCAGTCTCCTCCCCTTCCTGCTCAGTAACCCCATACCCCTCATAGTTATGCATAGTTATGCACTCCTGTGTGTCCTTCATTTCTTCCATGAGAATGTTGCCCCTCTGGTGCCTTGTGGTTGATTGCTCCAAGGGATGCATCTCCATAGAGTATGTGGGTGTGTCACCCTAGGTGGAGTGGTCTGCACGTGCATCTTGTTTACTATTGGGGTGAGAGCCAGCCCCTGGAAGTGAGTTTTATTCCAGGCCCAAAATGTATCCCAGGCCATAGTATTGGGGGGTCTCACCAGACTCCATCTGACCAGTAATTCTAGTCATTATTGTATTTTTGGATTTTGTTCCACATTTTTCCTCCCACTCTATCTAGGATCTCCAGTTTTGATCCTTTCCTGAGTGGTTGGCATTGATAGCCAGGCACCATCTAGTCCTTCTGGTCTCGAAGGCCATCATGTCCTAGGGCTGATTGCTTCCAAACACACTCTTCTTTGCTTCTGAGTTTAGGAGACCATTAGCTGCATCTTAGATGACTGCTTGAAAGCTTTTAAGACCCCAGTTGATACTTACCAATGTAGGATGAGGAACAAGATTTTTATGCATTTTGTTGTGTCAATTGAGTCTGGTGCCCCCCAGTACTATTGTCCTGAGTCAGTAGATCCATTGGATCTCGCCCACACAGTGTCTGGCTGTTTGTGAGGGATTACTGTATGCCTGTCTTCTGTTGTTTCTGTCAGGATTACGGATATTTTGTATCTGTGCAAGATTAACCTCAGCTGAATCTATCCTTGGTCTAGAGTATAATCCTGTTCACTGACCCCTGTCTGATCTTCTCAGATGTTTATGTGTTTATCTGTAGTCTTAGGTTTGGTATTAATGGTAATGCAGTATTATAGATATACTGTTTGGCATTAGTGTCTGTTGTCTCTATCTTTTGTGCACAATTCAGTATCCTCCCTTTTCCTAATGTTATCATGGTGGTCACAGACTCTTTCTATACCATCCATCCCCTTACCTACATCAGTGTGTGGCCCCCAACTAGCCTGAAATTAATCCTTCCCCACCCTGGTAATCTACAAAGTGAGTTCCCTTTCTTAAGCAAACCCTTCTTTGTCTTTTTACAATAATGGGCTCATACAGTATTTGTCCTTCTGTGATTTACTTATTTTACTCAGCATAATGTCCTCCAGGCTCATCCATGTTGTGAGATGATTTGTGTATCCTTCATTGCGGGAGCTCTGGTAGCATAGTGGCTAAGGCACTTGACTGCTAACCAGAAGGCTGGAAGTTCAAACCCACCAGCCACTCCTCGGAAGGAAGGTTGGGCAATCCTACTTCCGTAGTGATACTGCCTCGGAAACCCAAGGAGGGGTCGCTAT
>NW_006921663.1:3660178-3667394 GCF_000298275.1 Orycteropus afer afer
GGGGGTGTGTGTTTGCTTACTGGGCAGGGAGGGGAGGAGAGTTAGGGTTGGGGATGGTAACTGGGGAGTGAAACCAAATGTACACGACATTTTGGATGTAAAGCAAACTCTGCTCTGTAAACTTGCACCTAAAGCACAATAAAAGAAATAAATAAGTAAGACACAATTAGGGAGGGCTGGATACTTTGTGCCCACCTGCCTTAGTGGAGCCAACCAGTGGAGGGTGCTGATGGGCTCAAAGCAGATCCAAGGATTGGGGAAAGGTTAAAAAAAAAAAAAAAGAAAAAGAACTGAATGGAATGAAAGGTCAATTTACACATTCTCTCCACATTAATGGAGGTGATAAGTATGTTAGGTGATAAGTATGTTAATGTGTTGTAGGAGACAACTTGAAAATTGACCTTGGCCTGCAAACATGCACAGTGAGACAAATGGGAACAAAGTTGCTGGGAACTGACTTTCTCTCCTCTGCCCAAGCCCCAATCAGCTGATGACAGGAAACAGATGTGACTCATCTGGTACACAAGCACACTGCATTAAAAATTGACTATCCCTTTAAAACAAGGCAAAGAAAGTTTCAGCCAATCCTCAAGTTAATTCACGCCCAAATTCCTGAAGTTTTTATGAATATGTATAACACCCCTCTCCTGAAGCTTACAAAACTGTATCCTGACCTCCATTCGGGGAGTGAGATTTGGGTACCGGCCCCTGTCTCCTTGTATTGCCACTTTGCAAAGAATATTTTCTCTCCTCTTAATCACAGGGACCCATGTTTGGTCCGACTTTATCAGCTCTACTATCTACCTGGGAATTCTTACAGAACATAGCAATACACTAGTAGAACATTGTCTGCCAACCCTATACATAGTCTTGGGCACACTTCCCCCTGCATAGACATACCTAACAGTTCAACCTGTCCACCCATCTATCCAACCGTATATCCATGTTTGCCTTTATTGACAACACAGTACTGTATGTGCAAAAGGGTTCATCTTTGTTGTCTGTACCTTCCATGCACCTCTCTATGTCTTCCTCTTCCTCAATGCCACTGTGTTACTTGTGAGCTTTTAAGACCCCAGTTGCTACTCACCAAAGTAGGTATAGAACAATATTTTTGTGTAATATGTTACGGCAATTGAGCTTGATGTCTCCTAAAACCATGGTCCCAAGCCCACAGGTCCAACTACTTGTTCCCTTAGGGTGTCTGGCTGTGGCTAAGAAGTTATCATAATTTTGCCCCTTGTTAGCTCACAATAGAGACATTTTTATTAAGCCTTAGACAGGACAAAGACAAAACAAAGACAATCATTCAGGATGAGGAAAACCATCAGCATGTACACAGTATGGAAAGCTGAATGGAGTCCACTGAGTCATAGGCATGGGGCTAATTATATATGATTGAAAACAAAGGAAAACATCACAAAATCATGATTAGTGGCAGATTAATCTATCACTGTTGCAGGCTGGACTACAGAAGCAGGGAAAGGACCATGATTGTGATACATACATAATTGAAGATTAACAAGGATTATAGGATTGGTTCCATTCTGTTTTAGAAGCTCTGGTGATGTAGTGCCTAAGGCATTTGACTACTAACCCACCAGCCACTCCTCGGAAGGAAGATTGGGCAATCTACTTCTGTAGTGATACTGCCTTGGAAACCCAAGGAGGGGTCACTATGAGTCGGATCTAAATCAACAGCAGTGAGTTTGGTTTTTGGTTTATAGGATTGGTTCTGGGGCTTGACTACTTGGCTACATGGTAGTCCAGATATGATGACTTATGACCATGCAGTCTGGGTCATAGCCACAAGGTGGCTGCAAGACAATACTAGGACCCAAACTTTAATTTAAATTAAATAAGGACACACCCATGCAAGTTTCCTAGTTCTTTGTGTGAGCATAATCTACTTTCAACCATACTCTTCCTGAGGGCAAACTGTTCCTCCCTAGGTTTGTCCTGGAACTTCAGTATGCATAGCCACAATGTTGGTTTAAAGGTCAGAAAGAACTCAAATGGCATCTGAAACATATGTCAAGACTCAAAATGGAGTTAGGACTCCTGCTGTAGACCGCAGCCTTCCACAAACCAAGTGCCTTAGAATTTAAGCTCTCATACAGCAGACACTGTTCTAGGTGCTAAGGATATATGACTAAACTAAGCACTGTTTCCTGTCCTTGTGGGGCTTATATTCCAGCAGGAGCAAATGGATAATAAATAACTAAGTAGGTAAATATTTCATAGCAAAGATATGTCAAAGAGCAAATTGGAGCTTCTGCTAAAATTAAAGCAAAGAGTTTATTGACTGGAACAAAGTGGTCCAGAATTGGACAGCACTCTGTGAAGATCCATCAAAGTACTGCAGTGAAAGGAATTTTTCGCAGAGCTTAAATATGGAAAATCTAGGAACTTTCAAGGACAAAATTCTGATTGTTAGACGTTTATAAAAATCATGTTTTAACAGACGCAAGAGCTGTCTTAAACATTTTGCTAATCCTAAAGTTTGAGCCATTTCACAGCTTACTCTAAGGATATTTCAAATACCTGAGTGCTTGTTCTTCCTAGGAGCATGCTGTGAGAGGAAGGGGGAGGAGGGGAACCCTGTAGGCTTCCTGAGGTATGCTGGCTAGCTGACTTTGAAGGTCAACCTCAGAATAAGCAGTAAACAGCAAAAACGGAATCTGGCCTGCATCTTTGGCAAAGACTTTCCTTATGCCAAAACCTAGTTCTTTTGAGCTCCTTCACAGATGTGACTTATAAATTATAGTTTCTTGACGGTGCTATTTAAATAACAAAAGGTTTTTATTTTGAAGAAGTTCAATGTATCTATTTTTTCTTTTGTCACTTGAGCTTTTAGTGACATATCTAAGAAACCATTGCCTAGCCCAAGGTCACAAAGATTTACTCCCTATTTTTCTTCTAAGAGTTTTATAGTTTTAGCTCTTACATTTAGACGTAAAATCCATTTTGAGTTAATTTTTTATATGGTGTAAGAAAGGGGTCCCACTTCATTCTTTTGCATGTGGATATTCAGCTTTCCCAGTGTCATTTGTTGAAAATACGGATCTTTCCCCATTGAATTGACTTGGCACCCTTTTCAAAATCAACGGATAATGAGTCTTCCAGGTTTGTTCTTTTTAGTGATTGTTTTGGCTATTCTCAGCCCTTTGAATTTCCATGTGGATTTTAGGATAAGCTTGTTAATTTCTGCAAAACAAAACAAAACTAGCAGAGATTTTGATCAGAATTATGTTAAATCTGTAAATGACTTTGGGGAGTATTGCCATTCTAACAATATTAAGTTCTGATTAAAGAATACGGGATATCTTTCAATTTTCTTAAATTTTTATTTTTTTTTAACAGTGTTTTACAGTTTTATAGAGAAAGAAATTTATCTTAGGAAAGGCTCACACACTTATAGAAGCTGGCAAGTCCCAAGTTCTTGTATCAAACGTCAAGCTGGAGGCTTTTCCAAACTCATGCAGCTGCAGAGGTGGACAAGCTCAAGGTTGGCAGGCAGCATACTGGCTGTTAACTCCAACAAATGATAAATCCAAGATCTCAAGGCTGAATGGTGGATTGTTTGTTCACGGACAGTTGTAGGCAGCACAATAGGATCCCAATCCAGAGAAGAGTGTCTCTTTTCTCGGGATGTTCATAAATATATTGGAAGCAGGCCACACCCCTAGGGAAACACCCTTTCAATAGATTGGCTGCTCAAAACATATATATCTGATCCCATCATGGGAATAACCCATATCACAACTGCTTAAACCACACAGAATTGTGATCCAGCCAAGTTGACACACAGCTCCAACTATCACATAAGGTATTATGGATTGAATTGTATCTCCTAAAAATGTGCAGTGTAAATCCTAACCAGTAAATACCAAAGCTCTTTAGCAATTTTATAAATGAACCCATTAATTCTTGTCTAGCCATTTTTTTCATTCCCCATCTAGGTTTGTCCTATGCCTCAATTTTTCCCATTCTGGAACTACTAGTTTTGCTTTCATACAAAATTACCCCCTTTCCTTAAATAAAACACATTTCATATAATATCGAGCTTAATTTACTTATAAAGATTTTGCTTTAAGGTTGACATAGTATGGAACATACAAATCTTTGTCAGATGAATTCACTTTCATTATTTCCTGGAAATATTCATATTATTACATTTATATAAGTGCTTATTTATCATTAAACTAATCATAATAAAGTTGTGAAGTAATATAATCATCTAATTAGCATTGCCATATAGAAGTAGGAAAAATATGCTATTTTCATAGCACTACCTTCTGTGTGCTTTAATGAGCAATTTAGAATAATTTGTCCTTTTTAAGGCCTTGTTAAACTTAGGAAAATAAACAATCTATACTTTTCTAATACACTTTTCAAATAGACCAATTTATATAAATGTTTCTCAAAGTAGCTACTAATAGCTCAGATCATAAGATAAGCACAAGGAGCAGTTTTACTTGGAAGAAAAAAAACAAATCAAAGACCTCATGAAAAACCAGCAACAGCCAATCATGGCCTCCTGAGGCAAGACAGAAAGACAATTATCTTTCTAAGTCAGAATCAAGATCTCAGAACAAAACAAGACAGAAAAAACACATAAAAAACTCAATGGTCTGTGAGGTCAGCTCTAAAACAACAACAACAAAAAGCCAGCTTTATTCTCTTAACAGAAAACAAAGCAAATGGGGAACTGAGCTTCTTAAAACGTATGCAGCAATTATTCAGTAAGATCAACCCAATTCAACAGAAAACAGGTTCTAGATTAAATTTATTAACTTGCCAGAGTCTCAGATGGAGAGATCTCAGACCCTCTGATAAAACCTGAGCACCACACAAAATTTCCCCAAAAAGGAAAGAAAAAACAGAACAAATGAGACCTCATCTTTCCAAAGTGGAAGGAAAAAAAGCAGATGGGAACTCATTTTCCCAGAATGATCACTGACATTTCAAATTATTTCTAGTATATTCAGCTTATAGCATTTTTGAACATGAATCCCAAATCAGACTCCCAGTAGGAGGGGAACTCCAGACTCCTCTTAGACACAAAAATCCTATTTTCTTAGGTTGAAATTAGGTTTCCCAGAGTCAAATAAAATTCCTGGCAGGGAGTCTGCCACAAGGTTTGGTTAGTATTTTTAAAATTTTTATTGTGATTTGGGTGAAAGTTCACAGAGCAAATTCATTTTCCATATAGGAGTTCAAACACATTTTGTTTCATGACATTGATTGCAATTCTCTGCAGTGTAATAGCTCTCTACTTCCTCCCTGGGTTGTTGTTATGTGCTGTCAAGTTGGACCCGACTCATAGCGACCCCTCCTTGGGTTGCTGAGGCAGTATCACTACAGAAGTAGATTGTCTAATCTTCCTTCCGAGGAGTGGCTGGTGGGTTTGAACTGCCAGCCTTCTGGTTAGCAGTCAAGTGCCTTAGGCACTATGCTACCAGAGCTCCCACTTCCTCCCTGTAGTTACCTAGTTTTTTGTTTTACTGTGTACCTCTGTTGCATGAGAGTTTACTTGTGGCTGGTGGGCAGCATAAAACTCTGGCCCATCTCATGTCTCAGCTTATCATTATACAAGTGTCTTTCTGTTAGTGGCAAGCGCCTTTGAGTCCCTTATTGTACTCAAACTCATCCCCACACATTTTTTTTTTTTTTTTGCAGCTTAAAAAATGTTGGCATTCCTTTGTAACAACCACTTGAAAGTTCTTTCTAAACCTAGTTAGTTCTGCCACTACAGACCCAGTCTCTTACAACTTCAAAAATAAAACAAAAACAAAAAAAAAAACCCTCTCTCTTTCAGAGAGGCTGTTTTAGAATCCTGAGCACCCTGTTGTTGCTATCTGGCTTTTGCACCATGATGTTCTAATTTAGACCTTAAATATACTAGTCTTTTCAATTGGAAAGTACCCAAATGGCCACTGATTTGACAAACTGTCATTAGAGTGCTCAAACAAAAATCCAAATACAAAGAAGACCTAAGCCTACAGTTCTTGGCCATATAGCAAGCCAGAGATACATTACGAAAATCCGCTGCTTTATTGGATTTCACATAGCCCGTTTTGAAACATTCTTAAGTGCTACAAAACGACACACCCACTAAACTCACAATAAATATCGGGTTCAAGCTCAAAACTCAAAAAGATTGGAGCTCCAGAATCTGTAAGGGCTTATGGAGGTGACCTCCAGATGCTCTGTGGAGAGAGCTAAGAGGACTTTTGCAGACATCATCATGCCCTTGTCCAGAGAGAGTTCCGGACAACATCAATCAGATACTATAGGTCCCACTTCTGACATTAGGAATTGTCAAAAACTTAAATTGTGTAGTGAAACACCAAAAAAACAGTATAACAGAATATATTTATTGTTAGTACATATGATTTTCTACATTAAACCAGGCAGCATCACCTGAACCTGTTGGAAGGTGCTGTAAAGAGGGAACTGTGAAAACAAGTTATATAGGTCATGTTATGTTAATTTTTTAAGAGCTAGCGTCAAAGAACAGGGCAGGTTACAGAAATAATCTCCAAGGACATGCCGTATGTCTTAGTTATCTGGTGCTGCTATAACAGCTTATAATGACTAGGTCAAACAGAAATTTATTTTCACACAATTTTGGATGTCTCTCATTGTTAGGTGCTGTCAGGTCTGTTCTGACTCATAGCAACCCTATGTACAATGGAATGAAACACTGCCTGGTCCTGCACCATCCTCACAATATTTGCTATACTTGAACCTATTGTTGCAGCCACTGTGTCAATCCATCTTGTTGAGGGTCTTCCCATTTTTGCTGACCCTCTATTTTACCAAGAATAATAGCCTTCTCCAGGAACTGGTCGCTTCTGACAACATGACCAAAATATGTGAAACGAAGACTGGCCATTCTCACCTCTAAGGAGCTTTTTGGCTATACTTCCAAGACAGATTTGCTCAGTTGTCTAGCAGTCCGTGGTATTTTCAATATTCTTTGCCAACACCACAATTCAAATGCATCAATTCTTCTGCACTTCTCCTTATTCATTTTGCATCTTTCATATGTATATGAGGCTATTGAAAAGCTCAGGCTTGAGGAGTTCCGGCAAGATGGCAGACTAGGCAGAAGGACTGCACAGACCCTCTTCAATAAAGAAAAGGGAAACCAATTGACACAAACACAGAAGATAATCTAGGACTGCTGAACCTTGAAGGGAAGGATACA
>NW_006921663.1:3669995-3672686 GCF_000298275.1 Orycteropus afer afer
TGCTGGTCTGATAGAGTCTGGTGGAACCACTGAGACTATGGCCCCTAACTGCCCTTTGGGGATGGAATTGAACCCACACTTATGGTTTCCAGCCAAACAAAAGACTGGCATATAAATTGAACATTTATCTTAAGTAGATACTCTCCTTGGAGAGAACAATCATGGGAGAAAGGAGGGCTGCTTATGCACAGGGAGATAGCTCAGGAGGCAGGAGTACATGGAAGGATGGACACAGGGAAGGGGTAACTATGGAAAGGAAGTGGGAGGGGAACTGTTATATTGTGGTAAACTATGGTCAATGTCATGAGACAAAGTATATGTGAACTGCTGTATGGAAAGTGAATTTGCTCTGTAAATCTTCACCCACATCACAATAATAATAATAAAAAAGTGTCTCAAGGTGGGTTTGAACCACAAAACTTATAGTTTGTAGTCAAGTGCTGTAACTGTTTACAGTACCCAGGGACTTCTGGGTGGTGCACAGAGTGACAAAAGGAAGCCAACATGGCAGGAGTCAGATTACAAGTGTCATATTAGGAGTTAGGATTTTATTCAAGAAATGGAAAGACTTTTGAGGGTAAGTAACAAAGTGCATGACAACATCTGATTTATGTTTTCAAATATAAATTGTAACTTGAAAAATATAAAACATAAAACATTTGGTTGCTCAGTGGAGACTAAGTTGCAAGGGTGTAGCCAGAATAGAGTCAGACTCAGCTACTCCCGAGTAACCTCTAGCTGACCACTTGTAGGTTCCAGGGAAATAGCAGGAGCTGGAGACTGTCTTCAATCATCCTTTCCTTAACTGTGAGGATCTTTTCTCTATGGATCCCAACACAGTAAGATAACCCTGTGGGTATGTGAAGAAAGCAGAGGGGCCACAAGATAACTTGGGGCTCAAGTCTCCAAAGGTTGGGAAAGATCTTTTCACAACTTCTTTTCCAGATTTGGAGAAGAGAGTGGTGGGGGGAGATTGCATTTGACCATGGATCCTTGGAAGATTTGAAGGTCCTAGGTGTATGTATGATTGCTTAGTGATTGAGTCACAGGATCTGTGGCACCAAGTCACATAATCTCTAACAGGAACTGGGAAATATTAGTAGATGATAATGAAAATGACAATAAATAATGAAATGTGAGCAAAACATCAATGAAATTACAAGAAAAAAAATCAGCAATAAGTAGGAAGAGAACCTCTAAAACTTTGAACTAGTTCTAAGAAGCATAAAGGAACTTGAAAAGCCCAGTCATTCCAAAAGACTTGGTAGATTATTTTATGTTCTCAAATATAGTTAGATATACAAATGAACTTAAATATAAAATAAGTTTCTTCTCTGAAGTAAATTTGCCGGCATCATAACCAAAGTCTTTACAATGAAGTTGTAATTTATTCATCTTTCTTCAATTTGCTCTTGATTTCCTCTCCAATTTATTCATGACATGATTTACTATTTTATAAATTTCAACAGAAACAAGGATATATTTAATTTTTTAAGAAATTGATATTTCTTAGAATATTGAAAGCAGAAGTGGAATATTAGTCATATACAAAATAAACATTTTCTTTACTCTCTCTTTTTTTTTTTTTAAAGGAGAGTAGATTGAGGGTCAGTTCTTTCCATCACAAGCTAATGAAGTAAAAATTCTTGTACATGTATGTATAAACCTATATATTATGCATAGGTATGTGTATATATAATGTTGTTGTTAGTTGTTATTGAGTTGTAGTGCAGTGAATTACTTGGTATGGCTTTTCTGGTCATGGTCTTTGTGACTTCCATCAGGTTACTGGGTGGACCATGCAAATAAGGTGTGTGGAACTCTAATGTGGAAATTGGTTAGTTTTATCATTCTGCTAGGCTTAAAATGAGTCCCCCCCTCCAGAGGCAGAAGTGGGGATCTTACTGCCATCAAGAGAGAAGTGGAATTGGAATGGAGTATCATTGTACCCGAGATCCTGTGCTGGACCACTTTCACAGAAAGATGGCAGAGCCATGACCATGTATAGGGTTGGCAGATGATATCTCTACAAGCATATTTGTATGTTCTATAAGAATGTCCAGGTATATAGTAGAGCTGACAAGGGACAAGGTTGTGGTGACTTCTTGGCCACAGCCAGCTACCCAAAGGGAGCAAGTAGTTAGACCTGTGGGCTCGGGACCATAGTCACAGGGGACATCAAACTCAATTGGCATAACATACTACACAAAAACATTGTTCCACATTCTACTTTGGTGAGTAGTGACTAAGATCTTAAAAACAGTCATCTAGATGCAATGATGGGTCTCTCCTCATCCAGAGCAAATAAGAATGAAGAAAACCAAAGATTCATGGAAAGAATTAGTCCAAGTGACTGGTACACCATGTGATTCTCAGCCTATATGACTAAGAGACCGGATGAACTAGATGGTACCTGGCTACCACTGTCAACCACTTGGAGGAGGAATCTATGTAGGAGATCCTGGATAGAGAGGGAGAACAATATGCAACAAAACTCAAAATAATTTGGGGGGGAAAAAAAAGGGAGCAGGTTTGCTGGTCTGATAGACCCTGATGGACCCACTGAGACTATGGCCCCTAGCTGCCCTTCAGGTCTGGAACTGAACCCACACCTGTGGCTTCCAGCCAAACAAAAGACAGGCATATGAGGTGAACACTTACATTCGGTAGGTACACTCCTTGGAGAGAACA
>NW_006921663.1:3675117-3676443 GCF_000298275.1 Orycteropus afer afer
TAAGCAGAAATTCAAGGGAATTTGTTAAAACCAGACCAACCTTATGCTAAAGGGAGCCCTTTGGACAGAGAAGCAACAACAGCCAACAACAACTGATCATTAACACACATGATGATATAACCCAGAAACCAACCCAGTTATGGAAGTATCCAAAGTAAATAAGCCTACAAGGTTGTAAACAGGGAACCCGAGACACCAACTGACAAATAAGGACAATTACAAACCAAAAAGAGGGAAAAAAATCTGTGTCACTACAGAATGTCTAGATGGTAAGGAAGTCAAGACAACTACAAGATAGAATGGACTGTTCTACACTTGGGAAGAAAACTTAAGTCACAGGGTAACCTCAAAGAAAAATGATAAACCTTCACATCAAAATAAAAAAGAGGACCAGCAGAAATATTCAGCAAATATTAAAACAATAGCAATGAAGGAAGTGATAACTTCATTCATAAACAAAACGAGCTTAGCATAGAAATTTATATGGAACAAAGAAATTGACACAATGAAAAAGCACATGACAAAAATGACAGCAACAAATTCATATTTGCTGATAATTACATATCTGGCAAGGGACTTATCTCTAAGATTGATGGAAAACTCCAATGCCTCAACATCAAAGGAATTAACAACCTAATTGAAAAATGGGCAGAAGACATGAATAGACACTTCACCAAGGAGGATATTCAAGTGATCAGCTAATACGTGAAAAGATGCTTACAATCATTGGCCATCAGAGAGATGTAAATCAAAATAACAATGAGATATACCATCTCACCCCAGCACTGATGGCAAGGTTCAATGAGACAGAAAATAACAAATGCTGGTGGGGATGTGGAAAGATTGGGACTTTCATACACTGCCTGTGTAACTGTAAAGTGACACAACCACTGTCGAAAGCAATATGGCGGTTTCTTAGAAAGTTGGAATTGGAGATACCATTTGACACAGCAATCCCATTGCTAGGTATATATCCTAGAGAGGTGAGAGCCAGAATAGGAACAGACACATGCATGCTCATGTTCATCACAGCACTATTTACAATAGCAAAAAGATGAAAACAACCTACGTGCTCATCAGCGGAAGAGCAGATGACCAAACTACGGTACATGCACATAATGGAATGCTATGCAGCACTAAAGAATAATGTAGAGTCTGCAAAACACTGCACAATTGGATGAACTTGGAGGACATTATGCTGAGTGAAATAAGTCAATCACAGAAGGACAAATGTAGTATTAATTCGTTGTTGTGGAGGGTCAAGGAAAGGTTTTTATATGGAGGGAAACTTTCTTTGTTGGTTGCCAGAGGTGGAAGGGGAGGGGA
>NW_006921663.1:3676979-3684941 GCF_000298275.1 Orycteropus afer afer
TGTATTCACAGGGAGACAGCTGGAGGTGGGGCAGGAGTTCATGGGGGAAGGACCCAGGCAAGAGGTAACTATGGGGAGGAAATGGGAAGAGAGCTGTTACATTGTGGGGAATTGCAATCAATGTCATGAGACAAAATTTGTATGAAATGCTGTTTGGAAAATGAATTTGCTCTGTAAACTTCCACCCAAACCACAATAAAAATTGAAAAAAAAGAAGAAGAAGAAAGATGGCTAAGATGACTGGCTGAGGAATAAAGAGGCACAAGACAGAGTGGTGGGCTTGCCATGTACAGAGTGAGAAACCTGAGTGCCTTTGTGCAGGAGGCTTGCTGGCCAAGCGGGGTGCTCCTATCTGCAGAGCTGAAAGAGCTTTGTAACACTTGCCTGAGCAGGGCAGAGGACAAGCCCAGAGGCCAGGGACCAGCCAGACATGCCTGAGGATATGGCTGAGGGGAGACTGTCCTGTTCAAAGAATTGTATCCTGAGAGTGTTCCTGAACCTGAGCTGTAGCCTGTTATTTCCCTAATAAACCCCATAATTGTGAGTACTGCCTGTGAGTTCTGTGTGGCCAGAATCCAATAGAGATGTAGTGAGTGGAATAGGAGGGACAGCTGGTGTCAGAATTGGTAAAAATAGGAATAAGCCTTGGGCTGCTGATGGTGATTACCTGTTTTCCCCTTGTGAAGTTAGAGGAATTGGAGGAGGATGCAGACACCAGCCCTTTTTGTACAAGTCAATTCCGACTCATGATGACCCCAAGTATACAGAGTAGAACTGCTCCCGAGAGTTTTCAATGGGTGTGACCTTTTGCAAACAGATTGCCAAGCCTGTCTTCCTCTAGAAGACAGTCTAACCTTCTTCGGTTAGAACCACCAACGTTTTGGCTAGTAATCAAGCACTTAAACATTTTGTGCCACTCAGAGACTCTCTCTCTCTCTCCATATAAAAGATATTCCCCAGCTGAGTTTTTATTTTATTTTTTATATTAAGTTTAAAAGAATCATTTTCACACCAGGCTTACTGGTCTGATAGAGACTGGTCAAACCCTTGAGACTATGGCCTCTAGTCACCCTTTGGGCCTGGAATTTAAGTCACTCCCATGGCTTCCAGTAGAACAAAGACAGGCGTATAAGGTGAACATTTACACTGTGTTGTTGTTATGTGCTGTCCAGTCGGACTCATAGTGAACCCTCGTTGGGTTTCCAAGGCAGTATCACTACGGAAGTAGATTGCCCAACCTTCCTTCCGAGGAGGGGCTGTTGGGTTTGAACCACCAGTCTTCTGGTCAGCAGTTCAGTGCCTTAGACATTATTCTACCAGAACTCCCAACGTTTATACTAGGTATATATATCACTTGGGAGCTCTGGTGGCCTAGTGCCTACGGCATTTGACAGATAGGCTACTTAGAACAATCAACCATCGAGATCAGAAAGATAGCATTTGCATAGGGAGATAGCTCAGAGAGCAGGAATGCAAAGGAAAGAAGGACCCAGGGAAAAGTTAACCAACTGGAGGAAAGAGAGTGGTTACACTATGGGGATTGCAAACAATGTGATGAAACAAAATGGGTATGAACTGTTGCATGGAAAATGAATTTGCTCTGTAAATTCCCACCCAAATCACTGTCTCTGTCCCTCTCTCTCTCACACACACACAAGAATCATTTTCAGTGAAATTAGGAAATATGAGACTATCCACATTGCCATGATAGTTGAAAAAATTATTAAAGCAAGATTTTGTTTACCAGGTATTTAAATTACCCTTCCAGAGTTCCTAATAAAACTATAATTTACCTCTTCCAGGCAGTTCTCAAAAGAATAAACACAAATGACCAAAGGAAAAAAACAACAACAATCAACAAACAAACATGAAAACAGGTTCAACTTTAGCAGTAATCTAAGAAAAGCAAAACAATAGCAACAGCTACCAAAAAAATAACAAAACATTTATTATTTTTCACATACTATATTGTGAGTATATATTAAAGTAAAAAATAAATAAAAAGAATGAATAATACCCAGTGTTTGCAGGGCAATGCTAGTATATTTTTATGAATTATAGTTTAAGCATATGTATCAAAACTATAAATGAACAAACCAGTAATCCTCTTAGGATTCATCACAGGTTTTTTTTTTATTGTGATTTGGGTGAAGATTTACAGAGCAAATTCACTTTCCATACAGCAGTTCACATATACTTTGTCTCATGTCATTGACCACAGTTTACCACAATGCAACAGCTCCCCTCCACTTCCTCCCCATAGTTACCTCTTCCCAGTGTCCATCCCTCTATACACTCCTGCCTCCTGAGCTGTCTCCTGTCTCCTTTCTCCCATGATTGTTCTGTCCAAGGAGTGTATTTACTTGAGGTAAATGTTCAACTCATATGCCTGTATTTTGTTTGGCTGGAAAACCCAGGTGTGGGTTCAATTCCAGACCTGAAGGGCAGCTAGGGTTTTTTTATTTTATTTTATTTTTATTAAATATATAAATGAACTTAGTCTTTTGCCAATCATTGTTAAATCGGGTAAAGTAAATTATATATTCACATAGTGGAATACCTAGCAGTCATTGTAAATGATGGCACAAATCTACGTTGACATAGAAAGATTGATGCTATATATTGTTGAAGAAGAGATGGTTACAGAAGGGCATGTATAGTATAATTCCATTTATGTAAAAATGCATATTAAAATATACATTCATGCATATGTGTGTGTGTGTGTATATCTATACCAAAAAAGCCTACTGCCACTGAGTTGATTCTGACTCCTAGTCACCGAATAGGACAAAGTAGAACTGTTTCATAAGGTTTCCAAGGCTATAAATCTTTATAGAAGCAGACTGCCTTATCTTTCTCCTGCAGAGCAGTAGTGGGTTCAAACCACTGACCTTTTGGTTAGCGGCTGAATGCTCTAACCACTACACAATCAGGGCTCCTTTGTATGTCTACAGATAAATAGAAGTCTGAAAGGATGTTCATTAGATTGCTAACAGCCTTTGAGTAGTTAGATTCACTTCCTTTTTTGGGTATAATTTTATATTACGTGACTTATTATTGTTTTAATAATGAGTAGGGTTTATTTTTATTGTAAGAAAAACAATAAAGGTATTTACTTTGGAACAAAAATGAAATGGATCAGCATATTAGGATAAAAATAATCAAGATAAAAAAAGAATAATAAAAACAACTCCACACACATAAATTTGACAACTTAGATGAAATGGACCATTCCCTGAAAAACACTATTATAACTCATTCAATATGAAATAGTTTCAACAGTTCTATAATTACTAAGGAAGTTGAATTTATAATTGAAATGCTACCAAGAAGGAAATCTTTAGGGCCAGATGGGTTCACTGAAGAATTCTACTGAACATTTAAAGAATAATTAGCATCAATTCTACACACTTTTTTCCAGAAAATGGAAGAGGTGGAAACATTTCACAATTCATGAGGTATGAGATGTGACTACATACTTATTAGAATGGCTAAAAAGGTGACGATATCAGATGTTGGCAAGGATAGGGAGAAACCATATGACTCATATATTGCTGATGGGAGTGTAAAATTTTATAGCTACTCTGGAAAACAGCTTGTCAGTTTCTTATACAGCAAACATACAATTACCATATAACCTAGCAATTGCACTCCTGGGCATTTATCTCAGAGAAATGAAGACAATGTTCACACAAAACCTATACATGAATGCTTATAGCGGCTTTATTAATAATAGTCCCAAACTGGAAACCACCCAGATATCCTCCAAGAGGTGAATGATTAAACAAACTGTTACAGTAAGGAAACCTACTCCACAATAAAAGGTACAAACTACTTATACATGCCTCAACCTGGATGAGTCACCAGATAATTATGCTGACTGAAAAAGTCACTCCCAAAAGGTTACATACTGGACGATTCTAGTTATGTAACATTCTTGTACTTACAAAATTGTAGAAAAGGAGAACAGATTAATGGCTCCAGGATTGAAGGAGGGAGGGATTGTATGAGGGAAGTGGATGAGGGAAAGGCTCCAGGAGGGATCTTTGTAGTGATGGAAATATTCTGTATCCTGACCGTATCTATATCAATGTCCTGGTTGCAATACTGTGCTGTTTTGTAAGATGTTACAATTGGAGAAAATTAGATAAAGGTAGAGGGGATTGCTTTGCATTATTTCTTACAATTGCCTGTGAATCTACAAGTACCTCAAAGGAAAACTTCCATTAAAAAAAAAGGATATGTGTGTAAAATCTGCTTACTGTGTTCTCTAGCTCCCTTTCTTGGCATTTGCCCTGACCTGTTAGGGAGGCCTTATACTCGTTCTCTTCCTGAGCTCCAGGAACTGTTTCAGTTCACCACAAAGTGCTTCTGATGGCTTTTCCAAATATGTCAAAGGGGTCTGCTTCTTGCCAGCCTCAATGGGAAGCAGCACAAACATTTCCTTAGCAGATTTCCGTAATTTTAAGTAGCTAAAATTGGCAACAGGGACATTAATGGATTACAACATGAATTCCCAAGGGAGAGTCTATGAGCTGAAAAGTTAGAGTTTAGAGCTCTCTGTTATGTTCCCCAAAACTTGGCAGGAAGGGAGTGGGGAAGAAGTTAGTAAGCAACTGTAATCAAAACATTCTGTGACTTTTTTTGTGACTTGATCCTCTTGTCTGATCCTTTCCCCATTGTAGGACATGTTTGAATTTAGATGGATACTTCTAAGAAATCTACCTTTTCAGTTCACTGTAGTCCTTCTTGCTCTCACTTTTTGCTTCCAATCTTCAAATTTTTAAAGTTAAGGATCACTATACTGATATGTTCTCATAAAAGTCATAGAATTTTAGCACTGGAGTAAATCTAAGTTCAACTTTTCTAATTTACAGATAAGGAAACTGAGACATAGAAGCATTAATTTGTTCAACATTGCCCTGTGAGAGAGTCACAATTAGAATTCAGATCAATAACGCTAGTCCAGTACTCTTTCTAAGGTAGCATGTTGCTAAGAAGTCTTTACTAGGTTTGCTTTTCACACTCAAACCTCTTTATATTGGGAGACAGCATAGCATAACATAGTGTTTAAAATTACACATCCTGGACTCAGCTGGCTCCACCTACAGGATATGTGAGCTGAAACAAGCTATTAACTCCTCAATACCCTAGTTTCCTCATTTTAAACTGGAGATAATCATATCAACAGCCTCCTAAGACTGTCATAGGAGCTCTGGTAGCATAGTGTCTAAGGCACTTGACTGCTAATCAGAAGGCTGACAGTTCAAACCCACCAGCTACTCCTCAGAAGGAAGATTGGGCAATCTACTTCCATAGTGATACTGCCTTGGAAACCCAAGGAGGGGTCCCTATGAGTCGAGGGTCTGACTCAACGGCATATAACAACAACAACCAAAGACTGTCATGAATATCATATGAAATATTGCATGTAAATATCTAGAATAGGGCCTATTGATGTTGCTGTTGTTAGGTGCTGTTGAGTCGTTTCCACATAGTGACAGAACAGCAGAAGGAAACACTGCCTGGTCCTGGGCCAGCCCCACAATCCTTGTTACACCTGAGCTCCTTGTTGTAGCCACTGTGTCAATTCATCTCATTGAGGGCCTTCCCTTTTTTCGTTGTCCCTCCACTTTACCAAGCATGATATCCTTCTCCAGGGAATGGTCCCTTCTGACAACAAGACCAAAGTAGGTGAGACAGAGTCTGGCCATTCTTGCTTCCAAGGAGCATTCTGGCTGCACTTCTTCCAGGACAGATCTGTTAGTTCTTTTAGTAGTCCATGGTATTTTCAGCATTCTTCACCAAAACCACAACTCAAAAGCATGGACTCTTCTTCGGTCTTCCTTATTCATTGTCCAGCTCTCACATGCCTATGAGGAGACTGAAAAAACCATGGCTTGTGTCAAGTGCACCTTAGTCTTCAAAGAGATATCTTTGCTCTCTAGCACTTGAAAGAGGTCTTTTGCAACAGATTTACCCAGTGCTTCCTACACATCGTCTGATATCTTGACTGCTGCCTGCATTGGTGTTGACTGTAGAACCAAGTAATATGAAGTCTTTGACAACTTCAATCTTTTCTCCATTTATCGTGATGCTGCTTATAGGTCCACTTGTGAGGATTTTTGTTTTCTTTATATTGAGGTGTAATCCATACCTCAAACTGTAGTCTTCAGTCCTAAGTGCTTCAAGTCATCCTCATTTTCAGCAAGCAAAGCTGTGTTGTCAGCATATTGCAGGATGTTAATGAGTCTTCCTACAATCCTGGTGCCACATTCTTTTTCATACAGTCCAGTTTCTTGGATCATTTGCTCAGTATATAGATTGAATAAGTATGGTGAAAGGATACAACCCTGATACATTCCCTTCTTGATTTTAAACCATGCAATGTCCCCCTGTCTTGTTCAAACAACAGCCTCTTAGTTTGTGTACAAGTTCCTCATTAGTACAGTTCTTCTCAGTGTTATCCATAATTTGTTATGGATAACCCACAATCGAATGCTTTCGCATAGTCAATAAAACACAGGTAAACATCCTTCTGGTATTCTTTGCTTCGAGCCAAGATCCATCTGACATCAGCAATGATATGCCTTGTTCCATGTCCTCCTCTTCTGAATCCAGCTTCCATTTCTGGAAATTCTCTGTCAATATGCTGCTGCAACCATTTTTGAATTATCTTCAGTAAGATTTTACTTGCATGTGATATTAACGATATTGTTTGATAATTTCCACATTCTGTGGGATCACTTTTCTTTGGAATGGGTACGAATATGAATCTCTTCTAGTCAGTTGACCAGGTAGCTGTCTTCCAAATCTCTTGGCATAGCCAAGTGAGTGCCTCCAGAGCAGCATCCATTTGTGGAAATATTTCAGTGGGTATTCTGTCAATTCCTGGATCCACTTCCTTCAGTGCAGCTTAAACTTCTTCCTTCAGTACCATTGGTTCTTGATCATATGCCACCTCCTGAAATGGATAAAGATCTACCAGTTCTTTTTGGTACAGTGACTCTGTGAATTCCTTCCATCTTCTTTTGATGTTTCCTGCATCATTCAATATTTTGTCCATACAATATTGCAACTCGAGGCTTAAATTTTTTCCTCAGTTCTTTCAGCTTGAGAAATGTCGAGCATGTTCTTGTGTTCTTCCCTTTTGGTTTTCTAACTCCAAGTCTTTGCACATTTCCTTATAGTAATTGGCTTTGTCTTCTTGAGCTGCTCTTTGAAATCTTTGGTTCAGCTCTTTTATCTTGTCATTTCTTCCATTTACTTTAGCTACTTGCCCTTAGCTAAATTAATTCTTAACTGGCTAATTCTTAACTTGGCTAAGGGCAAGTTTCAGAGTCTCTTCTGTCATCCATTTTGGCCTTTTCTTCTTTTCTCGTCTTTTTAGTGACCTCTTGCTTTCTTCATGTATGATATTCTTGATGTCATCCCACAATTCTTCTGGTTTTAGGTCACTGGTGTTCAATGCATCAAATATTTAGATGGTCTCTAAATTCAGGAGGGTTATATTCAAGATCATATTTTGGCTCTCGTGGACTTGTTTTAACTGTCTTTAACTTCAAGTTAAACTTGCATATGAGCACTTGATGGTCTATTCTACAATCAGTTCCTGGCCTGGTTTTGGCTGAAGATATTGAGCTTTCTCATCACCTTTTGCCACAGATGTAGTCCATCTGATTCCTGTGTATTCCATCTGGTGAAGTCCATGTGTATAGCCGCTGTATGTGTTGTTGAAAAAAGGTATTTGCAAACGATCCAATAAGTCGTTGGTCTTGCAAAATTCTATCATGCAATTTCCAACATCATTTCTGTCACCAAGGCCAAATTTTCCAAGTACTGGTGATTCTTCTTTGTTTCCAACTTTTGCATTCCAGTCATCAGTGATAATTAACACATCCTGATTGCATGTTTGGTCAATTTCAGATTGCAGAAGTTGATAAAAATCTTCAATTTCCTCAT
>NW_006921663.1:3686706-3688168 GCF_000298275.1 Orycteropus afer afer
TCACACAGCCCCTAGAGCCTGGCATTTTGAACTCGGACATCTAGCTTCCCGAACTGTAAGAGAATCAATTCCTGTTTGTTCAAGCCATTCCATTTGTGATATATATTCCTGTCAGAGTGGCACTAGGTAACCAGAACAGGTAAGTAGTGTATTTCTAGAAATCTGCCCATTTCTTCTAGATTTTCAGATTCGTTGGAGCACAGTTCTTCATAGTATTCTGATATTATCTTTTTATTTCAATTGGTTCTGTTGTGACATTGTCCAATTCATTTCTTGTTTGTGTTATTTGTATTCTCTCCCTCTTTTTCTTTGTTAAATTTGCCAGTTGTTTGACAATTTTTATTGATCTTTTCAAAAAACCAACTTCTAGTCTTGTTGATTTTTTCTATTGTCTTTCTATTTTCTGTTCCATTGATTTCTGCTTGAATGTTTATTATTTCCTTTCTTCTAGTCACTGAGGCTTTTCTTTTCTTTTTTTTTTAAATAATTTTCCATTTATTGCCCTTTTTATACTTGGTTTGAAAATACAGCAAATTATTGCTTATCCAGGACTCCCACCATCTCAGTTTGGGCCTTGGGTTATTAATATTGACTTAATAATAGTCAATATTAAGGTCCTTTAAAGTTCTTCTTGGTGTACCTGATTGTTTCTATTCTGCTTCACGCTTTTTTTTTTTTTAATTGTAATTTGGGTGAGGATTTACAGAGCAAATTCACTTTCATTACAGCAGTTCACATATACTTTGTACTGAGGCTTTTCTTGTTCTTTTTCTAATTGTTGGAGATGTTGGTTTAAGATGTTAATTTTGACTTTCTTCATTTTTGATGTGTGCATTTATTGCTATCAATTGGCATCTGATCACCGTTTTTGCTGTGTCCCAAGGATTTTGGTATGTTGTTTTCATTCTCATTTGATCCAAGGAATTTTTGAATTTCATTTTTTATTTCTTCTGTTACCTAGTCATTCTAAAGGAGGGTATTGTTCAGTTTTCATTTGTTTGCTCTTTTTCCATTGATCTTCCTATTGTTGATTTCTAATTTTATAGCACTGTGATTTGAGAAGATGCTTTGCACTATTTTGGTGTTTTTAAATTTATTAATACTTGCTTCATGGACTAACATATGGTCTAGCATGGATAATGTTCCATGTGCACTGGAAAAGAAGGTATATTGTCCTGTTGTTGGGTGAAGTGCTCTGTAGATGTCTATAAGGCAAAGTTGGTGGATTGTATTGTTTAGTTCTTCTGTGTCTTTGTTGAGTTTCTTTCCAGTTGCTCTACCTTTCATTGAAAGTGGTGTGTTAAAGTCTCCTACTACTACAGGAGCCCTGGTAGTGTAGTGCCTTAGGCACTTGACTGCTAATCAGAAGGCTGGAAGTTCAAACCCACCAGCCACTCCTCGGAAGGAAGGTTGGGCAATCTACTTCCATAGTGATACTGCCTCGGAAACCCAAGGAGGGGTC
>NW_006921663.1:3690372-3692750 GCF_000298275.1 Orycteropus afer afer
CTCTTTCAGGTTTCTATATATACCATCCCATTGTCTTCCTGCCTGCATAGTTTCTGCCAAGAAATCGGAGGTTAGTTTTATTGGTTGCCCCTTCTAGGTAACTTTTCGTTTTTCCCATGCTGCTCTCATGATTCTTTCTTTGTCTTTGGTTTTGATGAGTTTGATGATGATATGTCTGGGTGATTTTCTTTTGGGGTCTATCCTGTTTAGGGTTCGTTGAACTTCCTGAATGGATATATTCTCATCTTTCATCATACCAGGAAAATTCTCTTCCAACAAATCTTTGACAATTTTCTCTGTGCTTTTATTGTCTCTTTCTGTTCTGGAATTCCAGTTACACGTGGGTTAGTCCTTTTGATGGTACCTCACATGAACCTTAGGCTTTCTTCATTTTGTTTTGATCTTATTTCTGATTTATCCCTTTCCAAAGTAGTGTTCAGTTATTTGCCTTCAATCTCACTAATTCTGTCTTCCATTGATTCAGTTCTGCTCCTTTGCCTATTCAATGGCTTATCTATTTCTGAAAATTTAGTATTAATCTTCTGGATTTCTGTGTGTAGATTTTGTATCATTTCTAAGTTTTCATTTATTTTGTCATTTTGTTCTTGTATTGTCTTTTGAAATTGTTCTAGGGTTTTCTCTGATCTGTCTCCCAATTTGTTGAAGATACCTAAAATAATTCTTTTGAATTCTTTAGCAGGGAGTTCCAATGCTGCATCTTCCTCAGGGATGTGTTTTGGGTCTGTATCCTGGTCCTTTGTCTCTCCTGCTTTATCTTGCTTCTTTGTGTTGACTGTGATGCTATGTTGTCTCTGAGGCATTGTGACATTTGTATTTATATTTAATTGGTGATTGCATTCTGGAGTGACTTGCCCACAATTTTTGTTTTCTTTGTATGTTATCTGCACAGGCAGAGTACTATGCTGTACTCCTCTATTCGCTAGTTGACAGCACTTATATACTTACCACCTGTCTCCTTTCCTGTTGTCAGCCTCTCATATGTCTCTGCTGACCTTGGCAAACAATGCCTATTCTTAGGTCCCTGGAATCCGAATGAGAATGCTATCACTTTAAAATCCAATATGGTTGCCATTTGTAAAGACTCAAAATGGCTGCACCCTTGGTCACTTTAAATATCCACAATGGCTTCCACTTTTAAATGTTCAAAATGGCTGCACCCTCAATCACTTTAAATATCCAAAATGGCTGCCACTTATAAACATTCAAAATGGTTGTGTTCTTGGTCACTTTAAATATCCAAATTTGCTGCTGCATGTAAGCAATCAAAATGGCTGCACCCTCTGGACAGCGGAAAGTCAACAGCTCATGTTGTCTCCCTCCTTGATGTTTCCCTTCCTAGTCATAGGCCACCAGTGCAGTCGTCTGTGCAGCCCTTGGTGACCAGGGCTGATCTTTAGGTCAATTTTCAGGTTCCAAGACCACTTGGAAATATTCAGGCTGTTGGTGTCGTCAGAGTAGCTGACAGTCTACAGCTCTGACTGTCTCTGTACTCACTGTTTTCATTCAGGTTTTTCCACCAGTTGGAGCCTAATCCACTTCTGTATAGTTCCTTTCAAAGCTCTGGCTCCAGGATTATGTTCTGTATCTCTGTCAATTGGTTTTTCTCTTCTTTGTTAAAGAGGGTCTGTGTCACTTGTCTGCCTATTCCTCCATCTTACCAGAAGTTCTCTTCCAACAAATCTTGGACAATTTTCTCAGTGGTTTTATTTTACTCTTCCTGTTCTGGAATTCTGATTACATGTAGGTTATTCCTTTTGATGGTATCCCACATGAATATTACGCTTTCTTCATTTGTTTTGATATTTTTTTCTGACCGTTCCCTTTCCAAAGAGGTATTTGTCTTCAATCTATTAATTCAGTCTTCAGTTGATTTGATTCTACTCCTTTGTCCTTTCAATATGTTGTCTATTTCTGACAATTTAGTATTAATCTTCTGAATTTCTATCTGTAGATTTAGAATCATTTCTAATTTTTCATTCATTTTGTCATTTTGTTCTTGTATTTTCTTCCAAAATTGTTCTAGGGTTTTGTCTGTGTTTACCTTAATTTTGTCAGTGTTTTCCTTGATCTGTCTCTCAATCTCAATCTGTCTCTAAATATAATTCTTTTGAGTTCTTTATTAGGGAGTTTCAATGCTGCTTCTTCCTCAGGGATGTGATCCATATGCACTGGAAAAGAATGTGAAGAGCAGTTAAGGGTGAGTCAGGCTCTTTTTGGTGGTTGTGTGGAGATTTTTTTTTTTTTTTTAAGTGGAGCTGCAGGAGGTGTGGGTGTGGTTGGGTCATATGGGCACAATTGCAGTCTCCCATTCAGTTAGACAAAAACAACTATTGAAAAACCAAAAAAAAAAAAAAAAA
>NW_006921663.1:3692850-3709229 GCF_000298275.1 Orycteropus afer afer
TAAAAGCAAGAGGACAAAAAATACACACTATTTAAACACACAGGAACAATCAACCAAAAGAGAATAGAGGGGGAAAAAAAAAAAGGAAAGGCAATAAATGAGAGAAAATATTCAAAGAAATACTTTAAAAATTCAAAAGAAATATGAATAGAAAAAGGGGGAAAAAACCCACAAAATCTTGAGGGGGGGTGAGTAAGAGAAAAGAGGTAGAGTAGGAGAATAATGAAGAAAATAATGGGAAAAATGCAAAAAGAAAAACAAGGGATGGGGAGAGCCATAAGAAGGAAAAAAATGGGAGCCAGGAAAAGGGAAGAGAGAATAAGCTGATAGAAACTAGGAAAGGAAGAAGAAAGAATAATAATAAAAAGGTTAAAAAAAAAGACTAATTTTAATACAGATAAAAACAAACAAACTTAAAAAAGAAATCTGGGCGAGGTAGGGCAGGGCACCCAGGCTCTGTCAGAGTACATAGACTGGGATGGAATTCCTGCAACCCTAGAATGTGGGTGGGAGTGAGGGATGGCCATACCTCCATTCACCAAGAGGGTGTGGGGAGTAAGAGTAACAAGGGGAATATTGCACCTTTGCAGTCCTCAGTGACTGGTGTTTACTGCTGTTCCTGGCAAGTGGAGCCAATTCTTAGGTCCCTGGAATCTGAGAGAACACTGTAACTTTAAATATACCAAATGGTCAAACTGCTTGTAAACATTCAAAATGGCTGCACCCTCCAGACAGCCAAAAGTCCACAGCTCAGTTGGTCTTCTTTTTCGCTGTTTTGCCTTTTATTCACCAGCCACCAGTGCAGTCCTCTGTGCAGCACCTGGTGAGCAGGGCTGATTTTTAGGTTAGTTCTTAGGTCCTAACACCATTTGGCAATATCCAAGCTGTCCGTGCCATCAAGATCACTGACAGACTGCATGCAGCTCCATATGTCTCCTTTTTTTTGCTGTTTTCCTCTGGGTTCTTCTACTAGTTGGAGTTTAGTCCACTTATGTATCCTTCCTTTCAAAGCTCAGGGCTCCAGGATTATGTTCTGTATCTGTGTTAATTGGTTCTTCTTTTCTTTGTTGAAGAGGATCTGTGTAGTTTGTCTGTCTAGTCTGCCATCTTATAGGAACCACCCCCAGCCCCTGGAGACAATTTATTTCTAAAGCATTAGAGTCAAGTAGATCTGTGTAGTTTTGTTGCTCTGACACTTACTAGCTGCTTGACTTTGGTGGGGGGGGCAAGTTGCATAACTTCTCTGATCTTTAGTTTCCTCACTTCATAAATGGAGGAAATAGCACCTACCTTGCTATCTTACTCAGTGCTACTATAATGGAAATACCACAAGTGTGTGGCTTTAATGAACAGAAATTTATTTTCTCACAGTTGTTGTTGTTAGGTGCTGTCAAGTTGGTTCCAACTCGTAGTGACCCTATTTACAACAGAATGAAACACTGCCTGCCTGGTTTTGCACCATCCTCACAGTATTTTCCACGCTTGAGCCCATGGTTGCAGCCTTTATGTCAATTCTTTTCATTGAGGGTCTTACCTTTTATGTTGACCCTCTACTTTACAACCCTCTACTTTGTAAAGTAGATATTCTTCTTCAGGGATTGGTCCCTTCCAACAACATGACTAAAGTATTTCTTCTACAGTTAAGAGTCAGGAATTTAGAGCACTAGCTCAAGGGGAGGAAGCTTCTCTTTCTGTTTGCCCTGGAAGTCTCAGCTTCTCTAGCTGGTCATTCTTAGAGTTCCTGGTATTATAGACTGGTCTGCCTTTGTTTTCTTCAGATAGTGCTGGGCTTCATCTGCTTTCTTCTGTGCCTGATCTGCTCTTCTATACATCAAAAGTGATGGATTTAAAACACACACTCTGTTATGGTGTCATTAAAATAAAAAAGAAAATCCTATTCTTAAATGGGGTTAGATCCACAGGTATAAAACAAAACAAAGAACCCCACTGGTATGGAGTCAATTACAACTCATATCAACCCTACAGGATGGAGTTGAACTACCCCATAGGGTTTCCAAGGTTGTAAATCTTTATGGGAGCTGACTACCACATCTCTCTCCTACAGAGTTGGGTTGAAACTGCTGACCTTTCAGTTAGCAGCCAGATGTTTAACCAATGTGCCAGGAAGACTCCTTCCATAGGTAGTTTGTTGAGTGTCATCCAGTTGGTTCCAACTCATATTTACAACAGAACGAGAGACTCATCTGGATATCATCTGGATATCTCAGGTTGTTAATGAGCAATTCTCCAATCTTGATGCTGCTTTCTTCTTCATATGGTCCAGTGTCTCAGATTCTTTGCCCAGAATACAGGTTGAATAAGTATCGTGAAAGGATACAACTCTACCACACAGTTTTCCTGATTTTAAATCATGCAATATCCCCTTGTTCTGTCCAAACTGCCTGTTTCTTTATGTGCAGTTTCCACATGGGCACAATGAAGTGTTCTGGAGTTCCCATTCTTTGCAATGTTATCCATAATTTATTGTTATCTACACAGTTGGATGCCTTTGCATAGTCAATAAAATACAGGTAAACATCTTTCCTCCAAAGGAAGAGGAGACCTCTGGTGGCGTAGCCCTTAAGGCATTTGACTGCTAACCAAAAGGCTGGCTGTTCAAATCCACCAGCCACTCCTCGGAAGGAAGGTTGGGCAATCTACTTCCCTAGTGATACTGCCTTGGAAACCCAAGGAAGGGTCACCATGAGTCAGGACTTACTCAATGGCAGTGAGTATTGTGGGGGCACAAAATTCAGTCCATAACACTGAGAGAATTAAAAAACAAATGTACAGTGCTTAGCATAGCATATCGGTGCTCAATAAATGTGAATTCCTTTCCCCTTTTGCTTATTGAAATAGCTATGTGGCTTTTACTTTCAAAGGCTATTTTCTGGCTGCCAGGTCACTACAGGGTTTGGTAACCATGACCTTGGCTGTAATTTAATCTAGAACAAAAGTAGCCCCAAAACTCATTTGTATTATAGAGCTATATAAATGTAGAACAAGTTTTATGTTATCCATGTTTTAGCACATATATGATATCCATCTCATAATTAATGTTTTGTTTATTGTTTTAGTATTTCAAGAGAACCAGTTCCAGCTTCCCGGAAGGTACCAGGCTATAGAGAAAAGTTTGGGGCTTTGAAATCACAAGACCTTGGGCAGGAATGCTAGGCTGCAGTGTGCTAGCCGTATGCTGCTGATGTTGTTAGGTGCTATCAGTAGATTCTGACTCATAGCAACCCCATGAAACAGAGTAAAACAGCCTCATACAGTTTTCTGGGCTATCATCTTTATGGAAAGGATCCCTGGTAGTACAGTGGCTAAACACTGAACTGCTAACCAAAATGTCGGTGGGTCAAACTCACCGGCCACTCCATGGGAAAAAGCTGTGGCAAGTTGCTTCCATAAAGATTTATAGCCTTAAATGGCATTTCTATGTAAGTATATGTTTGAGCTGTAGAAATGTCCATGTATAGAGTAGAGCTAACAAGGGGCAAAGATATGGAAACTTCTTAGCCATAACCAAACACCTTCTGGAAGTGGGTTGTTGGGCCTATGAGCTCAGGACCATATTCTCGGGAGATATCAAGGTCAATTGGCATACCACCATCAGCAAAGACGTTGTTCTACATCCTACTTTGGTGAGTAGTAACTGAAGTCTTAAAAGCTTGTGAATGGCCATATAAGGTACAATTATTGGTCTCTCCTCATCTGCAGCAAAGAAGAGTGAAGAAAATCAAAGACACATGGAAATAATCAGTCCAGGGACTAGTGGGCCACATAAACCTCAGCTTCCATGACCCTGAGAAGAGAAGAACTAGATGGGGTCCAACTACCACTACCAACCACTCTGAAAGAGATCACAGTATGAGATCCTGGATGTTGTTGTTGTTAGATGCCGTTGAGTCATCTCTGACTCATAGTGACCCTATGCACAGCAGAACGAAACACTGCCCTGTCCTCTGCCAGCTCCACGGTCCTCGCTATACTTTGAGTACATCGCTGCAGCCACTGTGTCAATCCATCTCATTGAGAGACTTGCCCTCTTTTGTCAACCCTCCACCTTACCAAGCATGACATTGTTCTCCAGGGAATAGTCTCTTCTGATGTCATGACCAAAGTAGGTGAGACGAAGTCTGACCATTCTTGCTTCCAAGGATCATTCCGGCTGCACTTCCTCCAGGACAGATTTGTTAGTTCTTTTATCAGTCCATGGTACTTTCTGCATTTTTCCGCCAACATCATAACTCAAAAGCATCAACTCTTCTTTGGTCTTCCTTAGTCATTGCCCAGCTCTCACATGCATATGAGGCGATTGAATATATCATGGCTTGTGTCAGGTGCACATTAGTCCTCAAGGAGACAACTGAGATCCTGGATAGAGTGGGAGAAAAATGTGGAACAAAACTCAAAATATTAAGAAAATCCAGGCTTACTGGTCTGATAGGGATTGGTAAAATCCCTGAGACTATGGGCCTTAGACACCCTTCAGGCCTGGAAATGAACTTACTCCCATGGCTTACTTTCAGCCAAAGAATAGATAGATAGGCCAATGAGGTGAACAGTAACACAGGAAGGCATGTACTTCTTAGAACAATCAAACGTAAGAGATCAAAAGGGCAGCATTTACCCAAGGGTAAAGCTCAGAAGACAAGGATGGATAGGAAAGAAGGACAAAGGAAAATGGTAACCACAAGGAGGAAGTGGGAAGAGTGTTGTTACAGTGTGGGGATTGTAATCAATGTCACAAAATAAAATGTGTGTGAACTGTTGAATGGAAAATCAATTTATTCTGTAAACTTTCACCCAAATCACAACAAAAGTTAATAATCATCATAATAAAGATTTATAGCTTTGGAAACCCTATGGGGTAATTCTGTTGTGCCCTATAGGGTCTCTATGAGTTGGAATCTACTAGATGGCAATGGAAATCTTTACAGGAGTGGGTCACCAGGGCTTTCTCCTGTAGAACCACTGGGTGGATTTGAACTGCCAACATTTTGGTTATCAGCCAGTAGCTGAGTGAAGAAAAGTTTCCATTTGACGCACCAGGGCACATTACCCTTGTGCTCTGGAGTAGGTTTTCCAGAGCAGTTTTCCATTCAGAAGAGATCAGAAAGAAAAGCACAGCTCTTGAAGGATTACTGGGAGGATCAAGCTCTATATAACATGGGAAAGTAAAAATTCCTAAGTTTCATTGAGCATTTATTTTGTGCCAGGCATTGCTAAAATTAACTAATTAACTAATTTCATTATCACAACTATCTTATGAGGTAAATACAATCACCACAGTTCTATAGACAAAAACTCAAGACACCAACAAATTATGTTATCTTCTTAGGACCACCCATCTAGTTAAGTGGTCGACCCCAGATTTAAACTTAGGCATTGTGGCTTCAGAGCTCATGCAATTAACTCCAGAGCCTTACTCCTTACTACCACCTTGGCACATCCAAAAATTCCAAAATAAGCCCACTGCCACTGAGTCGATTCTGACTCATAGAGACCATATAGGACAGAGTAGAACTGCCCCATAAAGTTTCTGAGGCTGTAAATCTTGACAGAAACAGACTGCCAAGCTTTCTTCTGAGGAGCAGCTGATGGATTTGAACCACCAACCTTTTGGTTAGCAACTGAGCACTTTAACCATTGTGCAACCAGAGCTTCTTGGCATATAGTCATAATAAGCAAATATTAATTTTCCATCTGTCTTTGTAGGCAGGCTTGTTGAAATTGATGTTTTTGTTAGTTGTGGTAAAGTTGCCCCTGACTCATGGGCACCCTGGATTGAAATGCTGCCCAGTCTTGTACCATTCTTATGATTGATTGTGGATCAAATCATTATGACCCACAGGGTTTTAACTGGCTGATTTTCAGAAGTAAATTCTCAGGCCTTTCTTTCTTAGTCTGGAAACTCCACTGAAACTTGTTTAGCATCGTAACAACATTCAAGCCTCCACTAACAGATGGGTGGTGACTACACAAGAGTTGTACTGTCCAGAAGCTAACCCAGATCTCCTGCATGGAAGGAGATAATTCTACCACTGAATCACCCCCTGGTAAACTCAAAGCTGTTTTCAAAGTAGGAGAAAATTGTGTGCTCCTGCATCAGAAGGAATGAATCCAGGATATATCTAATTAATCAAGAGTATTATTTATTTATTTATTTATTTAAGTCTGGACTCCAGATAGGTAGGTGGACACGTGGTTTGGGGCTTCTGGGGTGGATTTATTTAAGGCCAGGCCCTGCACAGGGGGGGAAGTGAGCAGAGCATTTAGGAACAACTAAGGGAGATGAACTTATCTGTCAGTTTTTTATCCTGTGGTGGCTTGCATGCTGCTGTAAGGCTGGAGGAAATGCCACTAGTGTTCCAAAATGCCAGCAGTGTTATCCATGGTGGACAGGTTTCAGTGGAGCTTCCAGACTAAGACCGACTCAGAAGAAGGAAGAGGCCATCCACTTTTCAAAGAATTGGCCAGTGAAAACCTTATGAATAGTGGTGGAACACTGTCTGATATATTACTGAAAAACTTTACGAATAAACCTGAAACATTGTCTGATATAATGCTGGAAGATGACCCATCAGGTCAGAAGGCATTTAAAATACAATTGGGGAAGCGCTGACTCCTCAGACTACAGATGATCTTACTGATATGGATAGAGTGAAGTTTTTAGGACCTCCATTGGCTGATGTGGCATGATTCAAAATGAGTAGAAACAGATGCAAGCATCCATTAATAATTGAAACATGGAATGTATGAAGTATGAATCTAGGAAAATTGGAAGTTGTCAAAAATGCAATGGAATGCATAAAGATCAATATCCTAGGCATCAATGAACTGAAATGGACTAGTTTTGGCCATTTGGAATCAGACAACCATATGATCACTATGCTGGGAAATTAAAATTAAAATTAAATTAAATTAAAGAGGAATGGTGTGGCATTCATCGTCATAAAGACTGTTTCAAGATCTGTCCTGAAGTACAACACTGTCAGTGATAGGATGATATCCATACGCTTACAAGGAAGACCAGTTAATACTACTGTGGTAGTTAAATTTGTGGGTCAACTTGGCTGGGCATGGTTGAGTGGCTGGGCAGCTGGATGTAGTATTTTCCGTGATGAGACTGGTAATCACCTCCATGGTGGAATCTACTCTGAGCTGCTGAGTAGCTGCATTAGGGATGTAGTCTGCTTCCTGTATAGAAGGAGAAGCCTTGGGGAATGGTCTCTAACTTATTGCATGCTTGAATCCTTCATGTAGCCAAGTCATTGGTCAGCAGTTTGCCATGCTCTGCCAATCTTGGGACTTAATGGACTTGAATTAATGGACTGCCATGTAGTTTGGTAATATTGGGACTGTGCCTTGTTACTTGTCAACTTTGGGTTTGTAAGCCTCAGCAGCCAGTAGCTGAGTGAAGAAAAGCTTCCAGTTTCAGTGGGCCGGGAGCAGGAAACAGCTAAAGCTCGAGGTTGAGGGGCTTTCACCCAGCCCCTAAAACCTGGCTTTTTGAACTCAGACTTAAAGCATCCAAAACGTAAGAATAAACTCTTATTTGTTAAAGCCATCCTATTTGTGTTTTTTTCTGTTAGTGGGCACTAGGTAATCAAAACAACTACTATTATTCAAATCTATGCACCAAATATCAAAGCCAAAGATGAGAAAATTGAAGATTTTTATCAACTTCTGCAGTCTGAAATTGACCAAACATGCAATCAAGATGTGTGGATTATCACTGATGACTGGAATACAAAAGTTGGAAACTAAGAAGGGTCACCAGTAGTTGGAAAATATGGCCTTGGTGATAGAAATAATGCTGGAGATCACATGATAGAATTTTGCAAGACCAACGACTTGTTCATTGCAAATACCTTTTTTCAACAACATACACAATGGCTATACATGTGGACTTCATCAGATGGAACACACAGGAATCAGATTGACTACATCTGTGGCAAGAGCCAATGGAGAAGTTCAACATCTTCAGCCAAAACAAGGCCAGAAGCTGATTGTGGAACAGACCATCAACTGTTCATATGCAAGTTCAAGTTGAAGTTGAAGACAATTAAAACAAGTCCATGAGAGCCAAAATATGACCTTCATAATAAACCTCCTGAATTTAGAAACCACCTAAAAATACATTTGATGCATTGAACACCAATGAGTGAAAACCAGAGAACTGTGGGATGACATCAAGAACATCATCCATGAAGAAAGCAAGAGGTCATTAAAAAGAGAAGACAGGAAGAACAGACCAAAATGGATGTCAGAAGAGACTCTGAAGCTTTCCCTTGAGTGGAGAGAAGCTAAAGCAAATGGTAAAAATGACAATATGAAAGAACTGAACAGAAGATTTCAAAGAGCAGCTTGAGAAGACAAAGCCAATTATTATAATGAAATGTGCAAGCACCTGGAGTTAGAAAACCAAAAGGGAAGAACATGCTTGGCATTTCTCAAGCTGAAAGAACTGAGGAAAAAAATTAAGCCTCGAGTTCTAATATTGAAAGATTCAATGGGCAAAATATTAATGATACAGGAAACATCAAAAGAAGATGGAAGGAATACACAGTCAGTGTACCAAGAATTGATTGATGTTCATCCATTTCAGGAGGTGGTATGTGATTAAGAACCAATGGCATTGAAGGAAGAAGTCGAGGCTGCACCAAAAGGATTGGTGAAGAACAAGGCTCCAGGAATTGACGGAATATCCATTGAGATGTTTCAACATACAGATGCTACACTGGAGGCACTCACTCGGCTATCCCAAGAGATTTGGAAGACAGCTATCTGGCCAACTGACTGGAAGAGATCCATATTTGTGCCCATTCCAAAGAAAGGTGATCCCACAGAATGTAGAAATTATAGAACAATATCATTAATATCACATGCAAGTAAAATCTTACAGAAGATAATTCAAAAATGGTTGTAGCAGTATACTGACAGAGAGCTTCCAGAAATGCAAGCTGGATTCAGAAGAGGATATGGAATGAGGGATATCACTTCTGATGTCAGGTGGATCTTAGCTGAAGGCAAAGAATACAGAAAGATGTTTACTTATGTTTAATTGACTATGCAAAAGCATTTGCTTGTGTGGATCATAACAATTTATGGGTAACATTGAGTAGAATGGGAATTCCAGAACATTTGATTGTAGTTGTGATAGTTAGAGCTGCGTGTCAACTTGGCTGGACCATAATTCTGTGTGATTTAATCAGTTGCAAAGTGGTTATTCCCACGATGGGATCAGATGTATATGTTTTGAGCAGCCAATCCATTGAAAGGGAGTTTCCCTAGGGGTGTGGCCTGTTTCCAGTATATTTATGGACAACCTGGGAAAAGAGACACTCTTCTGTGGATTGGGATTCTGTTGTACGTAACAACTGTCCATGAGTGAACAATCTACCATTCAGCCTGGAGATCTTGGATTCATCATTCATTGGAGTCAACAGCCAGTATACTGCCTGCCAACCTTTAGCTCCTCAGCCCCTGCAGCTGCATGAGTTGGGAAAACCCTCCAGCTTGACTTTGATCAAGAACTTTGGATTTACCAGCTTCTATAAGTGTGTGAGGAGCTCTGGTAGCATAGTGCCTAAGGTACTTGACTGCTAACCAGAAGGCTGGCGGTTCAAACCCACCAGCCACTACTTGGAAGGAAAATAGAACAATCTACTTCCATAGTGATACTGCCTCAGAACCCCAAGGAGGGGTCGCTATGAGTCAGGTCCAACTCGATAGCACATAACAACAATAACAATAAGTGTGTGAGCCATTTTCCTAAGATAAATTTCTCTTTCTATATATATATATATATAAGCTTTACTGGTTTTGTTTCTCTAGAGAAACCAGTCTAACACAGTACTTATGAGGAACCTGTACATAGACCAGGAGGCTATCATTTGAACAGAACAAGGGGACACTGCATGGTTTAAAATCAAGAAGGAAGTGCATCAGGGTTGTATCCTTTCACCATACTTACTCAATTTGTATGCTGAGCAAATAATCCAACAAGATGGATTATATGAAGAAGAATGTGGCACCAAGATTGGAGGAAGACTCATTAACAACCTGACATATGCAGATGACACAACTTTGCTTGGTGAAAGTGAGGATGACTTGAAGACTTACTGATGAAGATTAAAGACTACAGGTCTGCAGTATGGATTATATCTCAATATAAAGGAAACAAATATCCTCACAACTGGTCCAATGAACAGCTTCACGATGGATGGAGAAAAGATTGAAGTTGTCAAGGACTTCATGTTACTTGATTCTACAATCAACACCAATGGAAGCAGAAGTCAAGACGTAAGAGGATGTATTGCATTGAGCAAATTTGCTGCAAAAGACCTCTGTCAAATGCTGAAGAGCAAAGATGTCTCCTTGGAGACTAAGGTTTGCCTAACCCAAATCATGTCATTTTCAATTGCCTTTTACTCATGTGAGAGCCGGACAATGAATAAGGAAGACCAAAGAAGAGTTGATGCTTTTGAGTAGTGGTTTTGGAGAAGAATGATAAGAGTACCATGAGTGTCATGGTCTGCTAAAGGGACTCACATATCTGTCCTGGAAGAAGTGCAACTGGAATGCTCATTGGAAATGAGAATGGCCAGATTTCATCTCACCTACTTTGATCATGTAGTCAGGAGGAACCATTCCCTGAAGGATACCATGCTTGGTAAAGTGAAGGGGAAGGCCTTCAATGAGATGGGTAGACACAGTGGCTGCAATGATGGGCTCAGGTATAGCAAGGATCGTGAGGCTGGCACAGGACTGGGTAATATTTTGTTCTGGTGTGCATAGGGTTGCTATGAGTTGGAGCAACTTGATGGCACCTAACAACAACAGCAACTTAATTTCTTGCATTTAATGATACAATAATAAAATCTAGGAGCCCAGTAGAATTTTCTAGCTAATATATAATGAATAAGCACAATAAATAAGGAAGACTGAAGAAGACTTTATGCATTTATTTGAATTATGGTGTTGATGAAGAATATTGAATATACATGGACTGCTAAAAGAACAAACAAATCTGCCTTCGAAATAAGGTCAGAATGCTGCTTAGAAGCAAGGATGGTGAGACTTCATCTCATATACTTTGGACATGTTATCAAGAGGAACCAATCCCTGGAGAAGGACTAAGGTCTGCTTAGTAAAGTAGAGGGTCAGAAAAGAAGAGGAAGGCCTTAAAGGAGATGGATTGACAGTGCCTGCAACAACAACCTCAAACATAGAAATGATTGTGAGGATGGTGCAAGAGCAGTGTGGTAGTTAAGGTTATTTTTGGTAGTCTTAAGTGGCTGGGCACCTGAATGTAGTGATTCCCCATGATGAGACTGCTACTCAACTCCATGATGGAATCTGCTGCGAGCAGCTAAGTAAGCTGCTTTAGGGATGTGGTCTGCTTCCAGTGTATAAGAAGCTTTGAGAAAGGTCTCTGACTTTTTGGCACGTCTGGATCCTACATTTGGCCAAGTCTTCATCTCAGTGTCCTGCCATGTTGTCTGCTGACCTTGAGACTGTTTTTGGACTTGAACCAATGGCTTGCCATGTTGCTTGATAATCTTGGGACTGTGACATTATACTTGCCAACCTTGGGTTTGTCAGGTCAGCAGCCAGCAGCTGTCTGAGCTCTAGTGAGCTGGAGGCAAGAGGCAGAGCTAAAGGCTAAGGTTGAAGGGCCTTCACCCAGCCTTTAGAGTGGACACTTTGAACTCTGACTTCTAGACTCTTAAACTGTAAGAGAATAAATTCTTATTTGTTAAAGCCATCCACTTGTGGTATTTTTTATTAGAGCAGCACTGTTGTTGTTGTTATGTGCTGTTGAGTCGGACCCAGCTCATAACGACCCCTCCTCGGGTTTCCGAAGCAGTATCACTACGGAAGTAGATTACCCCGTCTTCCTTCCGAGGAGCGGCTGATGGGTTTGAACCCCCAGCCTTCTGGTTAGCAGTCAAGTGCCTTAGTCACTATGCTACCAGAGCTCCTAGAGCAGCACTAGAGAACCAAAATAACCAGGAGGTTGCTATGGTCAGAACTGACTTGACTGCACCTAACAACAACAAATGTGGTGAAATATATATGTAAACATACAATGAAACCTGGAAGCACTGAAACTTGATGGGTTGCCCTTGTTTTTTTACACATCTCTCAAGTTTTCTACTTTTGTTAAGGTGCAGTCTTACAGTTTCCATTGCTCTTTATTAGTGGAAAATATTTTAATTTTCCTTCTCCGACAGATTTTGCCTTACATAGGTTCTAGCTTTCGTAGATTTTACCGTATTTAAAATTTTGATGGAAAAATCTTTGAAGAAAGCAAAGTGGAGAAGGAATGATCACAAAAATCAGAACAGGTAAATAAATCCCAGGGGAAGGAATTAATATTCACTGAGCATCTGTTAAGTCCATGTTAGATAATTACCAATCTAATCTTGTTTAATCTATATAGCATTTCTGAATGATAGAGTTGTTCTGTTTTATGGATGAGGAAAACTGAGGTTCATCAAGGTTAAGAGACTTGCCCAGGGTCACATACCTGCTAAGGAATAGAGACAAGGTTCAAACTAGGTGTGTTGGACTCCTAAGCTGATACTTTCCACTCTATCCTTTCCTGTTTCTGAAGTCACATGAGCATATTCTTGATGACTCTGTAGAGAGTTGCAATCAGGATGTGACCTTGGCTAGAACTACCAGTTCCTGTGTGTGGGCCTGTCTTGCATAGTTGGTCAGCAATACCTTTCAAGGCATGTGAACTAGGGTACTCCAATAACCTAGATCATAATTATGCCTCAGGTCCTTGGATGGTGCAAATAGTTTACACTCAGCTACTGACTGAAGGTTGGAGGTTTGAACCTACCAGTGGCACCATTGAAGAAAGGCCTGATGATCTGTTTCCGTAAAGGTTACAGCCAAGAAAATCCTTATGGAGTGTTCTGGTTACCTAGTGCCACTCTGACAGGAATATACCACAAATGAGATGGCCTTAACAAACAAGAGTTTATTCTCTTACAGTTTGGAGGCTTTATGTCCAAGTTCAAAGTGCCAGGCTCTAGAGGCTGAGTGAAAGCCCCTCAACCTTGGGGTACAGCTGTGCTTCCTGCTCCTGGCCCACTGGAGCTAGAGGCTTTTCTTCACTCAGACAGCTGCTGGCTGGTGAGACTGACACGCCCAAGGTTGACAAGTAAAAAGTCACACTCCTGATGTTACCAAACCACATGGCAGGCCATTAATTCAAGTCCATTGAAAGTCCCAAGGTTGGCAGAGCATGGCAGGCTGCTGAACAATGACATAGCTATGTGCAGGGTTCAAGTGTGCCCAAAGCCACAGACTATTCCCAAGGCTTCTCCTGTAAGCCTTTTCCTTACATATGTGTAAGGAAGCAGACCACACCCCAAAGGCAGCTACTCAGCTGCTTGTGGTAGATCCCACCATGGAGTCATCATGGGGAATAACTACCACCAGATGCCCAGCCACTCAACCAGGCCCAGCCAAATTGACATACAAACATAACTACCACATGGAGCTCAGTTCTGCTCTGTAACACATGGAGTTACCATAGTTGGAACTGATTTGATGGTAGTAGGTTTGGGTTTTGGCTGAATTATGCCTCAGTCACTGATAAGTTGCATGGCCTTGAGCAGATTTCATAACCTCCACTTTTCTTTCTTTTTTTTTTTTAAATTATTATTTTAATTTTAAGAACTTGTTTTACATTCAATGTCATGTGTACATTTAGTTTCATTCCCCATTCGCCATGTCCTACCCTAACCCAGTTTCCTCCCCTCCCTACCCTGCAAGCCTCCCCCTATGCCCCTCGTAATTATGCACTCCTGTTTGTCCTGCATTTCCTCAGATTGAATGTTGGTCCTCTGGTGTCCCATGGTCTATTTCTCTAAGGGATGTATTACCATTGAGTGTGTGGGTGTGTCATCCTGGGTTGAGTGGTCTGCTTGTACATCTTGTTAACTATTGGGCTGAGAGCCCACCCCTGGGGGTAAGTTTTATTCCAGGCGCCGAATGTATTTCAGGACTATAGTATTGGGAGTCATCTGACCAGTAATTCTGGTCATTATTGAATTTTTGGATTTTGTTCCATGTTTTCCCTCCCACTCTATCCAGGATCTCCAGATTTGATCCTTTCCTGGGTGGTTGGCATTGGTAGCCGGGCACCATCCAGTTCTTCTGGTCTCGAGGGCCATCGTGTCCTAGGGCTGATTGTTCCTAAATGCCTTTTTTTTTTTTTTTGCATTCTTCTTTACTTCTGATGCTAGGAGACCATTAGCTGCATCTTAGATGGCTGCTTGAAAGCTTTTAAGACCCTAGTCACTACTCATCAATGTAGGGTGTGGAGCAACGCTTTTATGCATTTTGTTGTGCCAATTGAGTCTGGTGTACCCCATTACTATGGTCCTGAGGTAGTAGATCTATTGGATCTCTCTCCCATAGGGTCAGGATGTCTGTGAGGGATTACTCTGTGTCTGTCTTCTATTGTTTCTGTAAGGACTGCAGGTATTTTGTATCACTGGTGTCTGTGCAAGATTAGCCTCAGCTGAGTCTATCCTTGGTCTTGAGTATACTTCTATTCACTGACCCCTGTCTAATCATCTCAAGTGTTTATGTGTTTATCTGTATAGCCTAGTGTTTGGTGTTAATGGCAATGTGGTATTGTGGACACATTGGTTGGTTTTAACATCTGTCATCTATCTCTTATGTGCACAGTTCGGTGTCCTCTCATTTTCCAATGTTATCATGGTGGTCATGTATCCTTTCTGTATATCCCTTCCCCTACCCATGTCAGCGTGTAAGCCCCAACTTTCCCTAAATTAATCCCTCCCCATCCCGGTAACCTACTAGGTGAGTTCCCTTTCCCAAGAAAACCCTCCTCTGTCTTTTTACAGTAATGGGCTCATGTAGTACTTGTCTTTCTGCGATTGACTTATTTCACTCAGCGTAAGGTCCTCCAGGTTCGTCCATGTTGTGAGATGATTTGTGTATCCCTCATTGTTCTTTAATGTGGTATAGTATTCCATCGTGTGGATATACCATAATTTGGTTATCCACTCATCCATTGATGGGCATTTAGGTTGTTTCCATTTCTTTGCTATGGTGAATTGTGCTGCAATGAACATAGGTGTACATATGTCTGTTTGTGCACTATCTCTCACCTCTTTAGGATATATTCTTAGTAATGTAATTGCTGGGTCAAATGGTACTTCTATTTTCAGTTTTTTAAGGAAACGCCATACCGTTTGCTACAATGGTTGTACCATTTTATAATCCCTCCAGCAGTGCACAAGAGTTCCAATCTCTCCACAACCCTGCCAGCATTTGTTACTATCTGATCTGTTGAACTTTGCTATTATTGCTGGGGTGAGATGATATATCATTGCTGTTTTGATTTGCATCTCTCTAATGATTAATGATTGTGAGCAATTTCTCATGTGTTTGTTGGCTGCTTGTATATCTTCTTTGGTGAAGCATCTGTTCAAGTCTTTTGCCCATTTGTGAATTGGGTTATTTGTCTATTTGGTGTTGAAGTGTTGAAGTTTTTTGTAGATTTTGGAGATAAGTCCTTTGTCAGATATGTCATAGCAAATATTTTCTCCCAATCTGTAGGTTCTCTTTTTACCCTTTTGATGAAATCTTTCGATGCACACAAGAATCTAATTTTTAAAATGCCCAGTCATCTAGCTTCTCTTCTATCTTCTTCACATTCTGGGTTATGCTTGACAGTTTATTTATGCCATAAATTAGGGCTCCTAGATATGCTCCTATTTTATCTTTGATGAATTTTATAGTTTTGGGTTTTACATTTAAGTCTGATCCAGCTTGAGTTTCTTTTTGTGTATGGGGTGAGGTATGGGTCTTGTTTCGTTTTTCTACAGGTGGATATCCAGTTTTGCCAGCACCATTTGTTAAAGAGGCTATCTTTTCCCCATTTAATGAGCTTTGGGCCTTTGTTAAAGATCAGTTGTCCATAGATGGATGGGTCTATGTCTGAACTTTCGATTCTGTTCCATTGGTCTATCTGTCTATCCTTGTACCAATACTATGCTGTTTTGACTACTGTTGCTATATAGTAGTTCTTAAGATCTCCCACTTTTTTTTTTTTTGAGAAATGCTCTGCTTATTTGAGGTCTCTTTCCTTTCCATATGAAATTAGTAATTAGCTTTTCCATGTCCTTAAAAATTTTTGTTGTAATCTGGATCAGGATTGCATTAAATGTATAGATTGCTTTAGGTAGTATTGACATTTTCACAATGTTTAGTCTACCTATCCATGCACAAGGCAGGTTCTTCCATGTATGTAGTACCCTTGTTGTCTCCTGTAGCAGTGTTTTATAGTTTTCTCTATATAGGTCTTTTGTGTCTCT
>NW_006921663.1:3711244-3717240 GCF_000298275.1 Orycteropus afer afer
TGCTAACCAGAAGGCTGGTGGTTCAAACCCACCAGCCACTCCCCGGAAGGAAGGTTGGGCAATCCTACTTCCGTAGTGATACTGCCTCGGAAACCCAAGAAGGGGTCGCTATGAGTCAGGGCTGACTCGACGGCACATAACAACAACAACAACTACTAATGTAGAGTTGTCTATCATTCAGTTAATATTTGCTTCACGTATTTTGGAGCACTTTCATTGGGTGCTTAAATATTTATTATTGTAACATCTTTGTCGATTGACCCTTTCAGCATCATATAATGCTCATCCTTGTCTCTTAAGATGTTTTTCACCTTAATGTCTATTTTATCAGAAATCTTAATTGCTACCCCTGCCCTTTTTTGGTTTCCATTGGCTTGGTATATTCTTTTCCATCCTTTAACTCTTAGTTTGTTTTTATCTTTGTGTCTAAGGTGTGTCTCCAGTAGGCAGCATATCGATGGGTCTTCTTTTCTTATCCAGTCTGCCACTCTCTTTCTCTTGATAGGTGCATTTAGTCCATTCGCATTGAGTGTAATTAGTGATAGGTATGAGTTGATTGGTGTCATTCCGTTTTGTTTTTTTGTTGTGTCATTGGTGATTCCTTGGTCCATGTATATTTCTGTGCTGCGTTCAGTGTGTTGGCTAATGATTTCTGCCTTTTCTTCTTTATAGTTGGTTTTGTGTTTATTAAGCCCATGTTTTCCTTCTTTCTGGATTTGCTTAGAAGAATTGTTACTCTTCTCTGTGGTTACATTGGAGTATATGCTTGTCTCTACATTTTTAGAACAGTGCGTGCTGCAGACATTGTTGTGTTTTCCTCTCCATTTGAGGGTCTGTACCTAGAAGTATAGGAGTTCTGGTAGTATAGTGCCTAAGGCACTTGACTGCTAACCAGAAGGCTGGCGGTTCAAACCCACCAGCCACTCCTCGGAAGGAAGATGGTGCAATCTACTTCCGTGTTGATACTGCCTTGGAAACCCAAGGAGGGGTCGCTATGAATCGTGTCTGACTCAATGGCACGTAACAACAACAACAACAACCTAGAAGTATTATTCCCTCTGATAGGTTAGTTGCTGTTGTTGTGTGCTGCTTGAGTTCCTTTGTTTTTAAGGTAGAATGTTTTATGGTCTTATTATGAATATCTATTTCTGATTTGGTTTTAGAGTTGATGTCGCATATCCTGGTTTTACTGATCTTTCTTGTGGGTTCTCTATTGGTAGGACTTCCGTAAGCATTTCTTGTAGGGTTGGTCTGGTTTTCACAAAGTCTCTTAATTTCTGTTTATCTGAGAATGCCTCGATTTTGCCCTTATATTTGATGGATAATTTGGCTGAACATAGGATTCTTGGTTGGAAGTTCTTTTTCCTTCAGAGTTTTATGTATGCCGCCCCATTGCCTTCTTGCCTGCATGGTTTCTGCTGAGTAATTGGAGCTCAGCCTAACTGTTTGATTATTACAAGTAATATTTCTTTTTTCCCGGGCAGCTCTAAAAATTTTTTGTTTTTGGTTTTGGAAGGTTTGATTATAATATGCCTCGGTGTTTTTCTTTTGGGATCTATCTTGTGTGGGGTTCTATGAGCTTCTTGGGCAAATATCTTTTCTTCCTTCATGATATGGGGGAAGTTTTTTGTTAGCAGGTCTTCCACAATTTTCTCAGTGGTCTTTTTCACCTCTTCTTGTTCTGGAATTCCAATGAGTCTTATATTGTTTTGTCTCATGTCATCGCATATAATTCTTAGGCTCTCTTCATTTCTCTTAAATCTTTGTTCTGATTTTTCTTCTTGCAGGCTAGCGTTCAGGGATTTGTCTTCTAGTTGGGATACGTGTTCTTCAGCCAATTCCAATCTACTCTTTTGAGCTACTACTGTGTTGAGTAGTTCTGTCATTTTGGTGCTCATGCTCTGCATATCAATAGACATCTTCTGCATTTCTAACTGCTGTTTTTGTATGAGTTCTGATTGTGCATTAATCTTAATATTCTGTTCCTCAGTGATTTTCCTGAGTTCCTCCAAGGAACTGTCTGTGTTCTCCTTGTTTCTGTTTGGGGTTTCCTTAGGCTCTTGTATAGCTCTATAAACACATATTCTAAATTCCTTCTCAGATAATTCTATTGCCTCCTCTTCCTCCATGTATATATAATGAGACCTTCGTTTGTAGCTTTGCTTCTAATGCCTTGTCCTGTTTTTTGTTTGATTTGAGGTTGCCTGTTGTTTCCTAGACATTTTGAGGTTGTGTTTAACTGCTGGTTATGTGTTGATTTGTTTTGTCTTGGTTTTATGGTTTAATATTTTGAAAAGGTGAAGCTGGTGTATTTTATTATTGATCCAGGTGTGCTGGGTCGCTCTGCAGTTATCTTTGTTATGGTGGAATCACTGTGTGGAATGTGAATATGTGTTTCTGTTTGTTGTAAAGAGGGTTTAGAGTTCAAACTGGGATGTTTTATGGTAATTGGTTGAAAATGGTTTCTTCTATTGAATGAGTGAAGTTATTGGCAGATAAGGTGGGAACAGAAGAAGGAAAGCTTGCTGTTGCTAGGGTCGGGTCCTAGGGCTTTGAGTGGGCTGCTACTGATGACGTTGTAATGTTATTTACAAGCCTGTGGCTCAATTTCAGGGAAGATTCCTGTTGTTAGGGTGTTGCCACTTTCTGCCAGGCTCAGACACACTCAAAGACCCCACTTCCAAGGCCCCTCAGCACCAAAAAGCCAATCCAAGGCAAATTCCCGGGTCCGCACTAGGCCGTGGATTCCTCTCTCTCCACCCTGTCTGCCCGCAGCACCGGCCCAATCCATCTAGACCATGAACAGCTAGGGAGTTTTTCTGTGATACCACCCACCTGTGGTGCCAAAGATACTTGAAATTTCAGCTGCACTGGAGTTGGGAGAGTACCTGCTAGTAATCTGTGGTCCCGATATCAGTGACAAAGACAAGCACAGACCTCTCAATGACTCCCAAGCTGACCCAAACCCACTCAGTGACTCACTGAGGGGGGAGCGAGCTTACCCTCCTGGAGCACCAGTGAGCTTTCCGCTTGGGTTTCAGTGGTGCTGTGTGTGCCCGTTTGGACCCAGCTGACTCAAGTTACTGATAAAATCAGGTGTTGAAGGTAGATCCTTGGGGTGTTTGCTGGTATGTTGGTGTGGTCGTTGGTATGCTGATATAGGGTGTCTTCTTCCTTGGCCCATGGAAATCTCAGGTGGCTGTCCTCACTCACCAGTCAGTGACTTCCCCAGGGAAGTTTCCAATGGCCTCTCTTGATTGCCCGTCCACCCTCCGCTAGGTAGATCTTCCTTAAATTCTTTCCCCATGCCTTTCTTCTAATTCTAGTCCTCTCAGTTTGGTGCATTCTGATTCAGTGAGCTGTTCAGAGCACCAAAATCCCTAATTCAAACTGCTGTACCTAGTGTTTACTGACGAGACTCCATTTTGAATCTCCACTTTTCTTTATGTAGAGGATAGCAAGGAGCACTGGCAGCTAACAGCAGGAGAAGGCAGAGTAAGGAGGAGAGTCAGTTGTCCAGGTGATTTCTACAATTGCTTTTTTTTTTTTTTTTAAATCCAAAAACAGCTTTTAATTGGTCCTCTTTTATTTCACTCTTGGTGATTATATTTTTAACTTCATAACTCCTCATAAGTGCCTGATCTTTCCATCGACTCTCTAGGTTGTAATCTTTATGGAAAGAGTCCTCATGGTACAGTGCCTCAGTGCTGGGCTGCTAACCAAAAGGTCAGTGATTCAATTAGATATATCCTGGACACTCAGAGAAGGCTTTGGATAACAGACTTTATTTGACTACTGTGTGAGTTCCCATTATTCGTTGAACACATGCTGTCATTCATTAACTCAATACCTGGGCCAGGTGCTATGTATTCAAAGAAGACTGAGGTTTGTCAAGGCCTGCTTTATCTCCCTTCCCCAGCCCCCTGTGAACAGTGAATACAGACATATAACCAGGCAATCACAATATAAAGTGATAAATGTATTGATAGAGATACATAGAGAGCATTAAGAAGGGTGTAAGAAGAGCAGGACCGTGGGTTATACTTGGGGATATAGAATAATGGGTGTGTAAAGCATTGTTGTTGTTGTTGTAAGTTACCATCTCTGACTCTAGGCGACCTTATGTATAACAGAATGAAATGTTGCCTGGTACTGTGTCATGATTGTTGATATGTTTGAATCCATTGTTGTGGTTACTGTGTAAAGCATAGTACCAAAAACAAAACCAAAAAAAGTTGATGCCAGGTTGAGTCCATTCTGACTCATGATGACCCCATGTGTTTCAGTGTAGAACTGTGCTCCATAGGATTTTCAATGGCTGTGATTTTTCAGAATTTGATCTCTAGGCTTTTCTTCTTTGGTGCCTCTAGGTGGATTCGAACAGTTAACCTTTTGATTAGTAGCTAAGCACTTCATAAATGTATATGGCTGAATGAATGAATGAATTGTATGGCTATCATAATAACTTCAAATTGCTAGGTGGTTCATTTGAAGTTCCCCTTTGTTGTTCTTTCCTTCCATAAGAGAAAAAACAAAACAAAACAAAACAAAACACTCTGATAATGGTTGCAATTACTATGTTTCTAAAAAGCAACCAGGTGCAGTACACACTCACATGGGAATGTTTACCTACACTATATTTTCCCCCAACATTTTCATTAGATGATTGTTTCTATCATTAATCTTTTCTCCCAGAGACTAGAAAGATTGCTCTTGGCCATTTTCATTTTGTGTTAAATCTTGAAAAGCAATGAGTTCAATGTATGTAACACAAGAGACAGGTGGCTAAAAGGTGGGGCAGAGAAATATAATAGAAGTTTCCTCCCTGAGGATGGGAAAACTAGAGGGGGGTGATTTGAGTCTGTAAAACAATGCATTCATTACTAACCTGTGGAGATAGTAAGATTGAAGGCTTGGAGTTTTTCCTCTCTTTAATTTGTGTTCAACACTTGCTATAATAAAAAATGGGATTAGAAGCCCTAAGCACAAATCATCAACTTCAGAAGAAAAATGTTACTTTTATGCTGTCTATTAAAACATTTACCTGCTCCATATGCTTCAGCACTTACCAGAGAAAGAGGAATTTGCCCAATGAAAATTGAGAGCACTTTTCTCAAAAATTGTTTTCCATAAATCTTGCAAATCACTGTGCTCAAATATTCTAGGTTGTAGCCAGGCCAACCTCTGGGGAGCGATTATCAGGGAAATAACCATGAACAGCAATTAGATCTTGCACAGATCTGACTAGCAACACCAGGATGTGACCTTTTTGTGCAGGAGGCATTCATGTGGACCCGCCTGACTTGCCAGCAGCACTGTAATTAATGGGGTGCCAGAGAATCGTTTCATCTCTGCGAGCTGCTAATTAGTCCTCCTGGAGACACATATCCCGAACCACATCCAGGGGTGTCATGTTTCTGATTACTGCTTGCTGATCTGATTAGATGGGTCTGCAAGGGCTACAGAATCCCTGGGTGGTGCAAATAGTTAAGCACTGGACTACTAACTGAAAGGTTGGCAGCTTGACCCATCCAGAGGCACTTCAGAAATAAGGCCTGGCAATCTGTTTCTGAAAGGTCACAGCCTGGAAAAGCCTATGGAGCAATTCTGCTCTGCATTCATGGGGTCTCTGTGAATGGGAATGGACTAGATGATAGATAACCACCGCCACACTGGGTACATCTCAATACCCCATGGTCATGCTCCTTTTCTTTCTTCCAAAAGTGGTCCCATTTGGAGAAAATTATGGTGATTGAGTAACACTACAGGTTTTTTTTTTTTTTTTGTGATTTGGGTGAAGATTTACAGAGCAAATTCACTTTCTACACAGCAGTTCACATATACTTTGTCTCATGTCATTGACCAGAGTTTAACACAATGCAACAGCTCCCCTCCCACTTCCTCCCCATAGTTACCACTTCCCAGTGTCCATCCCTCCATACTCTCCTGCCCCCTGAGCTGTCTCCCTGTGCATAAGCAGCCCTTCCTTCTCCCAT
>NW_006921663.1:3723956-3735557 GCF_000298275.1 Orycteropus afer afer
AGGAAGATTGCAAAAAGAAAAACAAGGACTGGTGTTAGTCACGAGAAAAAAAAAAAAACCGGGAAAAGAAAAAAAAACGAACAAAAACAAAGAAACAAACACACAAACAAAAACCCCTTAAATTGGGGGGGGGGCAGAATTTCAACCAGGCACAGGGAAAAGAAAACTGCTGAAAACTAGCATCTGGTAGGGGAAGATTAAGAATAATAAGAAAAAGGACAAAGGTATTAATATTATTCGTTTGTTTGAAACGGACAAATACAAGCAAACTAATCACAGGGAAAAAGAAAGTGAAAAAGAAAAAAAACTAAAAAGAAAGAAAAACAAAGAAAAAAATAAAAATAAAAAAATCGGTTGAAGACTGTGTAGGGCACCCAGGCTCTGTCTGAGCACACAGACTGTGATGGAGTTCTTGTGGGCCCAGAAAGTAGGTGGGAGTGGGGATGACCACACCTCTGTTCACCAAGCGGGTGTAGGGTGTAGTAACAAGAAGAATGTTGTACCTTTTCAGTCTTGCAGGCCCTGAGTGTCCTCTGGGTTGCTGGAAAGCAGAACGTGATCTTAAGTCCCAGAAATCTGCGAGAGCACTGTCTCTTTAAACATCCAAAATAATCAAGCCGCTTTTTAAATCTTCAAAATGGCGGCGCTCTCCGGACCAGCAAAAGTCCACAGCTCCACCCACCTTTCTCTTCCCCTTCCCCTTCCCCAGCCACCGTACACAGTCCTCCGTGCAGTCCCTGGCTAGCAGGGGATTTTAAGGTTAATTCTTAAGTCCTACCACCACAGAATTCTGTAAGAGCACTGTCTCTTTAAATATCCAAAATAGTCAAGCCGCTTTTTAAACCTACAGAATGGTGGCATCCTCCGGATCGGCAAAAGTCCACAGCTCAACCCACCTTTCTCTTCACCTTCTCTGTTTGTTCTCCAGCCATGCACAGTCCTCCGTGCAGACCCTGGCTAGCAGGGTGATTTTTAGGTTAATTTTTAGGTCCTACCACCACTCAGGAATGTCCAAGCTGTTTGTGCTGTCTGGGGCGCTCAAGTCCCTGCCAGACCATAGCTCTGTATGTCTCCTTTTTTGGTATTTTCATGCAAATTCTTCTGCTAGTTGGGACTTAGTCTACTTCTGTATCCTTCCCTTCAAGGCTCAGGGGTCCAAGATTATCTTCTGTTTCTGTGTCAATTGGTTTCCCTTTTCTTTGTTGAAGAGGGTCTGTGCAGTCCTTCTGCCTATTCTGCCATCTTGTGGAACTCCAACACTACAGTTTTTATTTTTTCCTTTTGGGAGGGATGCATGATTTCATTATCAATATCACAAATATACTAAGTGGTTTTGAACTCATGGATTGTTTTGGCTCCTTTTTTACAAGTGTGATATTTTGGTCAATTTGTGTGACGTGGAGAACACTAGCACACATAGTTCAAGGAGGTAGAAATTGACCTGCAGGGTTGCCATGCACAGTTGTGCAAGTTGTGCTCTGCACAGGACATCGAACTGAAGGCGTGAGTGGGGCTGAAATGTAGCTTACTGTCTAGCTATCCAGTGTGTGTTTTTTTGTGCATTAGAACCCAGGTAGTCTGGTTCCAGAGTCTTTGTTCTTTACTTTACACACCTATACTTAACTATACAACTATAATGACTTTATAAATTGAGTTTAATGGGTTTTCATATCCTGGAAACAAGCTTTATCATTTATCAGCTAGCAGTCCTTGAAGCGGTAGGAGTAATGAAGTTTGAAGCAAGTCTTTTAAAACCAAGAATTAATTGTTAGATATTAAAATATTGTCTGTGGTTGGTATTTTTTTTGGAGAAAGAATCATTCACTTCAGTGTAACATAATGAGTTTTACTGCTCCCATTCAGTATGAAGGTCTATAAATAGATGGTGGTATTTACTCACAATCTCAGCATTATAATTTTGATTAAAAACACAGGGCTTAACTGACTGCTACTTGGTAAAGGATGAAGCTTGAGTGCTATAAGCAATAATATTTGTAAGTTAAGAGATGTTGACATATTTTCCAGAGAGAACATGAAGGTCTGGTTCAGTTGGTAAAAGTTCTGTGCTCACTGATGTTTAACACCAGCGCACACAATTCTGTCACATCAGTCTTCTCAAACCAATGCTGTGTCCTTGGCTACTGTGCACTGAAATGCTGTGGGCTTTAGAAGCAGCCTTATTCACAGCTTTTCCAACTATGGGAACCTGGGCATATTATTTAATTTATGAGCTTCATTTTCCTCATCTGCAAAATGTGAGAATTAAATAAAATCAGTAAAACACCTCTCATGGAGCCTGGAACATCATAAAATGCATTGCATCATAAAACGCACTGCCGTCAAGTCAGATCTGACTCACAGTAACTCCTCCTCGGGTTTCTGAGGCGATATTACTACGGAAGTAGATTGTGCAACCTTCCTTCCAAGGAGTGGCTGGTAGGTTTGAACCTCCAGCCTTGCCTTAGGCACTATATCACCAGAGCTTCCTGGAACATCATAGGTTCTCTAAATATGTTCTCTCCACCCCCATTCTCAAAGTTTTTAAAATGACTTCTCATCATTTGCAGGAAAATAACAATTAATAGTTGCCTAGTGATATATTTTATATGCAACTGATGTCATGCAGGTATACAGTACCGCCACACCAGTCTTCTCAAATTGGTGCCATGTTCTTGGCAATAGCGGATGGGAAACAAAGTTCGTTCTAGAGTCAAACAGACTGGATGTCACTTCTCAGCCTCAGGTCTTCTCAACAGTGTGAACTTGCCACATACCAAAAAATATTTAAAAAATCAAGTTGTAGAACAATATGTAAAATAAGTAGATGTCTGTATTCATACATAAAGTGGTATTTGCATCTGCTCAGAAAAGGACCTGAAAGGATCCATGCATACACTTAGGGTCACCCTTGAAAAGTGGGAGTGGAAACAAGTGAGGAGGAGTGGAGGACACTCATGTTTTACTAGGTATACATTTGTGTTAAAAATATTTTTTTTTATCAACAACCATGTACTTTTTGTAATTTTTAAAGAGCCAATTTCAAACAAATAAATCCCTTATTTTTAAAGTTTGGAAACAAAGGGATTCTGGCCTCTTGAATTTATCTATACCAATTTCTTACTATTGTTTAGCAATTTGTTGTTGTTATGTGTGGTGGAGGAGTCAGACCGACTCATAGAGACTCCTCCTTGGGGGAATCTATGGAAGTAGATTGCCCAGCCTTTCTTCTAAGGAGTGGCTGGTAGGTTTCAACAGTCAGCCTTCTGGTTAGGCACTACTCTACCAGAGCTCCCAAAGATAATTATGAAGATAAGATAATCTGAAAAAAGAAATAGAAAGAGAAATCCTTGTCTTACTGTTGTCTGTGACTATAATTTCTTTGCAACTCGTGAGTAGCTCATTTAGACATCTGAGTCTCTCTCTCTCTCTCTTTTTTTTTCTTTCCAATTTTAGGGAAAGATAACACCAGAAAAAGCTTTCAAAAAACAAAATTATCCTCTTAGAATTGCCAGTGTAGTTGAAACTTTTGCTTTTGATGTTGTTTTTAATATGCTTTGCTTCTCAGCTAAAACTTGATTTTCCATCATAAGCAAATATTCTTATTTTTCTAGGCAAAAATTGTATTCAGTTTTAAAAGTTCTGGAAAGTATGTATTCACTACAGATCTCAAAATGATAGCAAATCTTCTGGATAGAATACTAATGATTCTTCAATTATTTTTTCCCACAGTTCTCTTCTCAACATTATTTTAAGACCTCTCAAAAATTCTGTTTTCTCAAAATGCATAACTCAGCATCATATATCATGTCAGTTTTAATGTCTGCTTTTGAGAAAACAGTGTATAGCTGTTTAAAAAGATGCAATTTCTTCCACTTTTCTCATTATTCTAGCAAATGCTAAAAAACTAAAAAGTTAGTGATATATCTGGGAAATGAAATAACTTTTTTAAAAATATAATTTCTTTATTTTGTTTTCTTCAATACTATCCTAATGTTATTATTCATACAAGTTCCAGTTATCTTATAGAAAAGGTCTTTGTAAGAGATTATTTTTTGTAATTTATATTTATTGAGAGGTTACCAAAGGTGTTCACAAATAATTGAGCCTGAAAAAGTTACATTTGATTCACAAATTATGCATTAATACAAATTACTAGGATATGTTTCCAGTAAGTATTACAGTAAGTTTCATCATGAATTATTAGCAAGTAGAAACATGCCAGTTAATATTATTTGAATACTGAGAGAGAGAGAGAGTGAGAGAGAGAGAGAGAGAGAGAGAGAGAGAGAGAGAGAGAGAGAGAGAGAGAGAGAGAGAGAACCTGATGTGATTCTACTGAGTGAAAACAAGAACTAAGTTCAGTCCAAGAGGTCATTGAAACTGTTTCGAAACAATTCAGACGTCACTAGTAAGAATACAAAGATAGTTTAAATGACCTTATGTACACTGATTTATGTAATGCTTCTCATGGCTACCAGTTCTCATTACTCTTTAACACTATCATCACCATCAACTTTATTTTTTTTAAATTATTAATCATTTAACTATACATGATACTATGCATGGAAGATACAAAGAGAATTCTATATGCATAAACGTAGAATTGTGGCTGCTGCTAAGATATTTTGCCTTGTGCCTTCAGTGAACTAGGTAACAAACATGGACTCTCACTGAGTTTACAGATAAAAAGATGAGATCCTTATGAATCTGTTTTGCTTCCATGAACTGAAGACTTATGGGCTTTTACTAATTTTGAAAACTTCACAAGAGCCAGCCTACAAGCTGGTACCTGGGAACTGCTTAATAAATGTTTGTTGCGTTATAAAATACAGGTAACCCTTCACTGAATGCAGACAGAAGTATCAGAGACAAACATCTCAGAAAAGTAAATTTAATGCTGGGGACACATGTTACACTACCAACTTGAGCATTTGTTTTGGAGAAAGAAACAAAATAAGACATATTTATGTATAACTTATATGGCTTTAAGAAGCTTTGGTGATGAAGTGGTTAAAGTGTTCAGCTGTTAAGCCAAAAGTCATGGCAGTCTGCTTCTATAAAGATTTACAGCCTTGGAAACCGTATTGGGCAGTTCTACTTTGTTCTATGAGATTGCTCTGAGTTGGAATTGACTTGATGGCAGTAGGATTTGGAACATAGCTTTGGACACTAAAAAGGCAGAATAATTTGTTTTTCATTTCCAAACCTTCTTAAATAATGTGGTATGAAAATATATTTCTTTTTGTATCAGAGAATCAAGACATATTAAAGAGTTGAAAAACACAACTCCTGGGAAAATAAGGAGATTTCACCATTAGGAAACCCAGTAGTGTTATTCAGCACATTAATAACTTAAAGGAGAATAATCAAATGATCATCTCATTAGGTGCTGAAAAGGCATGTGATAGATTCAATATGCAGTTCTTATTAAAAAAGAAACTATTAATAAACTTTGATTAAATTAGAAACCACAGAAGCCACCACAAATATCATAGTTAATGATGAGACATTAGAAAATTTCCTTTAAACTGGGAACAGGGCAGGAATTCCACTATCACCATATTATGTAATATTGTCCTGGATGTCTTAGTCAATATAATAAAATAAGAAAAGAAGTATAGATTTTAGAAAAAGAGAGACAAAATTTCACTACTTGCAGATGATATTAGAATCTATTTAGAAAATTCAAGTATCACCCAAAAAAAGAATAAGAAATAAACAGAGTTGGCATAATCGAAGGGGTCAAGGTAATAATTTCAATATTGGTCCATTTACTACTCAGTAAATGATGTTGGGACAACAGATTATCCATTTTGAAAAAAATAATGTTGCATTTTGGTTTCATTCCATACTCAGAAGCATATTCCAAACAAACTAAAAATCCTAATGCTTATATAATTCCTATAAAAACAGTAGAAGAAAGTATAGGAACAATTTCTTTTATAATTTTGAGGGTGAAGATGGCCTTTCAAATGAGTCACAAACCTCAAAAACCATAAAGAAAATACTGACAGATCTGTTTAACTGAAAGCTGGCTAAATGAAAAGTCTGGCAATCTATTTTTGAAAAATCAGCCTATCTTAGGCTGAGTTCTCTAGAGGAGCAAAACCAGTGAAGTGTATATGTTCTCTCTCTCTCTCTCTCTCTCTCTCCCTCACACATACACATGCACACACATGCACACACGGAGAGAGATTTATTTCAAAGAAATGGCTCATGCTCTTATGGAAGCTGGCAAGTCCCAAATCTGTGAGTCAGGTGTCAGGCTGTAGATGTCTCCTGAATCATGTGGTTGTAAGGGCTGATGAATTCAAAATCAGCAAGTCAGATGGCAGGCTGCAAGCTCATGGGACTGCAGGAGTTGGTGAATTCCAAAATCTAGTGGTCAAGTGGCAGGCTTCTGGCTCATGTCTCAATACCTAGAGGTCAGATTAGGATGAATCAGATGCAGGACAGAGAAAGAGAGAGAGAGAGAGACAGAGAGACAGAGAGAGAGACAGAGAGAGAGACAGAGACAGAGAGACACACAGAGAGAGACAGAGAGCGAGCACAAGAGGACACTTTGCCAGACATCCATATATATTGGCTATATCTCCAAGGAAACTCCCTTTACATCAGATCACAAAATGGAGAATAATTACATAACACTGAGAACCACGGCCTAGCCAAGTTGAGACATAACGTTAACTATCACACAATCATTGAAAACGCTACGGAGCACAGCTCTGTGCTGACACACATGGAGTTGCCATGAGTCAGAGTCAACTTGACAACAACTGGCACTGGTAAAGAAGATGTTTTTAAGTAAATATTAATCAAGTTTCAGAATGATATGTATAGTACAATACAATATATGTAAAAGAGCCAAAAACAAAGCATAACATCCTATCTGTGATTCATATAAAATAAATCTCTGGTTATGAACATCTGATTTAAAGACAACTCATACATCCCTTTTAATGTTATGTAAATTTGCTTTGCTTTGAAATGATTGAACCAACCCCTACTAACAACAAATTCTTCACCAGAATTACCTTTACTTGCTGCACGTGTAGCTTTTAAATCATGGAAAAGTCTTCAAACGTTTTCTTGCATTAAATCAACCATCCAACCCACTGCCTTTGAGTTGATTCTAACTCATAACACCCCTATAGGATAGAGTAGAACTGCCTCATAGGGTTTCCAAGGATGTTAATCTTTACAGAAGCAGACTGCATCATCTTTCTCCCATGGCATGGCTGGTAGGTTCAAACTGCTAACCTTTTGGTTAGCAGCCCAGTGCTTTAACCACAGTGCCACCAGAACTCCTTCTTGCACTGAAACCAAAAAACTAAATTCACTGCTACTGAGTCGATTCTGACTCATAGTGACTCCCATTGGGTTTCCAATGCTATAAATGTTTACAGAAGCAGATTGTCTTGCACTAAAATAAGGCTAAAAAAGAATGATAGGCAGCTGTTCTGATATACTTCCAAATTTGACTTAAAGACACACTTAGGAATGGATCTCATTCATAACCTGGGGGCTGCTTGTACATAGAAAAAGCCCTAGAAGAATATCCTGCAAATAGTTAACAGTTGTTACCCTTGGGAAGCATGATGTGGTGAGTCTCATCCTCATAGGGCCTGAGGAGAGATGAAATGTTCCCTTATTTACTCTACATACCTACCCCTGTGTTGTTATAATTTTATTTTATTTACCAAAAAAAGCATATTTGTTGTGTTAAAAATTATTTAAGAAAGAAATAGAATTCATATAACATGCAGATTGTTAGTGTTGTTTTTCATAAGCACACATTATTAGGTTGTGACCAAGGTACAAGAAGTTAGTTAGATTTTTCATTCATTAGGATTTTTTTCCCACTATTAGTAGAAGGAATTCCTTTCTCATTGATAAACTATTTATTTTCATTAAATGTCAATTAATACAATTTTTACTTCTCACCTTGGAAAAGCTGCCTGCTGGGCCTTCAGCCCTGGCTACTGAAACGGGAAGAACTGAGTATAAGTAGGGCTCAATTAAATGCAAGTTTTTTAATTGGGCATTTAGTATTAAAAGAAAAATTTTCTAAGGCATTGTTCATTGATGGAAGACTGTTGTTGGGGATGGTGGAAATTAAAACACCAGAGTTTTCTTCCTTCTCTTTTTCCTCCCTCCTGCCTCTCTCTTTCAATATGTTTGGTCTTGGGCAAGACAGGAAAGGAGGGCAGGGAAGTTGAAGTGTTGTAACTAAAATCCACACAGAAGAGGCCAGAGGCCAGTCTCACCATGTACTTGATATCCTTGAGTTTCTAGTACTCTTAAAAACCAAACTCACTGCAGTCGAGTCGGATCCCACTCATAGCGACCCCTCCTTGGGTTTCTGAGGTGGTATCATTACCACCCACTGGGGCATTCTGGCTGTTCAAATTGTAAGGTTCAAAGTGGGGAGGTAAAGTGGAGCTGGTGTGTGGCAACAGGAGACTAAGCAAAATGCTATTCACGGATTTGGGACTTGCCAGCTTCCATAACAGCGTGAGCCATTTGTTTGAAATAAATCTCTTTCTCTGTGTGTGTGTGTGTGTGTGTGTGTGTGTGTGTGAATATATCCACTTCACTGGTTTTGCTCCTCTAGAGAATCCAGCCTAAGACAGGCTGATTTTTCAGAAATAGATTGCCAGACATTTCATTTAGCCAACTTTTAGTTAAATAGATCTGTCAATATTTTTCTTTATGGCTTTTGAGGTACTAGATTGCACTATCTTTTTTCTGAGGAGTGGCTAGTGGGTTTGAACCGCCACCCTTCTGGTTAGCAGTCAAATGCCTTAGGCACTACACTACCAGATCTCCCCTCATACACTTAGCTGTGCTGTAATAACCTCAATCAATCACACAGCAGCCAGCCAGGAGGTAAGTGGAAACATCTGGGATTAGGGGCAGAGGAAGTGGCTAAAAGACGAGCCCACTGGCGCATTCTGGCTGTTCAAATTATAAGGTTCAAAGTGGGGAGGTAAAGTGCAGCTGGTGTGTGGCAACCAGGAGAGTAAGCAAAATGCTATCTGCAATCAGGGAAGTTGCAGGGTTATGATAAAGGCATCATTGAGCAATTAAATTTAGGGAAGCCATGGAAGGGAGGGCCATTATGGTTTGGGAGATAATCAGGGCTTTAACTGATAGATAGGGTTTTAGGATAAGGGAACTGGAATTTGTATTTGGAAATGGAGGCAGAGTCCCATCTGGATAAGCAGAGCAGGCACTAGGGAAAACTAATCAGAGGCATGATGACCAGGACTTTTCTTGAGCATACTAGAAAGCAGGGAGCACAAATTAATTTCCACCAGTGGTGGTCTGAGCCTGCTCTTGGAAAGGATCAGGGTGGTGGCTGAGATGGCTGGGAGAGGCAAACCTATTGCTTAGGGTCTTCTCCAAGGCAGAAACCAAATTCATTTCCTTATAAAAAAACCCCCAGCCTTGGGTCATCCAGGCAATTGTTTTTAGTTTCTGTTTTACTTTCTAGTTTTTAGTTTCTGTTCTACTTTCTAGTTCAGGGAGTAGCACCTGTGGTCTTAAAAGCTTCTGAACAGCCACCCCAGATAAAACAATTGACCTCCATTTGCCTGGAACAGGAGAGGAAAGAGACCCAAAAATTGAAGGAAAAGGACTGTAAGTTTAATCATCTTCATAAACTACTACCTTCAATACCATGAGACCAGAAGAAATAGATAATGCTTAGCTACCATTACTGAACTTTTTGATCAAGGATCCAATAGATGGATACTTGATCAAAAGGAGGAAACACGTGAAACAACTTCAAACTCATGGAAACTAGACTTACTGGATACATTGAGACTGGGGGAAACCTTGAATCTAATATTTGGAAAAATATCTTTAAACTTTGAACCAAAACTATCCCAGGAAGTCATTGTTAAACTAAATAACAGTTTGGCCTAATTAAAAATGTTTGCATTGAGCATAGCACTCTTATTATAAAGAACTATCTATAAACTGACAACAGTTAATCTAGAGCACAGGTGAAAACTTTAAGGAGCAGAGAGACTAAATTAATGGTGATGAAACAATATGAGTAGAGGTAGCTAGAATGTCAGATATGTGGCCAATGTTACTGAACAGTTCATGTAGAAATTATGAACATATTAATTGCCACCAAAACAATGTGTGTGTGTGTGTGTGTATATATACATATATATGTGTATATATATATATATATACACACATATATATGTGTGTATATATATATATATATATACACATATATATGTATATACACACACACACACACACACATATATATACACAACCAAAAATGAAAACAAACTCACTGCCGTGGAGTCGATTTGACTCATAGTGACCCGTCCTTGGGTTTCCGAGGCAGTATCTCTACAGAAGTAGATTGCCCAAGCTTTCTTCTGAGGAGTGGCTGGTGGGTTTGAACCACCAGCCCTCTGGTTAGCAGTCAAGTGCCTTAGGCACTATGCTACCAGAGCTCCTGAACAGTGCACCTTCCTGATTATTGTTAAAAAGCCATTAAAAAAATACTTTGTACCACAAGAGTTAAAACCTTACTTTCTTAAGGCAGGTAGTTTGCTGTTTCTAACATCAAATTACTTGTTACCTCTTATGTTTCTTTGTAGGTTACATGCTCCCAATAACAGGAAGACAGGCCATCATCACTTGTTCCCTGGAATGCTTTGTTCTATAACACTGTAACATTAATCTTTTTCCTAACTCAAGCTTTATAACACCTCTCTCTCAGTATGTCTGTTCCCCTGGCACTTTATTTCGTATACATACAGGATTCTGGGAGTAAGGTTATTACTCTTAGCAGAATCTATTTATAATCACACAGGGCTGGCAGGGATGTTGAAATATTGTTAGAACAATATTGAGGTATAAATCTTGCTCCCTCCATTGTCAGGTCTTCAGTACTGGTCAATCATTTGCTATTGCTTAACAACACACTGATGGCTTTTCTGTATTGATTACAGGTCAATTAGCTGGTTTTGGCTAACGCAGCACTTTTAGTACTGTATGTATCTTATGTTACCATCACATACCACTTGACTGTGCATTGGCTCCTAGGGGAGAAAGTGTTCTGGAATCTGAAGAAAGAAGGCATGTATTTGTAGCTATTTTTTTGATCTCAGCTATGGCTGCATTTTAAACATTTGGTTTGTTTCAAGTGACATCTCCTTAACCTAGGACTCCAAAATTGTTGCTTTCCCCTCCCTCCTTTCTCTTTGGTTGTCATTTATTTATTTTTACTTTAAATCTTTATTTATTTTGTTCTTATTGAGAATATACACAACAAAACATACACCAATTCAATAGTTTCTACATGTACAATTTAATGAGATTGATGACATTCTTTGAGTTGTACAACCATTCTCACCATCATTTTCTGAGTTTTTCCTCTTTCATTACCATAAACTCACTGCCCCCTTAGGTTCCCACCTAATCTTTCAAGTTGCTGTTATTGGTTGTCATTTATATTTATTATTCTTATTTTTTTTTTTATTGTGATTTGGGTGAAGATTTACAGAGCAAATTCACTTTCCATACAGCAGGTCACATACACTTTGTCTCATGACATTGACCACAATT
>NW_006921663.1:3736577-3742402 GCF_000298275.1 Orycteropus afer afer
GGCCCCGACTCATAGCGACCCCTCCTTGGGTTTCCGAGGCAGTATCACTACGGAAGTAGGATTGCCCAACCTTCCTTCCGAGGAGTGGCTGGTGGGTTCGAACCGCCAGCCGTCTGGTTAGCAGGCAAGTGTTTTAGCCACTACTCTACCAGAGCTCCCAAAAAATATTATTCAGCAATAAAATGACAAAGGATGACCATTGAAAACATTCTGCTAAGTGAAAGAAACCAGACACAAAAGGCCATATACTGTGTGATTCCATTGCTATGAAATGTGCAAAATAAGAAAATGCCCAGAGACAGAAGATAGATTAGTGGTTGCTCAGGGCTGGGAGAATGGAGAATGGGGAGTGACTACTAATATGAACTGGTTTCTTTCATGAAAATGTTCTAAAATTAGATTGTGGTGATGGTTGTACAACCCTATGAATTCAAGCCAATGCAATTCCCAAAACATTGAATTTCATACTTGAAATTGATTAATTATGTAGTAAGTGAATTATATGTCAATAAAGTCTTTTTTTTTTTTTTAAAAGAAAGAAACATCAAGTCCAGAAGGAAGTAGTGAGTATAGGTGAACCAGTGAAAATACGGCATTAGTGACATACAGTTAGATCTCCTTGTGGGGTAATCAGGAAGCCCCACCATCACTCAATTTCCTTCCTGGCAATGACTCCTGCCCACCACCTTTAAATTGATCTTCCTAAAGTTCTGTGCTTCTCAAGCCAGAGCTATTACTCAGAACTCTCATGGTTCTGCACTGTCTTAGGGGTTCTTGGTCTCAAACCCACCTTTCCAACCTGGTTTCTTGTATGCATCCTTTGTTCCATATTGCCTGATCTCCTCACTTTCTACCAGACACTCCCATATGTTCCTATTTGCTCCCTCCATTATGCCAGTTTGCAATATCATGCTTGTACCCTTTACTTTTTCTACCCTTGCAAGACAAACTGGTTCAAGCCTGACTATTTCTGAATAACTCATCCTGAGGTTTCTTTTCTCTGACTCCCATTCTCCTCATTATCTGCCTCGGCAACTTTTTACAGCTTTTACACTGCCTGTGTGAATATAAAAGTGTCACACATTTTCTCAAATGTATGGTCACCCACCCACCCTCACCACTGCCCACAGTTCTGGTAGCATAGTGTCTAAGGCACTTGACTGCTAACCAGAAGGCTGGTAGTTCAAGCTCACCAGCCACTCCTCAGAAGGAAGGTTGGGCAATCTACTTCCGTAGTGATACTGCCTGGGAAACTCAAGGAGATGTCTCTATGAGTCAGGCCCGACTTGACAGCACACAACAACAATAACAACACATGCATTTATTTTGGGGTACAATGAGATCAGGAAACACCCATAACTCTGGGAGCCTACTTTGGGGGCTTGGTCAAGGATGAGTGGAACTGGGTTTTGAAGCATCCCTGATGCTATTGCTCCCCTCTATAGTCCATCCCACAACCAAATGATAACTTCCAATACACTAAAGAGCTAAAGATAATTAGAAACTAAATGATCTTTTAAAAGTATTTTTACTGTTGCTCAAAGAAATTGATTTGAGTATTGAACATTTGGAAAATAGATGAGGGCATAGAGAAAAGAGTCAAAAGTGCCTTTAATCTCTCCACCCAAAGATAACCAACATGAACATTTTCTTGTATAACATTGCATATGCACACATACACACATATGGAGCAGTTTTAAAACTCAGATGCACAGAAATTTGATTTTTTTTTTTTCATCATGGACTTCAACTTGCTCACCAGTTCTTATTTCTGCTGATGGGGGAAAGCATTTTTTTAAAATCTTGCTGAACTTTAGGGATCTCCCCATCCTTTTCTCCTGCCCTTGCTTCCTTTCTTTCAGTTTCTCTTCACGCTAACATATCTTGTACACTGTGGATGGACTGGTGAAAGGATCTTTTCAAATCATAGGTTTCAACTGCCCCTCAGCTTAAAGACTTTCAGTACCTCCCTACTGCCCATAGGAAAAAATCTGAATTCCTTAGCAAGCCTCATAAGACCTGCCCAGTCTGGCCCCAATATCCCCTGCCCCTCATCCTCTGCTTCTAATGCATTCTGCCCTCTAACCCCAACGAGTTTGCTTTTTCCTGAACATAATAAATACTTTCAAGCATTTTACTCACACTGTTTCCTCTGCATGGAACACCCTTTGCAACTCTTTTCACCAGGCAAATATCTTTTTCAGTAAAAACTAAAACCAAACTCACTGCTGTCGGGTCAGTCTGACTCATAGTGACCCCTCCTTGGGTTTCCGAGGTGGCATGCCTATGGAAGTAGATTGCCCAATCTTCCTGCCGAGGAGTGGCTGGTGGGTTTGAATTGCCAGCCTTCTGGTTAGTTGTCAAATGCCTTAGCCACTACACCACCAGAGCTATTATCTCTTTTAGTAGCCAGTTTAAATGTTATCTCTTCTGGATAGTCTTCCTTGACTCATTAATAAGGAAATCATATTTCCCTTAATATCCTTCTTTAGCATCTTGTAGTATGTCTGTGACTGAAGTAGGTAAGATTTGTGTGTCTGCTCCCTCTCTCTGGAGTGTGAATTTACCCAGGCTTACTCTGACTCATTTTCCTTTCTTTTGACCCTCCCAAGCCAAGTATTACACTAGATCATTGATGTGCTAAATAAAAGTTGAAAGATAGAGTGAAATAATCTCTCTTAATGTGGGGGCGTGGGGGTTCCGTGGTAGAATTCTCACCTTTTACGTGGGAGACCTGGATTCGATTCCTGGCCAATATAGCTCATGTGCAGCTACCTCCCGTCTGTTTGTGAAGCTTGTATGTTGCTATGATGCAAAATGGTTTTCAGTGGAGCTTTCAGACTAAGACAGACTAGGCAGAAGGGCCTGATCATCTACTTCTGAAAATCAGCCAATGAAAAAATGGTCTGATCTGCAAACTCATCATGGGGATGATGCAGGACTGGGCAGCGTTTTGTTCTGTTGTGCATATGGTTGCAACCAGTTAAGGTCGACTTAACAACAGCTCAGAATCACAACAAATGTTTCTCAAATAATAATTGTTGATTAAAGAATATCAAAATAGGTAAGAGACACCGAAAGAAGCACCCAATGCTCAGGTGTTATTTGTTAGAAGAAGTTTCTCAAAAGCTGGCAATGAAAAGATAACTGTCCTTTTATGACTCCTCATTTAGCTCAAAAGAAGAAAGTCACTGAATCTTCACGTAAATGTGACTGACTACCTATTTTACAGAATGAATTAATTCTAAAGCAAAAACATAGCATTTCAAACAGTTACGGGTGTTTATCTTTTTTTTTGGAAGATAAGAATACCTGACTCATTGTTTTACATGGTATAAAGGAGAATCTAGATTTGTAGGGCCTGACACTTAGAGATTTTGGAGGTCTTTCAGGAAAAAACAATACAAATAGAAAATTAGGTAAGAAAATAAATATTTATTTAGAATAAAAACAGAAAGGGATTGTGTAAGTGAGGGGCTGTGAAGCTTCCTTAGCTTCATGATCTAGTTGTGTTTATCATTAAACTTTCATAGTGTATCATAGCCTCCTGTGTACTTTGCACATAATGACAGTGGAGGTTGCACTGGGGAAGTTGCTATTGTGTATCAACATGAGCTGTAGAATCCACCACCTTTCTTGTGCTTATTAATGGGCTAGATATGGATTAGATTCAAGTGAATGCAATAATCAGCTTTCTTTTTATTTTCCTGAAACAAGTAATTAAACCTTGTGTCCAATCTAGACACATTTCATCTCTGTATCACTATACTACATCTCAGGCTTCAATAAATATAGGTGGGCTATTCCTTGTAGGGGAGCTCTGGTAGCGTAGTGCCTAAGGTACTTGACTGCTACCAGAAGGCTGCGGGCTCAAATCCACCAGCTACTCCTCGAAAGAAGATGGGGCAATCTACTTCCGTAGTGATACTGCCTCGGAAACCCAAGGAGGGGTCTCTATGAGTCGGGACCGACTCCACGGCACATAACAACAATAACAATATTCCTTGTAGAGCTCTGGTGGCACAGTGGTAAGTGCTCGAATGTTAACCCAACTCTTAACTGAAAGGGTGGTTCGAACCCACTAGCCGCTCCCCAGGAGAAAGATGTGGCAGTCTGCTCCCATATAGATTACAGCCTTGGAAACCCCATGGGCAATTCTACTCTGTTCATTGGGGTAGCTGTGAGTCAGAATGGACTCAACCTTTTTTTTTTTTTTTTTTAATTCCTTGTATGTGAAGTTAATACATGTGCCTTTGGGTGTTTTCCCAACACATTTGGTGTGTTTAAATTGGTTGATTGTCAGTCTTTTGACTCTAGGGTAGGGACAACAAGCACAATGGTAAAAATAATAACAACTGTGAGATTTTCAGGGCGTGTTCCTTCAGGAGAAAAAGCAGCACGGGTGGGGGTGCAGTAATTAACAGGTTCCCACAGAAACAGAGGATTGTGAGTGGCAGAATCTGCAGCTGCCTCAATCATCGGTGCCGGCCATTCCATCCCAGGGCCAGAGGCACCCCCAGACTGAGGATAAACACCTTGGAAGGCAGCTATTTCCAAACTCACCTTTGTTAGAATCTGCCAGATTCATTTTTCAGTTGCAAACAATTACCTCTTTGTTATGAATTCAGTTGTGTCCCCCAAAAAGATATGTCAAAGTCCTCAACAATGACCCCCCCCATCTTTTAAACGTGACCTTGCTCGGTCCTTTGAAAATGTTTATCAGTTAATATGAGGTCTTATTGGCATAGGGTGGGTTCTAATCCAATGTGAGTGGGTCCTTGTAGAAGAGAAGACACACGGAGTCACACAGAGGGGGAAGACAGCCCTGTGAAGATGAAGGTGGAGACTGTGGTGATGCAGCCTCAAACAAGGAAGGCCTGGGGCTTCCAGAAGCTGAGAGAGACAAGAAAAAATCATTCTTTGGAAAGAGCATGGCTCTGCGGCACTCCACATTTGAACTTTTAGCCTCCAGAATTGTGAGATAATAAATTGTTGTTGTTTCAAGGCACTTTGCTTGTGGTACTTTGTTATGGCAGCCCTAGGAAGCTAATGCACTCTAAAATGGCAGAGGCAAAAATACAAAAGGGGAACTCTTCCTGGGGAGTATTTCCTTTTTCCTTATAAAGACTCAACTTTACAGCTTTCTTTTTCCACTGACTCACTTTTAATTGTGACAGCAAATCAGACGCATGTTCACTTGATGGCTGTTCTTCATACACTTTCATGGGGTTACATTTATTTTCTGGCTGTTTAAACCACAAAGTGTAGTTTTGAAATAAAAAGAAAGGTCATGCTGTAATTTTTATATTTAACTCGAGAAACGTGGCATGAAAGGAATTACAGTGAATCATGCTTCAAGAATCAGATTTCCTAAATTATCTTTTGTTCTCAGCTACTTGTGTTATGGATGAATAAATCCTTTAGTTAACGAGTGATAAGGCTAGAAGGCTGGACTCTTGAGAAGAAATTACTGCTTTATGTAACTAAATTTTATCTAAGGATTAAAGTGCACATATTAAAGGAATATATATATGTTGTTGTTATGTGCCATTGAGTCAGACTCGACTCATAGTGACCCCCTCCTTGGGTTTCCGAGGAGGAATCACTTCGGAAGTAGATTGCCCAAACTTCCTTCCGAGGAGTGGCTGGTGGGATTGAACTACCAGCCTTCTGGTTAGCAGTCAAGTGCCTTAGGCACTATGCTACCAGAGCTCCTCAGAATGTATCTGTGTGTGTGTGTGTGTATTTTTTTGCAGAAAAAAATTTAAAGAAAATGTCTTATAATTCTATGTGGTGCAATGAATCACTTTTTTTTTTTTTTTTTT
>NW_006921663.1:3750331-3779125 GCF_000298275.1 Orycteropus afer afer
TATCTTCTGTGTCTGTGTTAATTGGTTTCCCTTTTCTTTGTTGAAGAGGGTCTGTGCAATCCTTCTGCCTAGTCCGCCATCTTGCCCCGCCTCCCAATGAATCACTTTTATATGGCCTTTCTAGCCGTGCATGGTCTTGTAACTCCCACAGAATAATTGAATGGGGCACAATCTTGAAAGGGATTGGTTGATTTACTTGCAAATAGGGCTTGATAAATCCACCCAATAGGAACAAGTTCCTTGCAGTCTAGCTAGGGAATTGGTTAGTTTTGCCCTCCTGCTAGGCTTATATAAGGGCTAATCCCACAGAGGATGAGGGGATCTCATTACCATCAAGTAAAGTCCAAACATGTTCTTTGGGATCCTTGTGCTGAGAACTTCCTAACCCCAAAAGAGAGAGCTGTAACACTGAAATGAAAAGATGGTGAGCTGCTGGCCCATGGAGAGAGAGAACAGCAGTGGCTTGCTAAGACATGGAGACAGAGCTGAGTGCCTACATGCAGGAGGCTTGCTTGCTGCTAAAGAGGGCAGAGGCCTGAGTGTGTCCCAGGCGAGATGCCCCCTGTCCCCTATAGCATGGCAAGAGCCACCTGGGCCTTTGGGCAGCACAAGCTGTATGCAGCACAAGTAGTATGCAGCAAGTAAGAGACAACACAGGCCTGGGTAGAGTGGTGAGAGCCAGCAGCAGAGGCCTAGAAAGTTCCAGTGGTAGAAGCTTGGAGATCCTGTGCAGGGCTCTTCTGGTTGGGAAGACAAGGCCCAGTGGCAGAGCAGAAGCCTTGAGAACTATGCAAGTCCCTAGGGTAGTGTGGTGGTAGCTAGAGGAAGCGATGAGGTGAAGATAGCATCGGACTTGAACCATAGTATGCCTGCCCAGCTATAAAACAAGGCACACTGGTAATTTGGGGAAGGATAAGAGATTCCCCTTTGAGAATCTATTGTTGTTATTTTTCTATAAATAATAATAATGACCAGAAGGCGGCGGTTCAAACCTATCAGCCACTCCTCGGAAGGAAGATGGGGCAATCTACTTCCGTAGTGATACTGCCTGGGAAACCCAAGGAGGGGTCGCTATGAGTCAGGTCCGACCCAAAGGCACATAACAACAACAACAATAATGGTTTTCATTTTGCCAACACTGTGTAAATGTCTCATATATTGTGTCTGGCTCAATCATAGATGAACGCAGTACCCATGAAATGTTTGATGCCATTTGGTATACGTGCCTCATTCCTCGCAGTCTTATGGCTGCCTGGAAATTTGAAACACAGTCAGTCTGTATGTGTAATGCTGATAGACAGGCCCTATCATAATCATCTCTGCAAACTTTTAGGTTAATGCTTAAGTGTATTTACCTTTGGTGTTTGATGTAGGTATTAATTTTAATGTAAGATATATTATTTGAAAATTAAGAGATTATGTTGAGTGGTGTACTCTTTATGTTCAAGGATTTAACATTCAGATTTGTGAATAATGCTAGCAGTCTGAAAGATCCCTGACATGTAGAAACACAATTTTGCTGACAAGCTGGAAGGCAGAAGTGAGTCACCTAACCTGGCTGGTGAATCACAGGGCAGCTGCCATATGTCTACACCTCAGTTTGGCTTTGCTATTCTTACTGAGGGAAGAACAGCTAATTGACAGTTTGTGGCCAAGCCTTCTTAGTACCTCCCAATACACATTCTCTCCTTCTTCATTAGCCAGACTTATTGGCATCCAACCCAAAGAATACTTTCCTCGTTTCCTTTGTAGGTATATACACAAGACTTAGTTTTGGCTAATGAGCTGTAAGCAGAAGTATATACAGCTCCTGCGAGGTTTTCTTTTTTCCTTTCTCCCTTTCTTCTTGAATATGATTGCTATGGCTGGACCTCAGCAGCCCCCTTGGACCTTGAAGATGAATGCCACAATGTAGGGAAGACAGACAATGTGCTGGAAGGATATGGGACTGCAATAATTTTGTGGAGCCACTATGTCAGTCCTGAGCTGTCCACACGAAAGAGAAATAAAGTTCTTTCTTGTTTAAGTCACAGAAAAAACAAGCAAACAAAAATGTCCTAATATTCAGCTAAACTTAATCCTAATGGCTCAATTGTAACAGGCTTGGTCAGTGTTACACTTTACCTAATATGGATAGTTTTTGACTCACCTGTGGGAGAAAGAGGACCAAATGATCTCACTGTGGAGGACAGAGCCAAGAGGCATCCTGGTTTTGGCTTAGTGTCTATTCATGCCCATTCCTGCCAGGTGCTGTCTCCTAGGAGCCAGCCTCTGTAGACTCATCTGCAAGCACATCTCTTTATAGCCCTGCTGTTTGTCTCTGGGATGACAAAGGGTGAAGAAGTTCCTTCTGTCTCACAGCAAAGGTCACAGAGAGGACAAGAACATATGGGGCAAGAACAATGTGGAATACTACAAAGTAAGATTTAGGATGAGGCAGATGAATCTTTTAGCCTTAGAAGTCAAGGGTCATAACCAAATTCTTATTAGGAAGAACTAGAGATTGAGTCCAGAAAGTTCTAGGTAACCATTACAAGTCATTGTATAACTATGTATACAGTTCTCATTATAGGGAAAGTTCATTTTTCATCTTCATAAAATTCCAACCTAGAGAAAACTTTTGGGCATTGTACTATAAAATTGCTTGGACTGGTAAATTTAACATTAAGAGTCTGAAACTCAAAGGGGGCAATACCAGATGAGAATGACCTCTAATGGAATGACATCTTCATGAGGTTTTTTCTCCCCCAATAAAGGTTTTATATAGTGCAGAAGCAGAAGAAACTCACATGACAAAGTCAGTGCAAAATAATTTCCCATTTATACAGAGGCTCTTTCTTTGTTTATAATGAACGTTATTATGCTACTTCTTTGATAATCTTTTTGAAATATATTTATACATGAATTCTCTATTTTTTTTTTATTTGAGAAAGACATACTTTTAAAATTATTATTAGTTTTAGTGTTGCAGTGTGCCTTCCCATCTTCTCCCATCCCTAGTAACCAACAGAGAGTTTCCTTCAATATATAAACCTTTCCTTGACTTTTTACGAAATGAACAAATACAATATTTGTCCTTCTGTGATTGACTTAATTCACTCAGTGAATTCTATATATTTTTTTTAAGTGTGTAGCTCACTCAACACCTATAACATTATTGTAGCCCATCTTCCTTGACTGCTAACCAGAAGGCTGGCGGTTCAAACCTACCAGCCACTCCTCGGAAAGAAGGTTGGGCAGTCTACTTCTGTAGTGATACCGCCTTGGAAATGCAAGGAGGGGTCACTATGAGTCAGGTCCTACTCGACTACACATAACAACAAAAACAACAACATCTTCCTTTATTATAGAGATATGAAAGCTAAAAATAACATATCCCAGAGTCTCTTACAACTAGAGTTCTAGGTTCTACCAAACATAACCTAATGCCTGGTTTGCCTAGGGCAGTCTGATTTGCATCTGTTGTCCTGTCTTAATTATTAAAAGTGCCTCCATTCTCTGTCATGGTCACTTTTGGGACTTGGATTTGGTTGGTGGTGACGGGTGTTTTGGCAAGGCCCTGAATGAGGCATTGGTTTTTCTAGGACAGCTGTGGCAGTTTCTGATGTGTTCTAGGTGTTGAGTGGCAGGTAGTGGTGGTGGTGCTATTTCTGGTTGGACAAGTCTTATGGGGTAGTTGGGCATTTTCTATGGATGCTTTGTTCCTGGATCTGTGGCATCTTAACCCATTTTCCTGGCAAACCCATTTCCTATTGGCAAATGTGCTGCAACAGACCTCTTTAAAGTGTTAAGAAGCAAAGATGTCACTTTGAAGACTAAGGTGCATGTAAGCCAAGTCATGGTATTTTCAGTTGCCTTATATGCACATGAAAGTTGGGCAGTGAATAAGGAAGACCGAAGAAGAGCTGATGCCTTTGAATTACAGTGTTGGTAAAGAATACCATGAAAATACCATGGACTGCCAGAAGAACAAACAAATCTGTTTTGGAAGAAGTGCAGCAAGAATGCTCCTTGGAAGGGAGAATGGTCAGACTTCATCAACACCTTCATGTTGGGACCATTCCCTGGAGAAGAATATTGCGCTTCTAAAGTGGAGAGTCAGTGAAAAAGGGGAAGGCCCTCAGCAAGGTGGACTGACACAGTGGCTATAACTATGGCCTCAAATATAGTAAAGATTGTGAGGATGGCGCAGGACTGGGTTGTGTTTTGTTCTGTTGTATATAGGGTCACTATGAGTCAGAGTCAACTCCATGGCACATAACAGCAACAACACCTGGGAAATCTGTAAGCTTCCTACTATATTTTACCATATTCCATCAATTCTAAGAGGTATATTTTCCCACATTTTTTTCTAATCTCTGAAATTGAGAGGCTTTTTATAGTCAATGCCGTATCATAATTTAATTAGCAGTGTTGTGAGGATGCCACAGGATTAGGCAGTGTTTCCTCCTGTTGTTCATAGGGTTGCTATGAGTCAGAACTGACTTGACATCACCTAACAACAACAACATCTTTCTTAGTGGTTCATAAAATAATAGGATGTCTTACAAATTATGGCATCTCAGCTTCAATGAGAAGCAATAATAAACAGTTTGCCACTTAAATCAGGTAAAGTAGATGATATTATTTGCAGCTGAGCACCTTGAACCATTACCTGATTCTCTAGAAAAGATATTATGCAAATCAGGGCTTTCTGGTAGAGAATATGGGATATTTTGCAATGCCTATCTATCTCAGAAAAACCTGTTACTACTTGTTCATGTACAGAGTAGCTTTAGTTTTCTGCTACTCATCTTCCATTTCCTTATCAACTCTGACTCTCTTCTCATTTCCCCCTTTTAAAATGAAACTTTTACAAAATACAATTTCTGTAAAGCATTATGTTGTCTCTTTTTTTTTTTTAAAGAAAAACTCTTCTGCACAATGTGATCCAAGAACAGGCAGATTTATGTAAATCCAGTAATTCCTTCTGCAGTATCACCATCCTTCTCATCCTAATCACACTCATCATCAAAAGTACATCAATCTGTCTATGATTACTGTAATAAATGCTTCACAGAAAAATCTGTCATCAAGTCTTATTGTTCTTATTTCTGACATGTCTCTTGTATTTGATTTTTTCCATTCTCACTGGCAGTATCTGGCTGGGATCTCACCATCTCTCATCTGGACAATTGCAACATTCCAGCCTTGTCCTGCCCTTCTCAACCTATCCTCCTTACAGTGATCAGAGGTACTGTGGGCATTTTAGAAGCCTTAGGTCTTTTGAGTTGTGGTGCAGCAGCATGAGGATCATTGGTACTTCTGGATTAAAGATTGCTATGGATTCAATTGGGGAGCTCTGGTAGAATGATGCCTAAGGCACTTGACTGCTAACCAGAAGGCTGGCAGTTCAAACCCACCAGCTACTCCTCGGAAGGAAGATGGGGCAATCTACTTCCATAGTGATACTGCCTCGGAAACCCAAGAAAGGTCGCTATGAGTCGGGTCCGACTCGAGGGCACATAACAACAACAACAACATGGATTGAATTAGGAGCTCTGGTGGCCTAGTGCCTAAGGCATTTGACTGCTAACCAGAAGGCTGGTGTTTCAAACCCACCAGCCACTCCTTGGAAGGAAGATGGGGCAATTTACTTCTGTAGTTATAGTGCCTTGGAAACCCAAGGAGGGGTCGCTAATGAGTCGAAATTGACTCGACAGCAATACATTTTTTCATAGATTGAATTCTGTTCCTCCAAATATATATTGAAGTCCTAACACCTGGCATCAGGAGCTCTGGTAGCATAGTGCCTGAGACACTTGACTGCTAACCAGAGGGCTGGCGGTTCAAACACACCAGCCACTCCTCAGAAGGAAGGTTGGGCAATCTACTTCCGTAGTGATACTGCCTCAGAAACCCAAGGAGGGGTCACTATGAGTCGGGGCCGACTCGAGGGCACATAACAACAACAACAACACCTGGCATCAGTGAATGTGACTTTATTAGGAAACAGGCTCTTTGCAGATGTAATTATGTAAGTTAACATAAGGTCATACTGGATGGAGTAGGGTAGATTCTGATCTATTATGCTTGTGATTTATAAAAGGAAAAGAGACACAGAGGGAAGATGGCAGAGAGTAGAGTTTTGCAGCCACGAGTCAGGGAATGCCTCAGGCCACCAGAAGCTAGAAGAGGCAAGGAAGGATTCCTTTCCTAGAGCCTTCAGAGACAGCATGACTCTGCCGACAACTTGATTGCAGATTTATAGCCCCCAGACCATGAAGGAATACATTTTTGTTGTTTTAAGCCACCCAGACTGTGGTATGCTGTTACACAGCCCTAGGAAACTAATAAGGAGGTATTACACATTTTCTCTCCCCAGGTATTTATTTGTATTCATTAACATGCACAGAAGTGAGGAAAATTCCCACGAGAAAAAAAATAGTCTAGCCCTAGAATATATATACAGACATATTGGGTGGACTTGTCAAGAAGTTCTGACAGAAACCAGATTTAGCAAGGACTATAGTAGTAATGGTAGTGGTGGTGGTGGTGGTGGTGGTGGGGTGTGTGTGAAAACATTCTGTATTAGAACTCAGTATAGAATACCTGGCACACCAGGCCAATCTAGGATCAAAGTCTAAATATCTGATGAAGGTGATGGCTCTACCTGCAAGCTTTACCTGGCTAAATGAATGAAACTTGCAGGTAAGAACTGCGTGCATTAGTTAGGATAAGACTAGGCCACAATAATGTTGTTGTTGTTGTTATGTGCCATCGAGTCAGCCCTGACTCATAGCGACCCCTCCTTGACCCCTCCTTGGGTTTCCGAGGCAGTATCACTACGGAAGTAGGATTGCCCAACCTTCCTTCCGAGGAGTGGCTGGTGGGTTTGAACCACCAGCCTTCTGGTTAGCAGTCAAGTGCCTTAGCCACTATGCTACCAGAGCTCCTAGGCCACAATAATAGAGACTCACAATAATACAGTGGTTTAAGGAAGATAGCTTATTTCTTTGTCAGACACAGTCTAAAATGAGTTTTCCTCCATGAAATCATTTGGGTATCCAAGTACCTAGTTTTCTCTACCATGCCCTAAATCCTAATCCTAATTACGTGACTGGAACCAAGTCACAATCAGTCTGTATTCTAGCTTGAGGAAAAAGGAAAGAGTATAGAGGAGTACATGTGCAGTCCATAAGGCCTGGGCCTAGAAGTGCCGTATATCATTTGTGCTCATGTTCCATTGGTGAGAAGTCACATGGCCTCATCTACCTGCAAGAAGGCTGAGAAATGTATCCCTAGCTAGGTGGCCAGAGTCCTAGCTATAACTCTATTATATGATAGATAGAGCAGATTTTGGGGACAACTAGCTCTCTCTAATACTTTGAATATATATGAATATATAGGATCATAATGTGTAGGGAGCTAGATAATTTTTGCCATGGGATAATCCTGCATTTTTTCTGTCTCTTCAAAGGGGACCTCCTGGTTCCAGCACCGAGGACTGAGGTGGTTGTGGTTATAGCATATCTCTCTTATTAGTAGTTGAGTTGTGCCTTGAGGGATAAATGTGGGATCCTGTACCACCAGGAGTGATAGCAGTGAATTGTCAACAAGATTGATTGAAAAACTCATGGAAACTACCCCTGGAAAATCTTGGAGGTATTCAGGAAGATAAACCCTTAGAAAAGTCTAGACTTCCTGTTACTGAAGTAGTAAATACTCAGAGTATTGAGACTTGGGGTAAATTATTCAAATGTGGCCTCATGTATACTCATAGACTGATGAAGCCTGGGCATTGCAGGTATTTGTAGACTTGATCATGTTACTATTATTCTTTGCATGAGAAAAACCTCACCTCTTCTCACTAGCAGGATAAAGTACAAACTCTTCTATATAGCATTCACAGCTCCTCATGGATTGACTTTAACCAACCTTCCAGATCTAATATTCACCCTTCATGCTGTGGCTATATTGTATTAATTACTCTTCCCTTGTTGTTGTTGTTGTTATTTGCCATCGAGTCAGCCCTGACTCATAGCGACCCCTCCTTTGGTTTCTGAGGCAGTATCACTACGGAAGTAGGAATGCCCAACCTTCCTTCCAAGGAGTGGCTGGTGGGTTTGAACCCCCAGCCTTCTGGTTAGCAGTCAAGTGCCTTAGGCACTATGCTACCAGAGCTCCTATAGACATAGCAATTATCTTCATGTGTCTGTGCCTTTTTGCTCTTATTGTTTCTTATGCCTGGCATGCTCTTCCTATTCTGGATAATCTTACTCATCCTTCAAAGCTCTTATCAAGTAATAGTAATGACTGCTAACATTTAAGTACTTGTTATATGCCAGGCAATGTTCTCAGCACTTTACATGGTTTAACTCTTAAATTTTACAACAGATACAAGATAGGTACTATTATCATACTCATTTCAGCAGTGAAGAAACAAGGGCATAAAGGAGATTAAGGACTTTGCCCAAGGTCACTCAGCAAGTAAGTTGTCGGAGACAGAATTTGAACCCAGGTGGTTGAGTTCAGAGTCAAGCTCTTGACTAGTATATTATGTGAAGCTCCCTCACCCCTGCAGCAAAATTAATCTCCTTTTCTGTGTTTTCACTCACCAAAACCGTCAAAGATAGTTGTTCTCCATCTTTGTAGTCTGTTAGTGTACTCTCTAACATTCAGTAAATGTCAATAATTATTTGCGTGATGGTTAGTTTTATGGGTCAGTTTGCCTAAGCTATGTTGTTCTTAGATTCCATTGAGTCAATTTTCGACTCATAGCTACCCTATGTGACAGAATAGAACTGCCCCACAGGGTTTTCTGCCTGTAATCTTTATAGGAGCAAACTGCCAGGTCTTTTTTCCCATGGAGCCACTGGGTGGGTTCAAAATGCCAACCTTTCATGTGCTTAGCCATTATGCCCCCAGGGCCTTTTGGCTAGATTATCTCACCAAAACCAAACTCACTGCCATCGAGTTGGATCCGACTCACAGCGACCCCTCCTTGGGTTTCCGAGGCAGTATCACTATGGAAGGAGCTCTGGTAGCGTAGTGCCTAAGGCACTTGACTGCTAACCAGAAGGCTGGTGATTCAAACCCACCAGCCACTCCTCAGAAGGAAGATGGGGGCAATCTACTTCCGTAGAGATACTGCCTCGGAAACCCAAGAAGGGGTCGCTATGAGTTGGGTCCGACTCAATGGCATATAACAACAACAACAACATCACTATGGAAGTAGATTGCTCAACCTTGCTTCTGAGAAGTGCTTGGTAGGTTTGAATGGCCAGCCTTCTGGTTAGCAGTCACATGCCTTAGGCACTATACCATCAGAGCTCTCTACTTACTCAATCCAAGACTAACCTAGCTGTTACTGTGAAGTTATTTTGTAGAGGCGTGATTAACATTTACAGTCAGTTGATTTTAGGTAAAGATTATTCTTGATAATTTGGGTGAACCTCAACCAATCAGTTGAAAGACCTTAAGAGGTTTTCCTAAGGAAGAAGAAATTTTGTCTGTAAACTACAGTCAGCAACTGTCTGAGCGTTTCCAGCCTATTAACCCTACAGATTTCAGATTTGCCTAGCTAGTACCATAATTGTGTAAGACAATCCCTTGCAGTAAATTATATCTATCATAATGCCTAAAGCATTTGACTGCTAACCTGAAGGCTGGTGGTTCAAACCCACCAGCCACTCCTCGGAAGGAAGGTTGGACAACCTACTCCCATAGTGATACTGCCTCGGAAACCCAAGGAGGGGTTGCTATGAGTTGGATCTGACTCAACAGCACTGAGTTTGGTTTAGTTTATCTATCTATCTCCTACTGGTTCTGTTTCTTTGGTAGAACCTGACTGGTACAGTTTATTGTATTTAATGACATGGCTATCTATAAGATGTTAATGTCAATGTTGTTCCTTGAATAGGAATTCTACTCTTGGCCTTCTCCAGATACATTTAAAGGCTTTCGAGAATTCCCAAAGTTCTGATTAGGATTACATTGAACATGTTTCGTTTGTGCCGCCCAGGGACAAAAGAGGCACTAAAGACCCTATAAAAACCTATTGCTATAAACTCAATTCCAACTCATGGCAACCTCATGTGTGTAAGAGTAGAAGTGTGTTCCATTGGGTTTTCAATGGATGGTTTGTAGATTGCCAGGCTTTTCTTATGAGTTGCCTCTGGGTGGACTTGAACCTCCACCCTTTTGGTTAGCAGCTAAGTGTTTTAACTGTTTGTACTACCCAGGGACTCCAAGGACACTTACCCACTGCCATTGAGTTGACTCTGATTCATAGCAACCCTATAGGTCAGAGTAGAACTGCCCCATAGGGTTTCCAAGGCTGTAAATCCATATAGAAGTAGACTGCCTCATCTTTTGCCCCCTGAGCAGTTGATGGGTTTGAACTGTCGACCTCTTGGTTAGCAGCCCAATGCTTTAACGACAGCACCTCCAGAGCTCCTAAGGACTCTGTAGTCTTTTAAAATAAGAAATCTCTCCACTGGCATGTGAAGATCTATGCAAGATTATGCCAATCAACTTCATCTTATGCTTCTCCTCTATATTTATTTTGCATTTGAGTCAGAATGTACTACTTACTACTCAATGAAAGCACCCAAAATTTTCATGATCTGTGATTTTGCTCATACTGTTTCCTTTATCTATAATGCCCTTTCTTCCCATTTGTACATGTCAAAAATCTTATCCAAAATTTCATCTATCTCAAGCAAATTGTTCCTGATCTTTCTATACAATTGCTTCCTCTTTTGAGTGCCCACATTATCACTTCACTTATATTTTGATTAAAACCCTAGCTTTGCCTCACTGTACCCTAAGTCACTATAGCACAGGCATTGCACACATTCAATATCTGCATAAGTTAGAGACACTGGCAGTGAGTCTTTTCCTCCTGCATTAGGTTTGAACTGTCTACCTGCATAGCCTAGAAAAATGGCCATGATGACAAGCCACTAGAGGTCAGGGTCAGCCAATCACCACTGATCCTTTCTTCTTTAACTTTAAAGTGAAAATTACTTTTCTGACCTCAGGGAAAAGCTATATTTCATCTCTAAGGTGTTATGACCCTACCTTGTCCCCACACAAATTGCTTTTAGGGACCATATGTTTTCCTTGGAAGCGAGGATGGTGAGACTTTGCCTCTTACACTTTGGTAATGTTGTCAGGAGGGAACAGTCCCTGGAGAAGGATATCATTCTTGGTAAAGCAGAGGGTCAGTGAAAAAAAGAAAGATGAGATGGACTGACACAGTGGCTGCAACAGTGGGCTCAAGCACAGCATTGACTGGAGGATGCCAGCACTGGGCAGTGTTTCATTCTGTTGTGCATAGGGTCGTTGTGTTCAGAACTGATTTGACAGCTTCTATCAACAACGTTTATTTAGACAAAATGAGCCTTAAAACATCTAAACATGAAAACAGTCTTTCTCATAACTTCAAATCTTCTTGAGTCTTCTATGATGTCAATCTTACATTTCTATCTGGCAATGATTGTATTAGAATGGACTGCCAGATCTTTTTGCCATGAGAAAATGTGCAAACATATGCAGATGCAAAGTGTCATTATTGTTTAGGGATAATGGTTGGGGGACAGTCACAAACAACTCAGCCTCTTTATGGTGAGGCTGAGTTGTTTGTGACTGTCCCCCAACCATTATCCCTAAACAATAATTTGACCTCATTTGGCTAGTATTAGAATGTGAAATGCTGGAGTTTCAAGTGTATTTGTGCTTATGGGAAAAAATTTTGAGACAATTCTTTTAAAAGGTATCTTGGGCCCTTCCAGACTGCATGCATCTTAAGTTCCTTTTTCTGCTCACTAGATGGCACTCTCTACCCACTGAATTTCAGCGTGGAGCTTTGTGGTGAGTTAATTAGAAAAGAAAGCTATTTGGAAAAGGGTTTGTAAGTGGCTGCAAAACATATTTTCAATTACTTCCAAATAGGACATTTCCCCCTACAGTTTGCAAGAGACGTTCATTATTTCTTTGGTAAAAAGAAACCCTTCAAAACTCATTAAAAGAGAGAGAAGTAAAATCGGCGGCCACTTTTCTTTTCCCAGCCCTGTGGCACGGGGCTTAGACAGGTGCATAGTTATACTGAAATCCGGCTTGCCTCCGAAATTATTTCCTCAGCAAAGGACAGAGCTGCATTAGAATCTATTTCCTCAGCAAAGGACAGAGTTGGCATTAGAATCTATTCCCAGAGATGAAGGGAATTCCCATCGACGCCCCCAACATCACGTGAAAAAAGAACCTTTGAACGTGAAGGAAGCATCATTGACTTAATTTTTGTTTTCTTGCTTTAACTTGCATTTGCCATCATGACATGTACGTGTGAGTCTTTTAATTAGAACGCCAAGGTGAAAGAAACCTGAAGAATTAACAATGCATAAAGGAAGTCCTTTATTTTCAGGTGGTTTAAACTGAAATAAAAGGCAGTATTTCAAGGATGACACCCGTATCCCCTTTTATTCTGGGCAGACAGGCATAAATAGCAGTCCCTCAGAACTGGAGAACAAAGCGAGTTTGTGTGTTTTTATTGCCTTGTTTAAATTCTGTCATTATTTCTACACTACAGATGTCTTGTGTTACAAAACTCTCCAATTTCAAAGCTTTAAAGGGAAGTAGGGAACAGTAGGGAACATGGTGGTGTTCCCTGGTAAAAGTGTTCTGTACGGCTTTGGTAAACCCAGGGGCACTGTAGATTGGCCAGGAATCCTGGAACTGCTTTTTAATTTTAAGTAATTTAAACTTCTTAGATATTAATTTAAAACAACTCTCATCTACAGCTTTCCCAAAATGACAATGTCCCTAAAATATAAAATAAAGACAAAAATAAAAGTGGCAGTTTAAAGTTGTTGTTAGGTGCCATTCAGTGATTCTGAGTCACAGTGACCCCTTGTGACACAGCAGTATGGCCCCATAGTGTTTTCTAGGGCTTAGTCTCTAGTCCCAATCTTTACTGGGCAATCTACTTCCCTAGGGATACCGCCTGGGAAACCCAAGGAGGAATCGCTATGAGTCTAATGGACTCGAAGGCAGTGAGTTTAGTTTCTTTCTTTCTTTCTTTTTTTTTTTTAAATCTTTCCTGGAGCAGAGCTCCAGGTCTTTTCCTGGTGAGTGGGTTTGAACTGATCACTTAACCACTTGCCACGAGGGCCCCTTGATAATTTCCAAAAAATCAAACTCATTGCCATTAATACGATTCCGACTCATAGCTAGTCCCATCGAGTTTCCAAGGCTGTTAAATCTTTAGCACCTCGAACCTTCTGGTTACACAGCCAAATACCTTAACCACTATGCCACTAGAGCACCTTAACAGCCTTGCTGCTTTGGAGGCCTGAAACCTCAGGTGTGAACTGAGTTGCTCTGGGCTATCTAGAAATCTGTGAGCCAATAAAGCTTATAACAAGAGCTCATCCTGCAGCAATTTGCTACACATGTGGGTGATATGCTGTCATTTTGCCAGAACCTCGAGGTCAGCGGTTGCAAACATACATGTGTGCTCACATACACAAGCACTAATTGTGAAGGTGTACAAGAAATCATACCTATTAAATTCTGGGTCACAACGTGCCTTAAATTGAGGAAAGAGAAGATGGAAATGTGTAACAGTCTACGGTAAGGCTGAGTTACATGTGGTGGTCTGTAAACCATTATTCTTAAACCATAACAAACAAACAAACAAACAAACTCAATTCACTGCCTTCGAGACGGATCCGACTCATAGCGACCGCTCCTTGGTTTTCCGAGGCGGTATCTCTACGGAAGTAGATTGCCCAACCTGATTTCCCAGGAGTGGCTGGTGGGTTTGAACTGCCAGCCTTTTGGTTAGCAGTCAAGTGCCTTAGGCACTACACTATCAGAGCTCCTATTCCTAAACCATAACTTGACCTAATTTGGCTGGTATTAGAAGGTGACATGCTCAATTTTCAAGTGTGGGTATATGGTTGTGGGATAAAACTTTGAGACTGTTCTTGGTCTGTTTGTTTAGGTCTCAATGAGATTGGGTTTTGACTTATATCTAAAGTTTTTCCTCCCCAAGGCTCAACTTTATATTTATGGAGAGTCCTCATAACCTGAGAAATATGTAAGAAAAAAAATTGAATTCATTCATTCAACAAATATTTCAAAGCACTCATTACTGCTCAACAAATAACATTTTCTCACTATAAAAGTAGTATATGTACATTGTAGGAATTTGAAAAATACAGACAGGCACATAGAAGAATATGTACCTCATCCACAATTCTAACATCCAGAAATTGCAGCATCCCTATTTCAATGATTTATTAATATTTGGTCAATATATTTTCAATTTTTACCTTTTGCTCTCTATCTTTATAAATTGGGATCATGTTGTGCATACTTTTTTAACTGCTTCTCCCCCCATTTTTCCATGTAATTAAATAATCTTCTACAACATCATTTCAAGGCTGCTACTAAATGACTGCTGGACAGTCTTAAAATAATCAGACTCCCCCCCCCCCCCCCCCCCCCCCACTGTAGCTATCATTTCATGTATATGCATAATTAGTTCTTTAGGATAAAAACTAAGTGGAAATTTTAGATTCAGAACTATGAATATTTTTTTAAAGCTATCCTATGCTGCAAATTAGGAGCTCTGGTAGCATAGTGGCTAAGGCACTTGACTGCTAACCAGAAGGCTGACGGTTCAAACCCACCAGCCACTCCTCAGAAGGAAGGTTGGGCAATCCTACTCCCGGAGTGATACTGCCTCGGAAACCCAAGGAGGGGTCGTTATGAGTCGGGGCCAACTCGATGGCACATAACAACAACAACATGCTGCAAATTACCTTCTTATTTTTACAAAGTCAATTCACATTTCTACCAGCAGTATATAATTATTACTGGGTCTTTGCACTGTAACTTTAGAAATTTTCTTACTGTTACTTCTGATATTTTTCACCTAGTCTTCTCAGAAGTAAATTAGTAGGTGCTAGATACCATTAGCCTTAAGATAAATGCCTTAGGACATTAGCAAAGAGAATTTTATGTTAAAGGAAGAGCAAATAAACAATAAAAAGTAATAGTATTGCATCTCTATGCATTTATTACAACAGGAAGAGTTTAGTTTTAATTACTGGTGATAATATTTCATGGTCTGCTAATAAAGTACTGCAGCGTGTCTTGTAAAATGCAATAAACTCTTTGTCAGGTGAAAAATCACTGTAGATCTCAGACTCTAAATCAGTTGAAAATAAGGATAAAACTGGCATATTTTTCCTAATAGAAAGACTAATAAGGAAGTGAGACTTATCAAGAGTCTGAATTAATTACTACCATCAGGACACAATTGGGAAAATAAACCTGTAAATTAATGTAGCATTGATATTAGTCTAGGTCAGTGCATTTTTTAAAAAATATTAAACATACTGCTTATGAGATTAAGAAAGTTAAGAATAAATTAGAAGAAAACCATTTTTGTACATGTTTATATTTTAAAATTTACTGCTGTATCCAGAGAATAGGGACACACTTGCATTTTGGGCAACTTTTATATAATGTTCTTAGTAGAGCTGGCAAATAGAGACAAAAATATTCAAATCAGTAGTACAGTAGTACAGTTTTGTACTAACATCTTTGTTAGTGATGACTTTAGACACACCACTGGGAATCAGAAATACATTTATTTTTATTCGTTTTGTGGAACTGTTATACTCTTTTTCCTAGCTCATATTAAAACAAATTCAAAATGGAAATAGCTTTTTGTGTTTTTTCCTGATTGTTTTCTGATACAAAATGATACATACTCATAAACAATTACACAACACAAAAAGCATAAAAAAGAAAGCAAAAATCACTAAAGGCAACACTATCCAGAGATAACCACTGCTAATTTTTGATGCACATCTTTCCAGCCATTTAGCTATCTTTGTTCAATAGACTAAAAATTTTATGCAAATGTGATTACACTCATATATACATACACACATACGTATATATGCACTCTGGTGGTGTAGCACCTAAGGCATTTGACTGCTAACCAGAAGGCTGGCGGTTCAAATCCACCAGCCACTTCTTGGAAGGAAGATTGGACGATCTATTTCTGTAGAAATACTGCCTTGGAAACCCAAGGAGAGGTCACTATGAGTTGGAGAATGACTTGATGGGAGTGAGTTTGGTTTGGTGGTTTATATATATATGTATTTTTTTTTTTCAATAACTTTTTTCATTTTTCAGAAATAAATGCGACCGTCTTTTGAAGTCAAGATCTGTAAAACCAAAATAACCAAATTGCAACTGAGTCAATTCTGACTCATGTTGTTGTTGTTGTTGTTAGGTGCTGTCGAGTCAGTCTGACTCATAGTAACCCTAAAGGAAAGCATAGAACTGCCCCATAGGATTTCCAAGGCTGTCAGTCTTTACAGAAGCAAACTGCCACATCTTTCTCCTGCGGAGCAGCTGCTGGGCTGAAACCACTGACCTTTTGGTTAGTAGTTGAGCGCATAACCATTGTGCCACTAGGGTTCCTTTCAATATGTACAGATTTATATAATTTGCATTACCAAAACAAACAAACAAAATCACTGCCCTTGAGATGGTCCCAACTCATAGCGACCCCTCCTTGTGTTTTGGAAGCAGTATCTCTATGGAAGTAGATTGCCCAGTCTTCCTTCTGAGGAACGGCTGGCTGGTGGTTTTGAACGGCCGGCCTTCTGGTTAGCAGTCAAATGCCTTAGGCACTATGTCACCAGAGCTCCTATAATTTGCATTAGATACTTAATATTCAATTATAGTATATGTGTAGCACACGATTTTAATGTATTATCTTAATATTTGATTTTTTAAAATTTAAAAAAGATACATTTCTACAATGTTTTTTCTAAACATTGCAGAAGTGCATAAAGTTAAAAATGAGTCTCCTTTAGTCCTTCTTTTCCAGAATAATTAATGCCACCCCCACATATAACCCTAGAAGCATGATTTCTTCCAGAAAAAAATTGAAGAGTATATTAATTTATATACACACTTCCCATTCCAAATGGTACATTATTTTCTACAATTTGCTTTCTTGTTTTTGCTTGACATAAAATTGTGAACATTTTCCAGATCAGTACATATAAATATATGTATTTCTTTCTTTCTTTTCTTTTCTTTTTTTTTTTTTTAAAAACCCACTGCCATTTTGATTTTGACTCATGGTGACCCCCCCCCCCCCATTGGGTTTCCAAGATGGCAAATCTTAATGGACACAGACTACCTCATCTTCCATGGAGTAGTGGTGGGTTTGAACTGCCAATCTTCAGGCTAGCAGTCAAATGCCTTAGGCACTGTACCACAAGAGCTCCTAAATATATTTATTTATAAAACATCTACATATGTTGCATGGATTTACTCTGATTGATTTAACCTGTACCCAAAAAGCAGGACAAAAAAGCTCATCAAAAGTACTTGCCTTTCTTCTGTGATTTCTCTCTCTCTCGTTTGCTTGCTTGCTTGCTCAACTTGTCTTTTTTTTTTTTTTTTTTTTCTATTTGGTGATGTTCTAAGTAAAGAAAACTGAAACATTTCAATTATAGATGTAAATGTTACCATTTATGTTAAACAATACCAGTTTTAAATGCAAATATAAGCTTTAAACTATTATGTAGAATCACCAAAAGTGCACCAATTCAAGTAGTGTAGCCTGCTCTTACCAGAATCGTGTAAACACTGCAATTGTTTTTATTTCATTTCACACATTGTGCCAACACTCTCTACCTGCCCCCCCCCCCATGATGGTTATTGTTGTTGTTGTTGTTATGTGCCATCGAGTCGGACCCAACTCATAGTGACCCCTCCTTGGGTTTCCAAGGCAGTATCACTACGGAAGTAGATTGCCCCATCTTCCTTCCAAGGAGTGGGTGGTGGGTTTGGAAGGACCAAAAGGAAAGGAACTATGGGTTGCCCTATCTTTTTCTTTCCTTCTAGGTCATCATTTTCAGTGTGGTTGGCTAATCCCCTGTGAAGTAACATGAGTAAGAAAGGCTATGATAGGGTTCCATGGTCACTCTTGCTGCTTAGAACACCATGCCTTCTTTCAAGAAAAACTGAAATGCAGGGAAAGTGTGGCCTCTCAGTGCTCTCAGCGTGGCACTTAGTAGGAGAAGTATCACCGAGTCACATTGAACTCCCATGCATCTGGTCCACCAGATTCTGAGCATGGGGCATAGAGCACTACAGGCTAATGAGGCTGCAACCAATGGTGGACACATATGTATACACATTGCATCTCCTCTGCTCATACTTCTCCACTGTCCCACTGGACTTCACTCAGAAAACATAAAGTCAAAGGTAAAATTATTAGAGGTTTTAGGATGGCAACTACAGCATGAAATCAACGGAAGATCCTTTTTATGGGGGACCCTGTGCAGCTGTATGCAGGTTGCAACCTATGAGGCTGGGCCTGTTGGACACATACTAATTCCTTCTGGTGGCTGGGTCTGGGCCATGTTTTAGGGGCCCAGGCTTCTGGGGAGAAGAAAGAGACTCTGTCAATGAAAACTAGTTGCCTTCTAGTCAACTCTGACTGTGCACCACAGTTGGACTGGGCTTCATAGAGCTTCCAATGGCTGATTATTTGGAAGTAGATCACCAGGCCTTTCTGCTGAGGCACCTCTGTGTGGGCTCAAACATTCAGTTAGCAGCTGAGCATGGTCAACGTTTCCACTGCCCAGGGACTTGCAGCTGTTCTTAAAAAGGATCTGAGCTCTTTAATCAACCCATGACACAGTCTCATATCTCCAAAGAATACTGTCCCTTTTTGCTCCCACCTCTTCCCCTACACGTGCACACGTGCTTCTGGCTGGCTGGGACATGTAATGTAACCTATCATCACTCACTTACACCCATACCGGTAGGGAGGATAAGTGTGTGGACAGCATAACAAAGCCCCAGGTTGCTCTCCATAGGAATAATCCTAAACCTTGTACCCATTATCTCAGCTCCGTTCTCACACAGAAACGCCCTGAAAGGGACAAATTAGACAATGACTTTTCTTCCTGAAAATACATTTTCTTTCTGGCAGAGTGGCTGCCTTTATTCCACCCTAGATACAAGTGCATCCCAACAACTGGTAAGGGACACTTTATACAAGTTTGTAAAATGTTTGGAGAAGTGTTTAGCAAAAAAAGCCACCATGCAAGCATAAATCATGATTATTACTTGTTTGGAAGTCTATGTTTTGTTACCAAACATTCTCGCCCAGTGACACATAGATCAGCATATTTTATTATTTGCAAGACCACGTGGGGCTCCTCCTATCCCCATCACTTGCTTGTAGAGGGCCCTAGTCTTACCGACGCTCCAGATCAGTACAAAACCACCCATATGTAAAAGCGAAGAAGCAAACATTGAGGCAAGGGGGATTTGGGTATTCCTTTTCCTCTACTAATAACTGAAGAATCTAACATCCTAACCTGTCAGATTGCCCAGACAGAAGCCACAAATCTTTTTTATTTTGTTCAGCATATTGGCACAGTGACAAGCTCACATTACACTCTATCCAGACTCTCTCTTGCAACTTCACCAAGTCTCAACAAGTTCAGAAAAAGGGCTGAGGCAAATAACCCTGGAATGGAGGTGATTGTTTATTTATGTACTTACCTTGTTACATACCACTCTATACCCAAGGCCTTTCCAGAAGAGTTTCATAAAAAGTAATAGTAACTGACATTCATCATGCTCTGAGCTTCTTTCCATTTCCTGTTTGTTTAATAGATCCCTACAGAGGGGGGAGAAGAAAGCTAAGGCTATTGTCAGACAATCGTATTACTTCACTCTCTCCAGGCTCATCAAAAGTCCTTTTGCCTCTGTATGAATGGAATGTATTTTTGAAAAGACGGCGTGGGTATCGTTTGCAGTTGCTTTACCAGCACTTGGCCACCATTTTCCTTGCCCTCACATCATTCTAATCTAGTCCCAACTTTCACGCTTCTCCCTAGAGTGACTTATGAACCAAGGGAAGGAGGTAGGGGCTTTTTGCACTTAGCGTCTTTGCTTAGGAAATTTCAAAGCACTTACCAGTGTAAGTGTCCTCCACTTCTCTAATAAAAATAATGAAAAGTGCTTGGGTTTATGATGATAGGCTCTCTGTAACTTCTAATCAGGGCGGGCAGATGCATTTACTAGGAAGATAGAGATTTTTTTTTTTTTTTTGCTAAAGGAGCATTTCCAGTTTCTTCTTCAGTCTTCTTCTTGTTCAGTCTCCTCCTTCTTCCTCTTTCTCTCCTCCTCTTCTTCCTTCTCCTATTTTCTTGTTTTGCTTTGAAGACATCATAATCTTTTGAAAATTGACTATTTGACCATTCAGTTTGTTTCAACATGATTTCTAATCATGGATTGTGTGACAACAGAGTGGTTTTGTAGTGTATCTGGAAAGGTCTCCATTCACAACCCCTCTCTCCACTTCCTTGGAGGAGGTCTGGTGGCATAGTGCCTAAGGTGTTTGAATGCTAACTAGAAGAGTAGAGGTTCAAACCCATCAGCCACTCCTCAGAAGGAAGGTTGGGCAATCTACTTCTGAAGTGATACCGCCTCGGAAACCCAAGGATCCTACTCGATGGCAGTGTGTTTGTTTTTTTTGGTTCTCCCCACTTCCTTAGGTTTGAGCATATTCAATACCCAGAGCTGATCATTTATTTCAAAATAGTTACACATATTTGTATCCAGATAAAACAGAAAGGAGACAGAGCTGGAGTGGAGTGAGAGAAGTCTTTAAGACTTTACTGACTCTCCCTGGAAATTTTTATAGCTCTTGTGATGAGGAATATCCCTGAGTGGTCCATTTAGTTTTTGCTACTAATTCAAAGATTGGCAGTTCAAACCTACACAGAGGCACCTCAGAAGAAAGGTCTGGCTGTCTGCCTCTGTAAAGATGACAGCAAAGAGAACCCTATGGAGCAGTTCTACTCTGTCACCCATGGAATCGCTGTGAATTGGAATGACTTGGTGGGAAGGGTTTGGTTTCGGTTTTGGTTCTGTTGAGGAGCTAAAATGTATTCATTTTTCAGGTGGCCTTTCCCATCCCCCTAGCATGAATCCCCAGAAGAAAAATAGAAAAATTAAAATGGACAACTGCAGAAAAATTTCATGAACATTTTGAGCCTCCTTTACCATTCACAAAATTATAGTAGCATTTAAAATATATGGATTTACAAATTTAATTTACTGTGTCACTCTGAATGAAGGAATGCCTTATATTACTTTCCATGAAAAGAAAAATAATTGTGGTTTTTCAATACCCCTGAGCCCCCTCTCCCAAAGGGAATTTCATAGATGCCACATGGCCATATAGGGTACCAGCTATTCTGGTGACAATAAAAAACAAAACAAAACTAATGGACAGTGACTTACTTTTATATTGTTGTTGGGTGCTGTTGAGTCAATCCATCCAACTTATAGCAAATTCATGTGATAAAGTAGAACTGCCATAGGGTTTTCTTGGCTGTAATCTTTATGGAAACAGATCACCAGATCTTTCCCTCACAGAGCCACTGGGTGGATTTGAACCGCCAACCTCTCAGTTAGCAGTTGAAAGCTTAACTGTTTGCGTCAACAGTGCTCCATAATTTTGTTATCTACTTTATTAATTTATGTGATCTCTTGGTAGAGGGTGTAAATCAAACCAAACTCACTGCCCTTGGGTTGGTCAACTCGACCCCACTCCTTGGGTTTCTGAGGTGGTATCATTACGGAAGTAGATCGCCCAACCTTCCTTCTGGGGAGTGGCTGGTGGATTTGAACTGCCAGACTTCTGGTTAGCAGTCAAATGCCTTAGGCACTATGCCACCAGAGCTTCCTGCTAGAGGGTGAGGACTCTGTTTTTCATACTTGAGTTGCTAGAGCCTAACTAGCATAATACCTGGGAGCTCTGGTGGCGTTAGCAGCTAAGCTGCTAACCCTTTCTCTTCTGTAGGAGAAAGATGAGGCAGTCTACTTCCGTTAAGATTTATACAGCCTTGGAAACCCTGTAGGGCTATTCTACTCTGTCCTATAGGTTTCTATGAATCGCAATTGACTCCACAGCAATGGGTTTGGGTTCATTTGAGGAGAGAGAGAAAAAAGAGAGGAAGAGAGAGGGAGAGAAAGGTGAACGCTTTCTTATATTGGAATGTAGTCACAGTAACAAATCACATTTAAAATTTTGGGTTTTAAAATAAAATATCCCTTTCATTTGGGGACTTTCTGCTTCCTTCTCCCTGAGCCTGATTCGTTTCTTTATTTTTCAGTTAGTGCATCTATTTATGAAATTGTGGAAATGCTTGCCTTTTAATAGCAGTGGGCCTTGGAGCACAGATGTTTCCCTTCAAATCTAGAGTCAGAGATTTCCTTCTTGGGGAAGGATACCTCACCCCCCATCGGTGCCTCTGCTTTTTGACATTGAATCCTCTTCAAGGTAAAGGACGATAGTTAGTATTACTTAAATCAGGTCTTGCCTATTACTTTCTGAATGGGGAGAGGACCATTTTCTCTCTTGCCTGTGTCGATTTGGAAGAACAGTCTGGGATGGATGTCATCTGATCCTTGCTGTAAGGAAAGGAGACTAATAAAAGGCATTAAACTCACTTTTTTCCTTATTTCACTCTACTCTTTGCGTCTGTCACAGACCCTGCTCGACTGACAGAACATTACACAAATAACCCTTCTTCTTAAGTAGTGACGAGGCAGCAGTAGGCACTTTTTCATTTAGAGTCTATCAACTGAGAATTGATAAAGTCATCACAGAACAACTGTAGTTTGACCCTGACCTGACAAAAGTGATCGAAAATGTCTCTTGTGGAAAGAAGCATGTGGTCTGTGTACATCACTGGCTCAGAAAGCAGCTGCAAGTCGGCTAAGGGCTGACACCCAGGCATTCCGCTGAGTGTATTTAATAACTGAAAAGTAAATAATGAAAGGGAAGTCAATAAACAATTGTGGTTTAATAAATTATTCATTTTAACAATACTTCCCGTGTTTGCTCAGAGATGGGAGAACGTCTCTATATTTTCTTCCAGTGTGATCATTTGGTCTGAACCCACATGGATGCTGAGTTGTTCACCATTTTAGCCACCAGAGAGCGCTCGCGTTACATAAAAGGGTCGAATGAAACAGCCCAGTTGCTATCCGTGTTTATGAAGGAGAGAAAGATCGAAGAGAGAGAGAAAAATGTTGAGAATAGGTAGAGAGGAAGAAAGAGAAAGAGTGGCTAGGCACGGAAGTGGGATTTTTTTTTTTTTTTTTTTTTTTACGGGCAGATCAAATTTAACCCTGCACCGAATCAAGGCGTGAGGAAATAAATAGAAAACTGTTCTATCTTCTTTGGTTAAAATAACTATTTATTTGAAAACCCTAGGATGACAGATTTGGAATAGTCAGGGCAGGGAGCTATTTGAAAAATTTAACAGATTTATTTCCATCTTGAAAACGGATCTGTGATTTTCAGGAAATACTCTCAGAAATCAAGGGGTTCTTCTCTTGGGCTTCACTGCCCCGTGAATAATCAAAAGTGCCTACAGGATCTGAGAAGTTCTAGGCCATTTGGAAGGAAAACCGACCACATTTTAAAACATGCCCTTCATGGAAATGATTCCCTCATATCAGTCAAACCCTGTGTTCATTTTCGGAGTGGTGTTACAGCCTTATTTTATTTATGAAACTGTGTCACACGAGGCAACACTCCTGTTGTAGGTTGAGAAGGGCCATTGTACGCCCAGGGATATTTACTGTAAACCTAAGGCGCTGAGGTGTAATCTGTCCGCTGCAGTAATGCAGATGCTAAAACGAGTGGTATTTATTTATAATAACGTGTGAGGCAGCCCACGGGGACGTGTCATCTTGTTTGTAATCGATCCCAGTGTGAGGCTGTTGTAGCAGCACAATCAGGCTTTGCATTAAGTGACATATTGGCTTCGTCTTCTTATTCTGTCATTTTTCTTCAGTGGGGATGCATCATCTCTGTTACAAGGCCTTGGAGCTTAGTACCACACACAGACATATACAAATGCATGCCCAGTGAGTGTGCTTAGGCCACTCTCTTCCATTTGCTTAATGTGCTCAGCTGCTAACTTATAGGTTGATGGTTTGAGTCCCCCAGGGATGTCTTGGAAGAAAGGTCTGGTGATCTGTTCCCGAAAAACCAGCCATTGAAAATCCTATGGAGCACAGTTCTGCTCTGACACATGAGGACACCATTAATCAGAACAACTTGATGAGAACTGTGGTTTTTTTTTTCCTTCCATTTGCCTGTTATGTGCGGTGGAGTCGACCCGACTCATAGTGACCCCTCTTTGGGTTTCCGAGGCAGTATCACTACAGAAATAGATTGCCCATCTTCCTTCCGAGGAGTGGCTGGTGGGTTTGAACCACCAGCCTTCTGGTTAACAGTCAAGTGCCTTAGACACTATGCTACCAGAGCTCCCTATGCCTACAAACCTCAAATTCTACTGCTACCGGTGATGTGAATTAATACGTTGAAAGAAGTAGGCAAAGTGGAAGAGTATGCTGTGTTTGTGGTGAGGTAACATTGATGTATCTGGTAAAAGTGGGTTGTTATTGAACTAATACTCCTATTCTAGGTTGATGTAAGTAAGAGCTTGAGGACAGAATGGAAGCTCCACTCCACAAGACTAAACAAGCTAGAATATATTTTAAAAGAGACTCTGTGTGTGTGTGTGTGTGTGTGTTTTAATTGTAGATGAAGTTGTCTCTCATCCTGTGGCACACAGACTCTTAAGGTGGTTGTGGTAGTTAAAGTTGTGTGTCAGCTTGGTTGGGCCATGGTTTTGAGTGGTGGGCAGCTGGATGTAGTTATTCCCCATGATGAGATTGGTAATTAACTCCATGGAGGAATCTACTGGAGCAGCTGAGTAGCTGCCTTAGGGATGTGGTCTGCTTCCAGTATATTAGAAACTTTGAAAAAGGTCTCTAGCTTTTGGTACATCTGGATGCTACATTTGGCTGAGTCTTCATCTCAGTAGCCTGCCATGTTGCCTGTTCTTGAAATCGTTTCTGAATTGAACTAGTGGCCTGCTGTGTTGTCTGTTAATCTTGGGACTGTGCCATTTTACCTGTTGATCTTGGGTTCATCAGCCTCAGCAGCCAGCAGCTATGTGAGTCAGAAAAAGGCTCCAGCTTTAGTGGGCCTAGAATAAGAGGCAGACCTGAAGCCCAAGGTCAAGGGGTCTTCACCCAGCCCCTAGAGCTGGCACTTTGAGTTCAGACTTCTAGCCTCCTGAACTATTTTTGTTGTTGTTGTTGTTGTTGTATGCCCCCAAGTCGGACCCGACTAGTAGTGACCCCTCCTTGGGTTTCCTAGGCAGTATCACTACGGAAGTAGATTGCCTCATCCTCCACTCCTCGGAAGGAGGATGGAGTAATCTACTTCTGTAGTGATACTGCCTAGGATCCTGAACTAGAAGAGAATAAATTCCTGTTTGTTAATGCCATTACTTGTGCTATTTCTGATAGAGCAGCACTAAAGAAACAAGACAGTGGTTGTCCCATAGTCCCTCCCTTTTGGTCTTTACCTCCTTATGTGAACCCTTCCCCTGAGTATGTATTAAACTTTTAACCAGTAGAATATGACAAAGGTGACAGGATGTATGAGAGAATGTGTATGTGTTACATGATGCTGTTATGTAAGATGGTAGCTCCTGTCTTACTGGAGTCTCTCTCCTTGGCTTTGAAGCAGTAGGCAGCTGTGCTGGGAAACCTCACAGGACAAAGAACTGCAGGTGGCCTCATGGAGTAGAGGGCAGGCTCTGGCTGACACCCAGCAAAAAACTGAACCTCACAGTCCTACGACCACGAGGGACTGAATTCTTCCAGAACTTAAGTGAGGTTGGAAGCTGATCTTTCAGAGCTAAATCTCAGATGAGATGGTAGCCTTGGCTACCCCCTTGATTGTAGTCTTGTGAAACCCTCAGGAGAGGACGTGGCCCAGCTGTGCCCAGTTCTGACCAACAGAAACTGTGAAACAAGAAGTGTGTGTTCTTTTAAGCCATTAAGTTTGTGGTAATATTGCTACATGGCAATGTTGTTGTTGTTATGTGCATCGAGTCAGCCCCGACTCATAGCGATCCCTCTTTGGGTTTCCAAGGCAGTATCACTACAGAAGTAGGATTGCCCAACCTTCCTTCTGAGGAGTGGCTGGTGTGTTTGAACCGCCAGCCTTCTGGTTAGTAGTCAAGTGCCTTAGGCACTGTGCTAACAGAGCTCCCAACTAATATCAAAACCGAATCTAACCCATTGTCGTTGAGTCGATTCCAACTCCTAACTACCTCATGGGATGGAGTAGAACTGCCCCGTTTCTAAGAGTGTCATCTTTAAGGAAGCAGACTCACACATCATTTTCCTGGGGAGAAGCTGGGTGATTTGAACCACCTGGTTAGCAGCCAAGTCCTTAACCACTGCATCATCAGGGCTCCTGAGATAACTAGTAAATACCCCCTAGATCTTACTCCCTTTTTCTTCCATCCATCTCGTCTCATCCTGTCAGAAACTGAACTGCTTCTAAAGTGAGCTGAATGAATTTTCCTGTGTGATCAATGTCAGCTTTAGGTCTTAAAGGCAAATTTGCCAGCCCTTCTGAGATGACTTGCTTTCTATTTAGAATAAATTCAAAAGTTAGGTACAAAGAGAAAATAAATTGCAATGAAATTGAACTTATGTAATTAATTATAACCAGCCTTAGAATTGGGCCTAGTTATAAATCAGACTGATTATTTGGTTAGATATTCAGTTAGATGAAGGAAAAGGCTCACTCAGAGCACACAGAAGCAGGAATATGCAGAATGGATGTACTGGGCCCCTGTTTGAGAGACTACTTTATGCTAAGTGATAGGTTTTGATGTTGAAAGTTTTGATCAATGCAAGAAATGCAATCATCCCTTATTTGCTAGAGAGACAATAACAATGGTGAGAATCTGTAAAGACGGAGGACAGAAAAGAGAAAAACAATACAAAGTCCCAATCAGCCAAGACAATGTGAAAAGGGGTGACCAGAGAAAGCTTAGTCAATAGGATTGGTACCAAATGGCTCTCAGAGAGCCATTACACCTTGAAGGTGAATCTCACATGGGAGTAAAACACAGAAGGAACATTCCTACCCTTGCTCAATTCCCTGCTATACCTTCCTATTTCTATCTTTCCTTCAGATCCAACTGAAACACTAACAAGTTCATGAAACCTTCCCTATCAGTTCTTGATCTCAAGTCACAGAAATTTCCTGAAAGTCTCTCACACAATAAAGGAATGTATGATAAAGGAAAAGAGTTCATGCTTCTGGATTGTCTAAAGGTAAACTGGGCTTTGGATCAGGTTAATTCCAAGATACACAAAATCCTTAGGATTCTAATTTTGTTTTCCTTTAATTTTAATTTTTTATTGTCATTTCGGTGAAAGTTTACAGAGCAAATTTACTTTCCATAGAGCAGTTCACATACACTTTGTCTCATGACATTGACTACAATTAACACAATGCAACAGCCCCCTGCCACTTCTTCCCCATAGTTACCTCTTCCCTGTGTCCTTCCCTCCATGTACTCCTGTTCCCCGAACTGTCTCCCTATGCATACACAGGTCTTCTATTCTCCCATGATTGCTCTCTCCAAGGAGTATATCTATCTAGTGTAAATGTTCACCTCATATGTTTGTCTTTTGTTTGGCTGGAGGCCACAGGTGTGGGTTTAATTCCAGACCTGAAAGGCAGCTAGGGGCCATAGTCTCAGTGGTTCCACCAGGCTCTATTGGACCAGCAAACCTGGTCCCCCTCTTCTTTTTTCCAAATGATTATGAGTTTTGTTCACAGTGTTCTCCACTCTATCCAGGATTTCCTACATAGATTCCCCTCTGAGTGGTTGACTGTGGTAGGCAGGCATCATCTAGTTCTTCTGGTCTCATAGTCATATAGAATGAGGATCACATGGTGTACCAGTCACTTGGACTAATTGTTTCCATGCATCTTTGGTTTTCTTCATTCTTCTTTGTTCTGGATGAGGAGAGACCCGTCATTGCATCTAGATGGCTGCTTGTAAGCTTTTAAGATCCCAGTTGCTACTGGCCAAAGTAGGAGGTGGAACAATGTTTTGTATAGTATGTTATGTCAGTTGAGCTTGATGTCCCCTGTGACTATAGTCCTGAGCCCACAGGTTCAACTACTCACTCCCTCTGGGTAGCTGGCTGTGCCCAAGAAGTGACGACAATCCTGTCTCTTGTCAGCTCTACTATATACTGGGGATTCTTATAGAACATACAAATACACTTGTAGAAACATTGTCTGCCAACCCTATACATGGTCTTGGGCACACTCCCCCCTGCATAGACATACTTAATAGTTCAGCCTGTCCACCCATCTGTCCACCCGTACACCCATGTTTGCCTTCACTGACAATGCAGTACTGTATGTGCAAAAGGGTTCATCTTTGTTGTCTGTACCTCCTATGTACCTCTCTATATCTTCCTTTTTCTCGATACCACCATGTTGATCACTCTCATTTGGTACATTGCCCTTCTCTTTACCCAAATCAATACTTGTCTCTACCTATCTAACAGTGTTCCTTCCCCTGTTTTCCTTTAATTTTTAAAGTTTTATTTCCTTTTGGCTTTCCTCAAGGTAACAAAAATGACTTCATGCAACACTTTCCAGAGAAAGAGAATATTCTTTCATCCTACACCACTGCCAACTGCTGCTGAGTTGATCATGACCGCTGTTGTCCGCATGTGTGTCAGAGTAGAACTGCTCCATAGGTCTTTGTTGTTGTTGTTGTTATGTGCCATTGAGTCCGACCCGACTCATAGCGACCCTCCTTGGGTTTC